>NC_044980.1:169805407-170121613 GCF_008728515.1 Papio anubis
TATTTATTGAGCACCTACTCTGCACCAGGTCTTGCTCTAGGCATTGGGAACAAAGCAGTGAAGAAGTCCTCACCTCCCGGTGTTTCCATTATAGACAACCAGAAAGACACAGGTATGAATAATAATAAGCACAAAAATCAAGCAATCAAGGCTGTGTGGTATTGGCATAAAGATGGGTCTACAGATCAATGGAGTAGGATTGAGAATCCAAAAATAAACCTGTGCTTTTGTGGTCATGGGTGCCAAGACCATTCAAATGGAGAAAGAATAGTCCTTTCAACAAATCATGCTAGGACAACTGGATATCCACATGCAAAAGAACGAAGTTGAACCCCTCCCTTACACCATAAATTAATTCAAAATGGATCAAAGTCTTAAATGTAAGGACTAAAACTGTAAAACTCTTGGCAAAAAACATAAGGGTAAATCTTCATGATTGGGGATTGGTCAGTAGTTTCTTAGATATGATTCTGAAAGCACAAGCAAGAAAGAAAAAATAGGTGGCTCACACTTATAGTTCTAGCACTTCGGGAGGCCAAGGCAGGTGGATTACTTGAGCCCAAGAGTTTGGGATTAGCCTGGGGAACATAGTGAAACCTTGTCTCTACAAAAAAATATAAAACTTAGTCAGGCATGATGGCACACACCTGTAATTCAACTATTAGGGAAGCTGAGGTGGAGGGGATCACTTGGGCCTTGGAGATCAGGGATACAATGACCCCAGATCATGTCACTGTACTCCAGCCTGGGCGACAGAACAAAGTGAGAGCCTATCTTAAAAAAAAGAAAAAAAGGCCGGGCGCGGTGGCTCAAGCCTGTAATCCCAGCACTTTGGGAGGCGAAGCGGGTGAGATCATGAGGTCAGGAGATCGAGACCATCCTGGCTAACATGGTGACCCGTCTCTACTAAAAATACAAAAAACTAGCGAGTGGTGGCGCCCTGTAGTCAGCTACTTTCGGAGGCTGAGGCAGGAGAATGCGTGACGTGAACCTGGGAGGCGGAGCACTGCAGTGAGCGAGATGGCCATGCACTCCAGCCTAGGTGACACAATGAGATCCGTCTCAAAAAGAAAAAGAAAAAAAGAAACTAAAAAGAAATCCAGGAGGCAGGCTGGCGTTGGCTCCGCGCCCATAATCCCAGCACTTTGGGAGGCAGCTGGTGGATCCTGAGTCAGGAGATGGGAACCATGGTGAAACCCGTCTCTACTAAAATAGAAAAAAAAAGTGCTTGAGGCGCAGTGGTGACGCCTATGAATTAGCCTTCTCGGGAGGCTAGGGGCAGGAGAATGGCGTGAACCAGGCCGGAGCTTGCAGTGAGCGAGGGAATTGCACCACGCACCTCCAGCCTGAAGCTGACAGAGCAGACTCCGTCTCAAAAAAAAAAAAAAAAGAAAATCCAGAAAACTAGACCTGATCAAATTTAAAATTTTGTATTTAAAATTACACTATTAAAAATGAAAAGACAACCCACAAAATGGGATAAAATATTGTAAATTTCATATCTGATAAAGGACATATCAGAATACATGAAGGAAATTCTGTGCTCAGCAATAAAGGCAGCCAGGAGTGCAGTGGCTCACACCTGAAATCCCAGCACTGTGGGAGGCTGAGGCAGGTGGATCACATGAGGTCAGGAGTTCGAGACCAGCCTGGCGAACATGGTGAAAACCCGTCTCTGCTAAAATACAAAATTAGCCAGTGATGAGTACCTGTAATCCCAGCTGCTCAGGAGGCTGAGACAGGAAGTTGCAGTGAGCCAAGATCATGATACTGCACTCAGCCTGAGCAACACAGTGAGACTCTGAAACAAAACAAAATACAACAATAAGAGACAAATTACCCGATTTTTTTAAAAATGGGCAAAGGATCTAAATAGATATTTCTCAAGAAGATTATAAATGGCGGCTGGTATGCAGTGGCTCAAGCCTGTAATCCCAGCACTTTGGGAGGCCGAGAGTGAGGTGGATCTTGCGGTCAGGAGATGAGACTATCCTGGCTAACATGGTGAAACCCGATCTCTACTAAAAATACAAAACTAGCGAGGCGTGGTGGTGAGCCTGTAGTGCTACTCGGGCTGAGGCAGGGAGAATGGCGTGAACCTGGGAGCGGAGCTTGCAGTGAGCCGAGATCAGCCACTGCACTCCAGCCTGGGTGACACAGCCATGAGACTCCGTCTCAAAAAAAAAAAGAAGATTATAAATGGCCAATAGAGTATAAAATATAAAAATTAGCCGGGAGTGGTGGCTTGTGTCTGTAGTCCCAGCTACTCAGGAAGCTAAGGTGGGAGGATCATCTGAGTCTGGGAGATGGAAGTTGCAAGTGATCCAAGATCACACCACTGCACGTCAGCTTGGGTAACAGAGTGAGACCCTGTCTCAAAAAAACACCAAAAACCAAAACCACTGGATTGTACTCTTTGTGAATTTTATGGTATGAGAATTATATCTCAACAAAAAGAAAATAAATAAATAAATAGGAAAAACATCAGGTAATTTCAGAGAGTGCTAATAGCTCTAAGGCGATTCAACAGGAAGATGTGCCAGAGTGACCTGGGATCTGATAGGGGATCCTAGAGCCAGGGGAGGGGCCAAAGAATACCTGTTTGAGGAGGGACTCCAGCCGATTGACAGGAGGAGTCCTGGGGTGGCAGAGGGAACAGCAAACCCAGGCCCTGTGATACAAGAGGCCAACTATACAGGACCTCTGGAAAAAGTCCTTTCACGCTATCCCCCACTCACAACTGCTGCCTTTGATCTACAAAGCCCTGTCTTCCAATCTCGGTTTTTGCTTAAAGTTTTTGCCTGAGAAATATGAAGATTTTCCAGATTGTTCTGAGTATGGCTGGAGTTAGAAGCAAGTTCCCAGACCTCACCTTCCATTTGTCCTCGGTGGGCCTGAGAAATCACATCTCTTCGGTCTTACTTCTGCCAGTTTCTCACTAAGAAGGGAAAAGCTACATCTCACCCAAGTGAATCTCTCTGGGAGGCGGCGGGGGAGTGGGGGGTGGGGGCGGGGTGCCTCAGAGACCAGGTGCTGGGGAGCCTGCAGAGCTTCCCAGGCCTTACCCAACAAACTCGGGCTAGGCTCTGATCTTGTCTGTCTGTCCTGGAATTAGAATCCAGCAGGAGATGGCTGTCACAGGGATGCATACTAACACTGGTTTACTTCTTTCTTTTTTTTTTTCTGAGACGGAGTTTTGCTCCTGTTACCCAGGCTGGAGTACAATGGTGTGATATCAGCTCACTGCAACCTCCGCCTCCTGGGTTCCAGCAATTCTTCTGCCTCAGTATCCTGAGTAGCTGGGATTACAGGCGTGTGCCACCATGCTGGGCTAATTTTTTGTATTTTTAGTAGAGATAGGGTTTCACCATGTTGGCCAGGCTGGTCTCGAACTCCTGACCTCAGGTAATCCACCCACCTCGGCCTCCCAAAGTGCTGGAATTACAGGCGTGAGCCACCACTTTTGACCTAACACTGGTTTTCATGAGAAACGAAGTCAGATCTTTTCTGACTGAAAGTCAATCTGAGTTGGCTGAGGGCCTCTTTTTTTTTTTTTTTTTTTTGACACAAAGTCTCACTCTGTTGCCCAGGCTGGAGTGCAGTGGTATGATCCTGGCTCATGCAACCTCAGACTCCTGGGTTCAAGCAATTTTCATGCCTTAGCCTCCCAAGTAGCTGGGATTATAGATGTGCACCACTATGGCTGGCTAATTTTTGTATTTTTAGTGGAGATGGGGTTTCACCATGTGGTCAGGCTGGTCTCAAACTCCTGACCTTTTGTGATCCACCCACCTAGACCTCCTAAAGTGCTGGGATTACAGGTGTGAGCTACCGTACCCACCCTGGCTGAGGGATTTGATGATGGGGCCTGTCTTTGCCATTTCAGACACATTTTCTATAAATCTAGCTAGCTGAATCTACAGCTCTGGAGGTTTGTTTTTTTTTTTTTTTTTTTGAGAGAGAGTCTCGCTCTGTCACCAGGCTGGAGTGCAGTGGCGCGATCTCAGCTCACTACAACCTTCATCTCCCAGGTTTAAGCAATTCTCCTGCCTCAGCCTCCCAAGTAGCTGGGATTACAGGCATGTACCAGCATGCCCAGCTAATTTTTGTATTTTTAGTAGAGATGAGGTTTCACTATGTTGGCCAGGAGGGTCTCAATCTCTTGACCTCGTGATCTGCCTGCCTTAGCCTCCCAAAGTGCTGGGATTATAGGAGTGAGCCACCATGCCTGGTCTTTTTTTTTTTTTTTTTTGAGACAGAGTCTCACTCTGTCACTCAGGCTGGAGTGCAGTGGTGCAATCTTGGCTCAGTGCAACCTCCACCTCCCAGGTTCAAGCGATTCTTCTGCCTCAGCCTCCCGAGTAGCTGGGACTACAGGTGCGCACCACCACACCCAGCTAATTTTTGTATTTTTAGTAGAGATGGGGTTTCACCATATTGGCCAGGCTGGTCTTGAACTCCTGACCTCCTGATCCACCCACCTCAGCCTCCCAAAGGGCTGGGATTATAGGCGTGAGCCACCGCACCCGGCCCATACTTCTTATTTCTTTACCTCTTATTCACTCTTCATCCCACTACACACCTGAAATATTTCCTACCAGTTCACCAAAGCTTTACCCAGAGGCTTTTTTTTAATTTAAAAAAATTAAATAAAAATAGAAACGGAGTCTTGCTAAGTTGCCCAGGCTGGTCTCAAACTTCTAGGTTCAAGGGACCTGCCCACCTCCGCCTCCCAAAGTGCTGGGATTAGAGGCATGCGCCACCACACCCAGCCTACCCAGAGTCTTATCTTGCTTTTATTCACCTGACCCTCTTTTAATATTTATTTATTTATTTATTTTTGAGCTAGGGTGTCCTCTGTCACCCAGGCTATAATGCAGTGGTGTGATCTTAGCTCACTGCAACTTCCACCACCTGGGCTCAAGCGATTCTCCCACCTCAGCCTCCGGAGCAGCTGGGACTACAGACACATGACACCACACCCAGCTAATTTTTTGTAGAGAAGAGGTTTTGTTGCCCAGTCTGGTCTTCAACTCCTGGCCTCAAGTGATCCACCCGCCTCGGCCTCCCAAAATGCTGGGATTATAGGCTTGAGCCACCACACCCAGTCCTTTTAGTATTTATTGAGCAACTACTGGGTACAATCTCTTTGTCATTCCTCCACTAGCAAGAGCAGTGCTTTCACAAGCTGCTTTTCAGCCTTTGTTTTCATCTGTAAAATAGGATACTATCTTCTCTTTGAGGGGCAACAAGGGGTAGGTGTGGGTGGGTGAGCTATAAACACTAATCCTCACCCAGGAGGAGGTGCAGCCACCTTTCTGGCCACTGGCTGGAGACCTTCCCCTTTCCCCATACTCCTCCTCCCACTCCCTGATCCAAGCACTGCCAGAACCCAGAATTCTCTCACTTTCTCTTCCTCTGTTTTGAATCAGTATGTTCAGAAGTGCTTGGCTTGATGCTGGGAGTGCATCCAACAAAATCAGATGCCTAGAGAAGGAGCAGGATTTGGGTGGGAGAGAGAAGACATAATTGGGTTGAGGAACCTGAGGGCATCCTGAAGGAGGTGCTCAGTGGGCAGTTGCTTTGTGTTGGGCCCAGGGCCAGGTTATACGTACTTTGAATATTTTATCTTCATAACTATCCCATTTGTGAGGCTCAAAGAGCATAAAGGACATTCCTGGTAAGTGGCCTAGCTGCAGTTTGAATTTGTATCCGTCTGACTCCAGGTCACGTAAGCTTTTTTTTTTTTTTTTTTTTGAGATGGAGTCTCGCCCTGTAGCTCAGGCTGGAGTGCAATGGCGGAATCTCAGCTCAATGCAACCTACACCCCTCAGGTTCAAGCCATTCTCCTGCCTCAGCCTCCCTAGTAGTTGGGATTACAGGTGCGTGCCACCACGCCCGGCTAATCTTTTGTGTCTTTAGTAGAGACGGGGTTTCACCGTGTTGGCCAGGCTGGTCTCGAACCCCTGATCTCGTGATCCGCCCTTCTTGGCCTCCGAAAGTGCTGGGATTACAGGCGTGAGCCACTAAGCCCAGTCATAAACTCTCTTATACTTTTATTTATTTATTTATTGGAGCCAGAGTCTCACTCTGTCACCCAGGCTGGAGTGCAATGGCATGAACATGGCTCACTGCAGCCTCCACATCCTGGGCTCAAGCGATTCTCCCACCTCAGCCTGCCAAATAGCTGGGACTATGGGTACAAATCATGCACCACCACGCCAGGATAATTTTTTTTTTTTTGAGACGGAGTTTCGCCTTGTGGCCCAGGCTGGAGTGAAATGGCACGATCTCAGCTCATTGCAACCTCAGCTTCTTGGGCTCAAGTGATTCTCCTGCCTCAGCTGGGGTTTCACCATGTTGGTCAGGCTGGTCTCAAACTCCTGACCTCATGTGACCCACCCACCTTGGCCTCCCAAAGTGCTGGGATTACAGATGTGAGCCACAGCGCCTGGCCTACCTTTTGTATTTTTTATAGAGACAGGGTTTAGCCATATTGCCCAGACTGGTCTTGAACTCCTGGGCTCAAGCGATCTGTCTGCCTCAGCCTCCCAAAGTGCTGGGACTAAAGGCGTGCACCACCGTACCTGGCCTCTTAAGCTTTTTAAAGCATTGTCTGGCACCAAAGGCTGTTTGTTCCTCAAACATCTTCAATCCTTTTTGGGAGGATTTGAGTTTTGTACAACTCATTTGGTCCGTTATTGAAACCACAATTCTGTCTGATGGAGACACAGGCTTGCAGAGGAGAGGAGGGGATAGATAGGCATCATGAAATGTTTCTGGAGCACTCACTCTGAGCCTCACAGTCTGGGCTTGGTCACTGGAGGTCAGACAGTATATACCCTTAGTCTTGTTGGAAGTGGCTCTCCAACTGGATGAGACCAGATTTAGAAGCCATTAGTTACTTCTAGGACTCATTCAGGGAAAAATGGCTGCCTGTAGGAGTGGGAGGACTTCCGGAAGGAGGAGTCTTCTAAACAGAATGAATGGAGTTTGCCCAGGGGAAAAGGCAGAGTGACAGACGTGAGCATAGGCTGGACAGGATGTGGCTTGTCCTGGCACTGGGCAGTTGGGGGAAGCGAGAGCAGGACGGCAGGGATTAGTGGTCACCATACGAAGCTTCAGAAGGAGGTTTAAGAAGAAGAAAACTTAAAGGTGGATGCTTGAGTCCTTCGGGCTGGGGCTGGGGGTACAGGCTCAGGTTAGCGACAGAACCTGGTATTCGGGGCAGGAAGGAGACTTTGCTGGTGGGCTGCCTGGTCTCAGATGTGGCCAGGCCTCTCTTGATCTTAAGTTGAAAACTGATTCAATTCTGGGGAAATCCGTGGGTGGGGAGAGGAAGGAAACAGCTCCTAGACCCATCAGAAGGCACGGTTCTGGTGTTCACCAGCAACGTTCAGGATTAATTACGAAAGGCCTCCATGCCTCTCCCAAGACCTAACTGTTTAGTCAGAAGGCAGATGCTGTTCCTGTTCAGTGGGAACAAGGAGCTGGAACTACGATGGGAGTTTGTCTCTGGTCAAGTCATGCTTCCTTTCTGGAAGATAGGGATAACAGTAATGCCCATCTCAGAGGAATAAATGAGTGTCTTGCAGGGTAGCTGGAACAAAGGAGGATAAGCTACAACCGTTATTGTAACAACAGGCAGAGCCCTTGCTGGAGTTGTGTTTCTAGGGGAGGACAGTGTCTTCTGGACACAGAAGAGTGAGCTTTCTACTGCTCAGATGCAATCATGTCATTATTCTCCCTCCTCCCTCACCTTCCATGGCTGCTTACTGCCTTCCAGATAAAGCTTAAACTCTTTAACTTGACCAGCCAAGCCCTGCAGGGTGAGGCCCCTGTGTCTGCCCCATCCTTGGTTGAGCCTCTTTCTGCACTCACCACCTCCGCCCCGGGCACATGCACTGGCCATGCTTGGTGTGGTCAGTTCCTCCGAAGCCTGGTGTTTCTCTGGACTCGGCTGGAATCTCTGCCTCTTCCCCTTCTTGCCTGGCTGTTCCTGCATATCCTCCAGGACTCTCTCTGGATGTTGCTTCCTCAAGGATACCCCTGAGTTGGTTTCAAGGGCCTTCTCAGCTTCTCCAGCAACCTTGGCTTCTCTCTCAGTACTCAGTTCTCTGCCTTGTTATTACCCGTCTGCTTTTTCCACAAGGCTGTGACAGGGAGCCCCCAAAATATTTATGGAATTAATGAATGAAAAGGGGCGGTTCTAAGAAAAAAGAGGTCGCTGTACATTGGCCAAATGTCCCAAGGTATCTATTATATCTCACCAGTTTACAGATGGGGAAACAGCCCAAGGTAGAGTCCCTCTGCCTGTCATTCAAATTCCTGGGCACCTGTGTGTGAGCACCATGCTGGGCTTTTCACAGGCAGTATTTGTAGGCTGGACAGGATGAAAGCAAGCACGTGAGACCCATCACACCAGGTGAGAGTTAAGGTGCTGACACCTTGTGTGAAGGCTTAGTCTCTTGGGCCTCAATTCTTTTTTTTTTTTTTTTGAGATGGAGTCTCACTGTGTCACCCGGGCTGGAGTGCAGTGGCCGGATCTCAGCTCACTGCAAGCTCCGCCTCCCGGGTTCACGCGATTCTCCTGCCTCAGCTTCCCAAGTAGCTGGGACTACAGGCGCCCGCCACCTCGCCCGGCTAGTTTTTTGTATTTTTTTTAGTAGAGATGGGGTTTCACCGTGTTAGCCAGGATGGTCTCGATCTCCTGACCTCGTGATCCACCCATCTCGGCCTCCCAAAGTGCTGGGATTACAGGCTTGAGCCACCGCGCCCGGCCGGGCCTCAATTCTTCACAGGGCTGGTGAAGGGTCATAGGAACG
Organism: Papio anubis; assembly: GCF_008728515.1. NCBI lineage: Eukaryota > Metazoa > Chordata > Mammalia > Primates > Cercopithecidae > Papio > Papio anubis. The sequence continues at coordinate 169,814,233 of NC_044980.1, forward strand.
ACTGTATGTGAAGTGCCTAGGATAGTGTCCAGTACATAGTACAGACCCAGCAAGTGTTTACTGATTCTTATCTCGGTCCTAAGGATGGGAGTCACAGGCCCAGAAAAGGTCCCTGGATTGAGACAACCAGCCAGAGGAGAGCTGAGTGTACATCCCAGGCCCCCACCCTATAGGGACACAGTCCTCTCCCTTCTGCCCCCACTCAAGGAGTCAGTGTCCTTGTGACAATCTATGGTGCTGTGGTTCTTCTCAACCTAGTGCTGGCACACATGAGATGCTTGGCTAGGGCCTGCTGGATGGGGAGGCTGGAGATGGGTCTGCTGTGGTTGAGGCCTCTGTGGCCAAGCTTTACTCTAAGAGGCAGGGAGGGTCCTCAGGGGTTACCCCAGAGAAATCTGAGAGGTTTTCCCTGGGGTCCTGGTCTTCTCCCCTAGACCTGTCAGCAAGCAGTTCATCCCCAGCAGCCAATCTCCTTTTGGCCCTCACTCTTCCAGAGGGCAGTGTTGTTCAGAGGTGAGCTTTGGAAGAAACTGTTGTCTCAACCCTATTTTCACACCTTAGCACCTTTATTTAACTGTCTTTTCCCGAGGCCAGGATCTCATCTTTTGTTTCCCCAGCACTGCCTGGAATGCAGGAAATGGTTGCTGAATAAAGTGATGAATTACATTTCAGCACTCATCAAGTGCTCAGCCTATAACTAAGTCTAAGTGTAGGCTGCTAGCACTTAGACCTTTACCTTACAGGATCCTCGCAGCCAGTGCTGTGCATTGGAAGTTGCAGATGGGGAAACTGAGGCTCAGGGCTGTTAAGTGACTTGTTTAAGGCAGCTCTCAGGCCCTCAGGATGGTTAGTGGCAAAGTAAAGGACTGGGAGGAGCATTGATGAATTGGGGCAATTGGCAGAGGAGTAATTGTCAGTCAAAATGATTGGCTCAAATTATTAGGTGTGAAGACGGAACCAGTCAGAGCTTCCCTGTTGAGTCGAATTGCCCAGATGGGATAAGCAGGGTGAGTGACCCTGGCAGAACAAAGGGCTGGCCCTTGTAGGTATAGACCGGACTTTTCCCTGGTTGGTCCCAGCACATAGACAACTGCCAACCTGACTTTGCACCTGGGAATCTTCAGGGTACCTCTGACTCTTCAACAGAAGGAGCCTCCCTGAGGTCACGGCCCTCTCATCACTCCCGTTCCAGTGGGCGCTTTCCCTCTAACAAAGCCCACTCACCGTCTTGGCGGGATCTGCATCCGGCACTGGCAGACATGTGCTAAGGGCCTGTTGACTTGGGAGCCTCCATCACTGGACTGTGGGCCTTGGAGAGCAAAAGGGTAAGAGCATCTCGAGCTCCACGCCCGGTGGGCCAGTCGCTGGGTGAAGGAAGGATGGAGTTTAGCTGGCCAGCACTGATGTCACACAGGGCAACGCCAAAAATGGCCTTTCTCCCAGGTGGGCTCAAAGTTAACAGAAGGCAGTGAGTAAACAGTCCATTGGGGCAATAACTATGCACATTTACTAAGCCATGGGAAGAACAGTAGTCACGTGGCCCTCGAGGGCGGCGCCCTCAGCTTGAGATGGAGTTAACTCCAAATCTAATCACAGAAGGCTTTCTGGAGGAGGCGGAATATTTATGGCGGCCGGATCCGGCTTTCTCTGAACAGCAAGAAGGCGCTTAGCGCCCTAGGGACTAGGTAACTTCTGAGGTGAGCTTCTTGGTGGGGATCAAGCCCAGGGGGCGACGGAGTCCGGGCTGGGGGAAGGGTCCGAGGAGCTGGAGTCGCAAGTTCAGGCCCAGCTCGGGCTCCCCGTCCTGCCCTTCCGCTGTCTTGGGGGATTGGACGCCACGCGGCCGCGCTAGGGTCGGTGCTGCGGGCCCGGTGCAGGATGCAGGCCGTGAGGCCCCAGGCCGAGGGCTGCGCCAGCCGGCTTGTCCCGGCCAGCCGGGCGGTCCCGTGTACCGGCGCAGTTCCGCTGGGGTCCAGATGCCCGGCCCTCAGGGGCGAGGCGCGCGCTCCCCGGGGAACCGGGCTGCGGAGCAGTCGGCCCGCGATGGGCGGCGGTGGCACGAGAGGGCCATCTGCCTGGGTGCCGAGAACTGCAACGTCCGCGGTGCGAGGCGCGGCCCGTCCCGGCCCCCAGCCCGGCGCGCACGCACATACCCACGCCGGCCGGCGCCCGCTGCCCGAGCCCCCGTGCCAGGCCCAGACCCTGACTAGGCGCGGGAGGCGGTGCAGGGACTAGAGAACCCCCTCCCCGGGCGTTCCCCTCGCCCCGCCCGAGGCTGCGAGGACCCTTGGGCTCGGGGGTGGTGAGGGAGCTTCGTCCCGGCTGGGCCCGCGCTGGGGACTCGGCCTCCCTGGGCGGGGGCCGCACGGCTGCAGGCCGAGGTGCGGGCGCGCTGTCAGGCTGCAGCCCGGCTCCGTGCGGGGGTGGGCTCAGCGCTGGGGTCGCCTGGCTTCGTTCTCGCGCGGAGGCCGCGGCCGGGCGAGCAGTGCCCGGGCGGGTAACCCGACCCGGCTCCCCGGAGCCGCTCACCCCGCACGGCCGGGCAGGGGGAGGGAGAGGGATGGGGGGAGGGGGAAGGGAAGGGGTGGTGGGTGAGGGGCTGTGGGCACCGCAAGGCCGAGTCCCCGGCCCGTCTGCGCTGCTGTAGGGCGGCTGCCCGCGGCACCCGGGACGATCCAGCCTCTGCCTCGCGGGCGTCGAGCCTGAGACAGGAGGGAGCCCTGGGGCTGCACAGGCTTGGCTCAGGGAGGCAGACCCGAGCTGCTGCCTCCATTTTGTTTCCTGCTCAGCTTGGTCTGTGGTGGTGGTGGTGGTGTGGGTTTGGGGTGCGGCCGGGTAGGGGGGTTCACCTGCGGCTGCGTCTGCTCGGGGCCTGAGGCCTCGAAGACCCCAGCCCAAGCCCCCAGGTGAGCCCTGCGGCAGGAGGGGGGTTGCCTTGGCCTCGGGCCGAACCCAGCGGGCTGAGGGCAGGTGCCCAGTGGATGGGGAGCCTGGGCTGTAACCTAAGATGGAGGCCGGGACTGACGCGGGCCCGAGCGGGGCTGGTGGGGCGATCGGACAGGCCTCAGCCGGGCCAGGTGCCGCCTGGGTTGGGGTTCGAGACGCGTAGGGTGCGGGAACCGTGTGCGGCTCGAGGCCAGCGCTGTGCCCCGAGGTAGGTGAGGGGATCGGAATGCCACCCACGACGCCCGCAGGCCCCGACACTCCAAGGAGGCGCGCGAGGCCCCTGGGGAGCCCGCCTCAGGCCCCGCCCGGGCAGCCGGGCCGGCCCGTAGGCCCCGGCCGCGAGCGGGCGCGCAGGGGGAGGGGAGGGGGCGGCAGCGGCAGCTCCGCTGATTGGGCGGCGCGCTCGCAAGCCCGACTTCACCCGCCCTGAACCCCGAAGAGTGAGGCAAGGGAACGCGCGCGCTGTGGGGGAAGGGGTGCGCGCGCACTCGGGGCCCAGCCGCACGCGGGCCGGCGCGAGGCGCTCGGTCGCACGCGCCGCCGCGGGGGCGCGCGCGGTGGGGGTGTGAGGAGGAGGAGGCGGCGGCGGAATAGGCCGGGGCAGGTCGCGCTCGCTGCCTTCTCCCCTGAAGAGAGACGCGGGGGGAGGGGGGTGCGGCGAGCGGCCCCGCTCTCTCCCCACCGCTCCGCTCGCACCCCAGTGTAATGAGGGTCACCCCCTCCCCCCAGCTGGCCCGGGAGGGGGCGCGGGGCACGGTAACTAGTGCGCTGGGGTGGGCGGCGGGCAGGCGCGAGGAGGAGGGAGGGAGGAGGTGGCCGGGCCGGGAAGATGGTGGTGGCCGTGAGGTGAGGGGCTCCGAGGAGGGCCGGGCGCGGTGCGGGGTTGGTGGCCGGCGGTGCTGCAGCCGCCGGCCCCCTCCCCCTCTTCCATCACTACCAGCCGGGCTCGGGCCTAGCTGGCCGGGCTGCCGCGAACTTCCTCCCGGCGCGGCCCGTGCCCCGCCGGCCGCCCGCGAACACCTCGGCCTCAGCCTCCCCTCAGGTAGCAGGCTGCGGGGCGCGGGGCCGGCTGCCCTCCCGCAGCAAACTTTGCTTGCTGCTGAATATTGATGAGAGCGATCGGCTCGGCTGGGAGGTGCTGCCGCCGCTGCGGGAAGGAGCGCGGCCCGGGCAGGCGGCGGCGGCGTCGGCAGCAGCCATGTTTTTCAGGCTGTAGCAGCTGCTGCTGCCCTGACTGGGCTTCGCCGGCCGCCTCGGTTTCTCCCTCTGCCGCGTCCCGGCCTCTGGGCCCTGCAGCTGCGGACCCCAGCAGGCCTGCATTCAGGAAGGCGAGCTCTGGGGTGCACCCGCCTCGGCCGGCTCGCCTGCGGCCTGCGCACCGCCGCTGCAAAGGCTCCGGCGCTGGCTGGGCGCAGGGTGCAGCGCTATTGTGACCGCTGCGCCCGAGCCAGCCAGGAAGGGGGGGTACCTTTTTGTGCAGGGTCCAGGAGCCCCCCTCGGACCCCGCAGCCTATTTGCCTTTGAGAGATCCAGTTGCTCGACCCCTGGCGAGGGAGGGGGAGGACGATTCCTGTTTGAGAATTGGGAATTTTGACTGGCAGAGGGGTTTTAATTTTAGTTCAGCCCAAGGTCCACCAGTCTGCAGAGGAGGAAAAAGAGACGGGCTGTTTCTATGGGCAGGATCGGCCCAGCTTCGGGAAAATGGAGTTTTCAGAGGCTCCCCGAGGCCATTTTTTCATCTCCAGTCGGGGGAACTTTTTCTGGCCATAGAAGTGCAGCGGAGTGGCATAGAGGCCACTAGGCCTTGAAGTGGCTGCCATTTTGAAGAGTCGAGTCAGATGGCCTATTAACTCAGATTAATTGCTGTGCTTTTGGATTCCAGGTTGATGCCGGCCCAGGATGGATCAGACCTGTGAACTACCCAGAAGAAATTGTCTGCTGCCCTTTTCCAATCCAGTGAATTTAGATGCCCCTGAAGACAAGGACAGCCCTTTCGGTAATGGTCAATCCAATTTTTCTGAGCCACTTAATGGGTGTACTATGCAGTTATCGACTGTCAGTGGAACATCCCAAAATGCTTATGGACAAGATTCTCCATCTTGTTACATTCCACTGCGGAGACTACAGGATTTGGCCTCCATGATCAATGTAGAGTATTTAAATGGGTCTGCTGATGGATCAGAATCCTTTCAAGACCCTGAAAAAAGTGATTCAAGAGCTCAGACGCCAATTGTTTGCACTTCTCTGAGTCCTGGTGGTCCTACAGCACTTGCTATGAAACAGGAACTCTCTTGTAATAACTCCCCTGAACTCCAGGTAAAAGTAACAAAGACTATCAAGAATGGCTTTCTGCACTTTGAGAATTTTACTTGTGTGGACGATGCAGATGTAGATTCTGAAATGGACCCAGAACAGCCAGTCACAGAGGATGAGAGTATAGAGGAGATCTTTGAGGAAACTCAGACCAATGCCACCTGCAATTATGAGACTAAATCAGAGAATGGTGTAAAAGTGGCCATGGGAAGTGAACAAGACAGCACACCAGAGAGTAGACACGGTGCAGTCAAATCGCCATTCTTGCCATTAGCTCCTCAGACTGAAACACAGAAAAATAAGCAAAGAAATGAAGTGGACGGCAGCAATGAAAAAGCAGCCCTTCTCCCAGCCCCCTTTTCACTAGGAGATACAAACATTACAATAGAAGAGCAATTAAACTCAATAAATTTATCTTTTCAGGATGATCCAGATTCCAGTACCAGTACATTAGGAAACATGCTAGAATTACCTGGAACTTCATCATCATCTACTTCACAGGAATTGCCATTTGTAAGCAGTTTTTGGTACAACTTAAATATATACGTATATGTATATATACAGGCCACTTAAAGAGAAACTTGTAACAAATTTGTTTTTGGTTGCTTATCAGTTCACAGCTGAAATCCTATTGCTAATCATAAGCTTTTGGGCAGAATTTTACTTTGATTTTTAAATTCATCTCTGGTATGAGTTTGGTTATTTTAAGCTTTTTACAAATAACTCTTCATTGAGAGTAGGCTAATGCTTTTAAAGGCATTTGATTGAGTTCTGATTTAATTTCTCAAGATGGAGATATACATATGATTAAGAAAAAAAAGAGAAGATGGGTTTTGGCCTGCCAGCACCATGAGTGCAGGTGAACCAATTTAGTGCTTGGAGTCCTGTTGCTGTATGTAGCAGATTATTTTTTACTTGATGACTTGACTCTTCAGGTTGAAGGGCATTTTGAACACAGATTAAAGTGACTAAGGTGAGGTTTTTTTGGACATTGTCAAAATCTAAATTAGGCTAGTTTTTCTGAACTATCTGTTGTGAAGGTATAGCATCCTGTGCTTTTGATGAGTGCCACCATCGTCTCTTTTTTTTTTTTTTTTTTGAGATGGAGTCTCACTCTGTCGCCCAGGCTAGAGTGCAGTGGTTGCTCACTGCAACCTATACCTCTTGGGTTCAAGCGATTCTCCTACCTCACCCTTCCAAGTAGCTGGGATTACTGGTACCCATCACCACACCTGGCTAATTTTTGTATCACCATTAGTTCTTGAACTTTTTCTAGTTTTGTTTTATTTTATTTTAACAGAACCGTAACTAAGACAAAGTTTTATATTAATTTATTGTTTAGAGACTGGCCTTGCCATGTTGCCCAGGCTGGCGTCGGAACTCCTGGGCTCATTCAATCCTCCTGCATCAGCTAGAACTACAGTAGTTTCAGATTTTGAAGTGTATATGTGTATGTGTGATACATATTCTGTGCGTATAGAAATGGAGAGTATCTTATTTGAGTTGCTGTTTTCAGTAATGTTGTCAAGTATTGTTAGAGGGTGATAAATGATAACATTTGTTTTTATTTGAGCTTATGCAGAATTTCTTGACTTCTAGCTAAATGATCAGTTCACTTCTCTTAGCCTCAATTCTATTGCCGTTAAATTCCAAAAGTACTTGATTGCTATAAGATTCCTTCAGCTTTAAATATTAATATTTGATATTGATTTTGTTTCTGCCCAAACACATTGTTTGGTTACCGCCGGTAATGTACCAAAGATAAATTTTTTTTGGCCAAAAAATGTTTCAGAGATACCACATTAAGTTTTTATAAGAAAAACTTTTATGGTATGTTGTTATTCTGAGTTCATTAAACATTCACTTTACCTTATTCCCTGCTGTTCTTTAAAGTTACAGAGGGAGAATGTGGGTGTGTCACTTTTGTTTCTGTTGATTCTTATCTTAATTGTGCCTTAGTACTCCTTGGTTTCTTGGGCAATTGCAGATTTTGAAAAATTTGCTTTAGTGGTTATCTTGAGTCTGAATTGTCCTAGGGTGGGTAGGCTGTTTTGAAAACTTATTGGCAGCCCAGAAATCCTTTTTCTTGAGTTCACGTTGAAATTTATTTTATATATATTGTTTTGTCTTTGTTTTTGCACATAAATTTAAATCTGACAATGGAGATAGATGTTTCTCTAGAAGCATACAAATAGAATTGTAAACCTGTTTCTCATCAAAGATGTTAGTGGAGTATTGGTTCTATTAAACAAAAAAAAATGAAGGCTGGGCGTGGTGGCCCACGCCTGTAATCCCATCACTTTGGGAGGCTGAGGTGGGCAGATCACCTGAGGTCGGGAGTTTGAGACCAGCCTGGCCAACATGGTGAAACTCTGTCTCTACAAGAATACAAAAATTAGCCGGGTGTGATGGTGGGCAACTGAAATCCCAGCTACTTGAGAGACTGAGGCATGAGAATCGCTTGAACCCGGGAGGCAGACGTTGCAGTGAGCTGAGATTGCACCATTGCACTCCATACTGGGCAACAAGAGCGAAACTCTGTCTCAAAAAAAAAAAAGACAATAAAAAAACTGAAAATATTGGAGCCTTTAGATAGTAGCTTACATGTCTGAAATGGGAGTTAGCAAATGCACAAATGTAGGAGTTTTTTTTTCGGGGAGAAATTGAAATTGCTCAAAGACTTTATGAGCTTGAAGAAGCAAGTATGTAAGTTTACTTATTTTTATTTTTTTGAGACAGAGTCTTGCTATCGCCCAGGTTGGAGTGTCGTGGCGCGATCTAGGCTCACTTCAGCCGCCTCCTCCTGTGTTCAAGTGATTCTCCCGCCTCAGCCTCCCGAGTAGCTGGGACTACAGGTGTGCACCACCACACCCGACTAATTTTTGTGTTTTTATTGGAGACGAGGTTTCACCATGTTGGCCAGGCTGGTCTCGATCTCCTGACCTCAGGTGATCCACCCACCTTGGCCTCCCAAAGTGCTGGGATTACAGCCGTGAGCCACTGTACCCATCCCCTAATTTATTATTTTAGGAATTTGGTTCAGAGTTGTGATTGAAATCTATTGCGTTTATTTTTGCCTTTGATATTTTTAGACTGAGGACTTTTTTTTTTTTTTGGGACAAAGTTTCGCTCTTGTCACCCAGGCTGGAGTACAAGGCATGATCTTGGCTTACTGCAACCTCTGCCTTCTGGGTTCAAGTGATTCTCTTGCCTCAGCCTTCCCAGTAGCTGGGATTACAGGTGTGCACCACACACCCAGCTAATTTTTGTATTTTTAGTAGAGATGGGGTTTCACCATGTTGGCCCGGTCAACTCCTGACCTCAGGTGATCCACCTACCTCAGCCTGGCAAAGTGCTGAGGTGTGAGCCATGGAACCCGTTCTTAGACTGAGGACTTAAAAAGTGAGGTCAGGGTGGGCGTGGTGGCTCACGCCTGTAATCCCAGCACTTTGGGAGGCTGAGGCGGGGAGATCACCTGAGATGAGGATTTCAAGACGAAACACCGTCTCTACTAAAAATACAAAAAATTAGCTAGGCATACTGGCGGGAGCCTGTAATCTCAGCTACTCGGGAGGCTGAGGCAGGAGAATCGCTTGAACCCGGGAGGCTGAGGTTGCAGTGAGCCGAGATTGCCCCATTGCATTCCAGCCTGGGCGACAGGAGCGAAACTACCTCTCAAGGAAAAAAAAAGCCATCCTGGCCAACATGGTGAAACCTCGTCTCTACGAAAAATACAAAAGCTAGCCGGGTATGGTGGCGGATGCCTGTAGTCCCAGCTGCTCGGGAGGTTGAGGCAGGAGGATCACTTGAACCTGGGAGGTGGAGGTTGCAGTGAGCTGAGATTGCGCCACTGCACTCCAACCTGGCGAGAGGGAGACTCGATCTCAAAAACAAAAAACAAAACAAAAAAAAAACAGTCAATCTTAGAATGCAAAGTTAGGTAAGCAATAAGGCTTCAGAAAAGTGTAATTAAAAATAACTCTTCTATGTAGTCATATAATATTAACGTAGTCAAGCTGTTCACAGTTGATTTAAGTTATTGATGCAGTAGGTATAGTTACTATGCTGGGAATTTTAGAAAGTCCGTAGCAAATTGCTATTTGTCTCTTTTTGTCTGTAATCTTGGCTGGGTTTGGTGGCTAACACCTGTAATTCTAGCAAGTTGGGAAGCCAAGACGAAAGGATTGCTTAGGGCCCAGAGTTCGAGACTAGACTGGGCAACATACTGAGATCCTGTCTCTACACTCAGTTGGATGTGGTGGTATTCTTGTAGTCCCAGCTACCCAGGAGGCTGAGGCAGTAGTAGGATTGCTTGAGCCCAGAAGTTTGAGACTGCAGTGAGCCATGATCACGCCACTGCATTCCAGCCTAGGCAGCAGAGCAAGATCCTGTCAAAAAAAAAAAAGGAGAAAATTCTCTTGGCAGTGGGTAAGAGTAGTTTTTAAGGTTGTAGATTTCCTGTCTAGAATTAGAGAAAGAAGGGTCATATTTTCAGTTATTTTGTGTATCTACCTCTAAGTGTACTGTTTGCCTCTTGTCAGTTTACCATCATGTGCTCTTATTTTCTCTGCATACAGTGAAGTGAAGTGATTGTCATTACAATTTGTAATTCTAAGCTGGTACTTTAATTGGGTTGATAATTTCTTTTTTTTTTTTTTTTTTTGGAGACGGAGTCTCACTCTGTTGCCTAGGCTGGAGTGCAGTGGCCGGATCTCAGCTCACTGCAAGCTCCGCCTCCTGGGTTTACGCCATTCTCCTGCCTCAGCCTCCCGAGTAGCTGGGACTACAGGCGCCCGCCACCTCGCCTGGCTAGTTTTTTGTATTTTTTAGTAGAGATGGGGTTTCACTGTGTTCGCCAGGATGGTCTCGATCTCCTGACCTTGTGATCCGCCCGTCTCGGCCTCCCAAAGTGCTGGGATTACAGGCTTGAGCCACCGCGCCCGGCCTGGGTTGATGTTTTCTAATTCTTCCCAGTGTACAAAGGCTTTGTGCTTTGTTGTTATTGTTGTTGAGACAGGCTTGGTGCTTTAGATGTGGAGAATTAAATGAGGGTGGCATTTTCAGAGGATACTTGTTGGAGATTGCTTGGGTAGGATGGATGTAGTCAGGTAATGGGGCCTAGAAATTCAGACTGAAGCATTTGGTGTTGATGTGAAGCATTTGGTGTTGAGAGATTTTAGCTGAGAAGTGATGTAAAATCTGTTTGGAAGACTTTGACTAGGGGAAATTAGAAGCAAGGTTAGGATGTAGGTGTCTGTTGCAATAGTAATTAAGACTTAAGAATCGGCCCAGTGGCATGTATTTGTAGTCCTAGCTACTCCGGAGGCCGAGGCAGGAGGATCGCTTGAGGCTGCAACGCGCTATGTATGATTGTGCCTGTGAATAGCCACTGCACTCCAGCCTTGGCAACATAACGAGATTCTCTTAAAAAAACAAAAAAAAACAAAAAAAACATGAGCACAGTCTAGTACTCGAAAGAAGGGGTAAATCTAAAAGATTATTTCAAATGGAGAAAATTGGCAGCTCTTTTGGGGATACCTGACCTGGAGGCAGATTGGAGTCTGGATTTGAGGAATGGAGAGAGATGAGGTTAGATAATGTCTAAGGCTTATAGTTTTGCTGCCTGAGACAAAAATGATTCCTCAGAGGTTCCTTCCTCTTTTCTACCCGTCATCCCACAATTTTCTATTCCCTCCTTAGGTATCTTGGAAGAAAATTGATCTTTCCACACCTGAGGTTCTGCACTCTATCCGACTGCCTCCTTGCTGGATGACCTTTTCTTGTTGGTTTGTTTTTGTTTTTTTGAGACAGAGTCTCGCTCTGCCACTCAGGCTGGAGTGCAGTGGGGTGATCTCGGCTCACTGCAACCTCCACCTCCCAGGTTCAAGCAATTCTCTGCCTCAGCCTCCGGAGTAGCTGGGATTACAGGCGCCCACCACCACAACCGGCTAACTTTTGTATTTTTAGTAGAGATGGGGTTTCACCATCTTGGCCAGGCTGGTCTTGAACTCCTGACCTCGTGATCCACCCGCCTCGGCCTCCCAAAGTACTGGGATTACAGGCATGAACCACCGCGCCCAGCCTTTTTTTTTTTTTTTTAAGATGGATTCTTGCTCTATTTGCCCAGGCTGGAGGTCCCCAGTGGGCGTGATCTCAACTCACCACAGCCTCCACCTCCGGGTTCAAAGCGATTCTTGTGCCTCAGCCTCCCAAGTAGCTGGGATTGCAGGCGCCCTCCACCATGCCTGGGTAATTTTGTATTTTTAGTAGAGACAAGGTTTCACCATGTTGGCCAGGCTGGTCTCGAACCCCTGACCTCAAGTGATCCACCTGCCTCAGCCTTTCAAAGTGCTGCAATTACAGGTGTGAGCCACCACGACCTGCATACCACTTTTAAAATAGTCCTTTTTTGAGTGCTTGTTCTCTTTTTCTTCCTCTTTCTCTGCAGTCTCATCCACTTTCATTGATTCTGCTGCTACTCTACTCTATAATACTCTCTTCTGAACTGACTTCAAACCAAGAAATTCTAATTGTCAACTGAGCTGCTCCTCTACCTTGTGTCATATTCACCTAAAATGTAATATTATTTCCTTTTTTTTTTTTCCTTTGGACAGGGTCTTTCTCTGTCACCTAGGCTGGAGTGCAGTGGTGCCGTCTCGGCTCACTGCAGCCTCTGCCTTCTGGGTTCAAGTGATTCTCCTGCCTCAACCTCCTAAGTAGCTGGGACTACAGGCGCCCACCACCATGCCTGGCTAATTTTTGTATTTTTAGTAGAGACAGGGCTTTGCCATGTTGGCAATGCTGGTCTCAAACTCCTGACCTCAAGTGATCCGCTTGCCTCCGCCTCCCAAAGTGCTGGGATAACAGGCATGAGCCACTGCGCCCAGCCTATTATTTTCATTTTGAACCCATCTCTTTTATTGCCAAATACGCATTTACTTCTGTGTTCATGATGACATCATTATCCTGTTCTTCTCAAAGCTGGAAACTTTGCAGTCACTTATTCATTTAAATGATTAAAATACAATTGAATACCTCTTGAGCCAGGCACTGCCAGTATAATAAAAAATAAAAAAATTTGAAAAAGGAAAGAGATAGTCTGCTTTTAAAGAACTTCACTGTGTGGCAAAAACTAGCGTAAACAATGACAATACAGAATACTAAGTGGTCTGGTAGGTGTTATGTATGCAATACTTTGAGAGTGTGAAGGAAGGCATGCCTAGAATAATCAGGGAGGACTTCACAGAGTGGTTATTTATAGTTTGAGCAGAGACATACCAGTAAGAGGGAATAGCATATGCAAGTGGCCAGAAATCCTTGGCTAGCTATCTGGGAAGAGTGGGGTTGTCAGCAGATAAAGGTATAAAGATAGGCTTATATGCCGTGCTGTATAGTTAAATGTTTTTACTATTACAAAATTTTACAGATGCCCTCAGTTTCTCCCTTTATTCATTTTTCTATGGCATCTTTATTGTTGGTCTTCATTTAGTCTTTCCTTCCAGTCTATCCTATATAAAATTACTTCCTGCTTCCAAAATGAGAAATATTGGGTCTCTACTTAAATTTATAACTTAAATGGCGCACACCTCATTTTCTAAACAAATAAAGCCCAAATTCAGTGTCCTTTTTGATAGGATCCTGTCCTGACCTTTCCAAATCTTATGCTAGAGCCTTGTGTACCCTGAGTTCAGCCAAACTGAACTCTTAATGGTCCCTTGCTCCATACTCTCCCCTTGCTCATGCCTTTATTCTCCTGGTCTGATTCATCTTTGCATCTTAACAGCATATAACATGGTGCCTTCTTTTTACTGGGGACGTATCGAGTTAATGAATGAATCATGCTATTACAGAGGTACAGTTTGGGAAGGGGAGTGAGTACATTTTAGCTAGGAATCCTTATGAGCGGATTGTCAGCCTTCATCATTTTCAGTGGACCAAATTTCTAAAACTTTACAGGTTGGTTGGTTTTTCTTTTTTCATTTCCTCATGTACTCAATTTCTAAGGCTTTTTGAATTTGAGCGTCTTAATATCTCATGCATTAATTTTTTTCTCGATTCTCAACTTTCACTCTCCTAATTAAGGATAATAATTTTTTTTTTTTTTTGAGATGGTGTCTTGCTCTGTTGCACAGGTTGGAGGGCAGTGGTGCGATCTTGGCTCACTGCAATCTCCGTCTCCCGTGTTCAAACGATTTTGCTGCCTCAGCCTCCTGAGTAGCTGGGATTACAGGTGGGGTTTCACCATGTTGGTTAGGCTGGTCTTGAACTGCTGACCTTGTGATCCGCCTGCCTCAGCCTCCCAAAGTGCTGGGATTACAGGCGTGAGCCACTGCACCTGGCCAAGGATAATAAATTATAATGGTTTTAGGCTGGACATCTCTGACTGCATACTGCACTATCTGTTTAGTGGAAGAAGTCCCTTAATGTCTCTGAGGCCCATTTCCTCAGTTCTAAATTATGGCTAGTACCTTCCTCGGAGGGTTGTTGAGTCTACGATACAAGATAATTTTTTTTTTTTTTTGAGACGGAGTCTCGCTCTGTAGCCCAGGCTAGAGTGCAGTGGCCAGATCTCAGCTCACTGCAAGCTCCGCCTCCCGGGTTCACGCCATTCTCCGGCCTCAGCCTCCCGAGTAGCTGGGACTACAGGCGCCCGCCACCTCGCCCGGCTAGTTTTTTGTATTTCTTAGTAGAGACGGGGTTTCACCATGTTAGCCAGGATGGTCTCGATCTCCTGACCTCGTGATCCACCCGTCTCGGCCTCCCAAAGTGCTGGGATTACAGGCTTGAGCCACCGCGCCCGGCCAATTTATTTTTTTTTTGAGACAGTGTCTCACTCTGGTGCCCGGGCTGGAGTGCAAAATGGCATGATCTTGGCTCACTGCAACCTCCACCTCCTGGGTTCAAGTTGATTCTCCTGCCTCAGCCTCCCAAGTAGCTTGGGTTATAGGCGTGCACCACCACACCGGGCTAATATTGTATTTTTAGTAGAGATGGGGTTTCACCACGTTCGGCCAGGCTGGTCGAACTCCTGACCTCAGGTGATCGACCCGCCTCGGCCTCCCAAAGTGCTAGGATTATACAGGCGTGAGCCATCCCTCCTGGCCATGACACAAGATAATTTATATGAAGTAATGCAGTGCTAGTCCTGAAGTAGGTACGCTGTAAGTGATGCCTACTGCTGCATGCCAAGAGCCAAATGTACATTTGAAAGAGTTGTGAATTTCAAGAAAGATATTTTTGAGTTTTTTTTTCTTTCTGAGACAGGGTCTCACACTTTCGCCCAGGCTAGAGTGCAGTGGCGTGATCTTGGCTCCTGGCTGGGCCGAAGTGATCCGCCGCCCTGTGCCTCCCAAGGTGTTGGGATTACGGGCATGAGCCATTGCGTTTGGCTGAGTTTTTGTTTTTTTTCTCTATTTTTCCAAACTTATTTAATTAGTAAGATAAAGACATTAACTGCTGTTTACAGTTTCCATTTTTAATTAATAATCAGGAGCATTTGTATTTTTGTTTGATAATCAGAATAATTTAATTTGTGCAATAGGATCAATAGTTTTCTGTATTCCAACTGTTAAGTGGTGTAAGATTATTACATTGTCGCTTTTTGCAGGTTGTCCTTTGTCTTAGATAGAAATGTTTAATTTCTTCTTCCTGGTTTTCAGGAGAGCCCATTGAAAGGAGATCCAATCTCTGAAATTTGTGGTAGGATAATAACAATTGAACAGTTATTTCTGAATCTAATTTAAATAATCTCAATTGTAGCCTTTTAAAGCAATTCCTATGAACCTTTTTGAATTTAGAAAAGTCATACTTGGCCGGGCGCGGTGGTTCACATCTATAATCCCAGCACTTTGGGAGGCCGAGGCAGGTGGATTATCTGAGGTCAGGAGTTCAAGACCAGCCTGGCCAACGTGGTGAAACCCTGTCTCTACTGAAAATACAAAAAAAAAAATTAGCCGGGTGTGGTGGTACGTGCCTGTAGTTCCAGCTACCCAGGAGACTGAGGCAGGAGGATCACTTGAATCCGGGAGGCAGAGGTTGCAGTGAGCTGAGATTGTGCCACTGCACTCCAGTCTGGGTGACAGAGTGAGACTTTGTCTCAAAAGAAAGAAAAGGCAAACTTAGAAATGGAATATAAAAATCTCTTGATTTTTGTCACTTTTCATATGCTCCCTCATTTATACTCTTAATATTCTATTAGAAATTGTCTCTTCTCTCCATGCACCCCTTTTTTCCCTTTTGGTTAATATGTTAAGACATCTTTTCATAGAAGCATGTAACAAGATTTTTTTTTTTGAGAACAGGGTCTTGTTCTGTTGCTCAGGCTGGAGTCCACAACTCACTGCAGCCTAGACCTCCTGTGTTAAAGTGATTCTCCTACTTCAGCCTCATGAGTAGTTGGGACTAAAGGGCCATGCCACCACGCCTGGCTAATTAAAGAAAAAATTATTTGGTAGAGACAGGGTCTTGCTATGTTGCCCAGGCTGGTGTTGAATTTCTGGCTTCAAGCAATTCTGCTCTGCATTAGCCACCTCAGCCGCAAATATTTTCTTATTATGAAATTTTTGTTTAGATAAATGTTGATTTGCATGCAGTTGTAACAAATTCCATATCCAGGCTGGGCGTGGTGGCTCACGTGTATAATCCCAGCACTTTGGGAGGCTGAGGCAGATCACCTGAGGTCGGGAGTTCGAGACCAGCCTGACCAACATGGAGAAACCCCGTCTCAACTAAAAATACACAATTAACTGGGCGTGGTGGCACGTGCCTGTAATCCCAGCTACTCGGGAGGCTGAGGCAGAAGAATCACTTGAACGCGGGAGGTGGAGGTTGTGGTGAGCCAAGATGGTGCCATTGCACTCCAGCCTAGGCTATAAGAGCGAAACTCCATCTCAAAAAAAAAAAAAACAAACCCCAAAATAAGGAAATTCCATGGCCTAGGCACAGTGACTCATGCCCATAATCCCAGCGTTTTGGAAAGCTGAGGTTGGAGGATTGCTTGAGCCCAGGAGTTTGAGGCTACAGTGAAGTATGATTGTGCCACTGCACTCTACCCTAGGTGACAGAGTATGACCCTTTCTCTTACGAAAAAGAATATAGAGAGGTCCCTTGTATATTTTGCCTGGTTTTGCAATGGTAGCATTTTGCAAAAAATATCTAATACCACAGAACCAGAATATCGATGTTGATGTAATTCACCGATTTTTGTTTTTTTTTTTGAGACGGAGTCTCCATCTGACACCCAGGCTGGAGTGCAGTGGCTCTATCTCGGGGTCACTGCAACCTCCACCTCCCGGGTTCAAGCAGTTCTCCTGCCTCAGCCTCCTAAGTAGCTGGTACTATAGGCGCATGCTATGATACCCGGGGTGTTTCACCGTGTTAGCCAGGGCGATCTCAATCTCCTGACCTCGTAATCCGCCCGCCTTGACCTCCCAAAGTGTTGGAATTGCAGGCTTGAGCCACCGCGTCCAGCCAGTCTTACTAAGGCATTGATGTTCATATAATTTATCCATCTTATTCAGATGTCCTTAAATTTTATTTTTTTCCTTAAAAGAAATGTGTATTTCTATCAGGACATATTCTGGATGTCCCCAGTTTTACTGGTAGTCTTTCATTGTGTGTATATTAAGTTCTTTATGTTTTTAGCACTTGTCTAGGTTAGTATATCCACGACTGCAGTCAAGTTTCTAAATGTTTGCCAGGTGCAGTGGCTCATGCCTGTAATCCCAGCACTTTGGGAGGCTGAGGCGGCTGGATCACCTGAGGTTGATAGTTTGAGACCAGTCTGGCCAACATGGTGAAACCCCGTGTCTAACTAAAAATTAAAAAAAAAAAAAAAATAGCTGGGTGTGGTGGTTCACGCCTATAATCCCAGCTACTCGGGAGGCTGAGGTTGGAGAATCGCTTGAACCCAGGAGGCAGAGTTTGCAGTGAGCTGAGATCGCGCTGCTGCCCTCCAGCCTGGGTAACAGAATATGTCTCTGTCTCAAAAAAAAAAAAAAAAAAAAAAGTCGCTGAACAATTCTAATACCATAAGGATCCCTGCTGTTGCCAGCCTTTTTATAACTACATCCGTCTTCTTCTAGGCAACCCTTCCATCTCTTTTTTGTATGTGACAGTATCTTGCTCTGCTGCCCGGGCTGGAGTGCAGTAGTTGCATCTCAGCTCACTGCAACCTCTGCATCCCAAGCTTAAGCGATCCTCCCACCTCAGCCTCCTGATTAGCTGGGACTACAGGCGCTTGCGACCATGGCCCGCTAATTTTTGTATGTTTTTGTAGAGATAGGGTTTTACCATGTTGCTCAAGCTGGTCTTAGAACTCATGAGCTCAAGCAATCTGCCTGACTTGGCCTCCCAAACTGCTGGGATTACAGGCAGGAGCCACCATGCCTGGCCTAGTCCCTCCATCTCTAGCCTTTGTCAACTACTAATCTTTATTTTTCTAAAGTTTTGTCTTTTCAAAAATATGAATCATACAGTATGCAGCCTTTTGGGATTGTCTTTTTTTCCCTTAGCATAATTTCCAGGGGATTCAGCTAAGCTGTTGACTATATCAATACTTATTTATTTATTTATTTTTTTGAGACGGAGTTTCACTCTTGTGGACCAGGCTGGAGTGCAATGGCACGATCTTGGCTCACTGCAATCTCCGCCTCCTAGGTTCAAGCGATTCTCCTGCCTCAGCCTCCTGAGCAGCTGGGATTACAGGCCCCTGCCACCACACCCAGCTAATTTTCATATTTTTAGTGGAGATGGAGTTTCGCCATGTTGGCCAGGGTAGTCTTGAACTCCTGGCCTCAAGTGATCCACCTGCATTGGCCTCCCAAAGTGCTGGGATTACAGGTGTGAGCCACTGTGCCCGGCCCTAGTTTTTTCCTTTTTATCACTAAGTAATATTCCATGATACAAATATACCATGGTTTGCTTGACCATTCACCTGTTGGGGGACATCTGGGCCAATGCTACCTTTTGGTGATTAAGGTAAAAGTACTATTAATGTTCATTTATGGGGTTTTGTGTGACTGTAAGTTTTCACTTCTCTGGAATAAATACCAGTAGAAAAATTGCAGGATTATATGGTAATGGCATGTTAAGTTTTTTTTTTTTTCTTTTCTTGAGAGGGAGTTTTGATCTTGTTGCCCGGGCTGGAGTGCAATGATGCGATCTTGGCTCACTCCAACCTCTGCCTCCTGGGTTCAACTGATTGTCCTTCCTCAGCCTCCCATGTAACTGGGATTATAGGCGTCCACCACCACGCCCAGCTCATTTTTGTATTTTTTTTTTTTTTTTTTTTTTGAGACGGAGTCTCACTCTGTAGCCCAGGCTAGAGTGCAATGGCCGGATCTCAGCTCACTGCAAGCTCCGCCTCCCGGGTTCACGCCATTCTCCGGCCTCAGCCTCCCGAATAGCTGGGACTACAGGTGCCCGCCACCTCGCCCGGCTAGTTTTTTGTATTTCTTAGTAGAGACGGGGTTTCACCGTGTTAGCCAGGATGGTCTCGATCTCCTGACCTCGTGATCCACCCGTCTCGGCCTCCCAAAGTGCTGGGATTACAGGCTTGAGCCACCGCGCCCGGCCTCATTTTTGTATTTTTAGTAGAGATGGGGTTTCACCATGTTGGCCAGGCTGGTCCTGAACTCTTGACCCCAGGTGATCCACCCTCCTCGGCCTCCTAAAGTGCTGGGATTACAGGCATGAGCCACGGCGCACGGCCAATCTTCAGTTTTATAAGAAACTATCAAGCTGTTTTCCATAGTGTCTGTACCATTTACATTCTCACTATCAGTATATGAGTGTTCCAGTTTCTTTTATTTTTTGTTTTTTGAGACGGAGTCTCGCCCTGTCACCCAGGCTGAAGTACAATGGCACGATCTCAGCTCACTGCAACCTCTGCTACCCAGCTTCAAGTGATTCTCCTGCCTCAGCCTCCCGAGTAGCTGGGATTACAGGCGTGTGCCACCATGCTCGGCTAATTTTTTGTGTTTTTAGTAGAGATAGGGTTTCACCATGTTGGCCAGACTGGTCTTGAACTCCTGACCTCAGGTAATCCACCCGCTTTGGCCTCCCAAAGTACTGGGATTTCAGGCATGAGCCACCGCACCCGGCAGAGTGATTCAGTTTCTATGCATCCTCACCAGCATTTGGTGCTGTCACTACTTTAATTTTAGCCATTCGTGTAGATATGTAGTAATGTCTCATCTCATTGTGTGTTTTTTTTTTTTTTGAGACGGAATATTGTTCTTGTTGCCCAGGCTGGAGTGCCATCTCGGCTCACTGCAACCTCTACCTGCTGAGTTCAAGCAATTCTCCTGCCTCAGCCTCTGGAGTAGCTGGGATTATAGGTGTGTGTCACCATGCCTGGCTAATTTTTGTATTTTTTAGTAGAGATGGGATTTCATCATATTGACCAGGCTGTTCTCGAACTCCTGACCTCAGGTGATGCACCCACCTCGGCCTCCCAAAGTGCTGGGATTACAGTTTTGTATGGTGGATTCCATACAGAGAGAGTTTTTGATTTATTCTAGATTAGTAGTCCCTACCCTTTTTGGCACCAGGGACCAATTTCCTGGGAAACAGTTTTTCCACAGGCGGGAGTGGGATGGTTTGGGGATGAAACTTTTCCACCTTAGATTACAGGGATTAGGTAGAATCTCATAAGGAGCGCGCAACCTAGATCCCTTGCATTCGCAGTTCACAATAAAGTTCATGATCCTCTCAGAATCTAATGCCACCCGGATCTGACAGGAGTGGGATCTCAGGTGATAATGCTCCCTTGTCTGCTGTTCACCTCCTGTTATGCAACCCAGTTCCTAACAGACTCAGGACCAGTACCAGTCTGCGGCCTGGGCATTGGGGACCCCTGTTCTAGATGACCCACATTCTTTTAAATGCCTGTATACAAACCATACTTACTTTCTTTCTTTTTTCTTTGAGACACTCTCACTTGTTGCCCAGGCTAGAGTGCAATTGTGTGATCTGGGAACACTGCAACTTCTGCCTCCCAGGTTCAAGCGATTCTCCTACCTCAGCCTCCCAAGTAGTTCGGACTACAGGCGCGTCCCACAATGCCTGGCTAATTTTTTGTATTTGTATTTTTTTGTTTTTATCTTATTTATTTATTTTTTGAGTTGGAGTCTCGCTCTGTCACCCAGGCTGGAATGCAATGGCACGATCTCGGCTGACTGCAACCTCTGCCTCCCGAGCTCAAGCGATTCTCTTGCCTCAGTATCCCGTGTAGCTGGGATTACAGTCACTCGCCACCGTAGCCAGCTTTTTTGTATTTTTAGTAGAGGCAGAGTGTTACCATGTTGTCCATGCTGGTCTCGAACTCCTGAGTTAAGGCAATCCACCGCCTTGGCCTCCCAAAGTGCTGGGATTGCAGGTGTGAGCCACTGCACCCTCCCACAAACCATACTTTGAAAATGTTGCTTCCATTTTTAGATAATTTGTTAGGGAACCAATAAAATCATACGTACTTGTGATTTTCCCTTAGTAAATTGGAACAAATTTTAGTGTTTGTTGCTGTTATTAGGTGAAATTACTTTATTAATACCTCTAAAGTTCCTTTCACATCGCTAGTGACCTTATATGAAATACCATAATACTCTTTTAGCAATTGCTGGAAAGATAAAATCTATTTTGGAGAATGAACAATTATATTTACATATTAAATTAAAAGTAATTACTGGTTATGTGATATTCCCTAACATACCAGAATGAGTCTGAAGGTAGTCTTTCTTTGAAAATTATGAGTCTTTATTTCCTGTGTTATCTCTGATTTCTCTTGATGCTGTAATTGGAGCTGTTGGGTCTCCCTGGTGAAAGTAGGTGATGTGCAAGTTGTATCTGTACCCAGTGAAAATAACAGACGTTAATGCCACACTAATTTGTCATTGGAATTTTACATTCAAAAGCATTTCTTTTCTTTTTAAAAATATGATTGTAAATTCATAATTTATAGTTGTATATACCAAAGGCATTTCTTTAACATTGTAGTTGGTTCAACTACAATGAAAATATGTTGTCTGTTTTTATAGTTAGTATATTGGGGAACAGCACTTCCATCATGTCACAATATATTAAGAATTGCCAGCAGGACACGGTGGCTCATGTCTGTAATCCCAGCACTTTGAGGCCTAGGCGGGAGGATCACCTGAAGTCAGGAGTTGGAGACCAGCCTGGCCAACATGGCAAAACCCCTAACTACTAAAAATGCAAAAATTAGCCAGGCGTGATGGCGGGTGCCTGTAGTCCCAGCTACTCGGGAGGCTGAGGCACAAGAATCCAGAATTGAACCCAGGAGACAGAGGTTGCAGTGAGCCGAGATTGTGCCATTTCTCTCCAGCCTGGACAACAGAGTGAGACTCAGTCTTTTTTTATTTTTATTTTTATTTTTGAGATGGAGTTTCGTTCTATTTGCCCAGGCTGGAATGCAATGGCATGATCTCAGCTCACTGCAACCTCTGCCTCCCGGGTTCAAGCGATTCACCTACCTCAGCCTTCTGACTAGCTGGGATTACAGGCATGTGCCACCACGCCTGGCTAATTTTTGTATTTTTAGTAGAGATGGTCAGGCTGGTCTCGAACTCCCAACCTCTGGTGATCGGCCCGCTCCGGCCTCCCAAAGTGCTGGGATTACAGGCATGAGCCGCCGTGCCTGTCCTTATTTATTTTTTATTTTTTGAGACAGGGTCTCACTCTTTTGCCTAGGGTGGAGTGCAGTGATGCAGTCACAACTCACTGCAGCCTCAACCTCCCAGTCTCAAGCAATCCCCGCACCTCTGCCCCTCCGAGTAGGCTGGGACTATAGGTGTGTGCCACCATGCCCAGCTAATTTTTTCTTTCTTTTTTTTTTTTTGAGACAGAGTTTCGCTCTGTTGCCCAGGCTGGAGTGCAGTGGCGTGATCTCAGCTCATTGAAAGCTCTGCCTCTCGGGTTCACACCATTCTCCTGCCTCAGCCTCCCGAGTAGCTGGGACTACAGGCACCCGCCACCACGCCCGGCTGATTTTTTGTATTTTAGTAGAGACAGGATTTCACCGTGTTAGCCAGGATGGTCTCGGTCTCCTGACCTCGTGATCCATCTGCCTCAGCCTCCTAAAAGGCTGGGGTAACAGGCATGATGAGCCTCTGCACCTGGCCATGCCCAGCTAATTTTTATTTTTATTTTTGTAGGAATGGGATCGCACTATGTTCCCTCGGCTAGTCTTTAACTCTGTTTCAAGTGGTCCTCCTGCCTTGGCCTCCCAAAGTGTTGGGATTACAGGCATGAGCCACTGTGCCCAGCCAGGTTGTGTGTGTATGTATGTATGTAGGTCTGTATGTTTGTATATGCTTTTATTTATTTATTTGTTTATTTTTATTTTTCTTTTTTGAGACAGAGTCTCGCTCTGTCCCCCAGGCTGGAGTGCAGTGGCCCGATCTTCGCTCACTGCAAGCTCCGCCTCCCGGGTTCATGCCATTCTCCTGCCTCAGCCTCCTGAGTAGCTGAGACTACAGGCACCCGCCACCATGCCCAGCTACTTTTTTTGTATTTTTAGTAGAGACGGGGTTTCACCGTGTTAGCCAGGATGGTCTCGATCTTCTGACCTCGTGATCCGCCTGCCTCGGCCTCCCAAACTGCTGGGATTACAGGCATGAGCCACTGTGTGCGGCCTATATTTATTTTTTTGGAACAGAGTCTCGCTCCCTCATCCAGGCCGGAATGCAGTGGCATGATCTCAGCTCACTGCAACTTCTGCCTCCTGGGTTCAAGCGATTTTTTTTTTTTTTTGAAACAGAGTCTCACTCTGTTGCCAGGCTCACTGCAAGTTCCGGCTCCCGGGTTCACGCCATTCTTCTGCCTCAGCCTCCCGAGTAGCTGGGACTACAGGGGCCCGCCAGCAAGCCTGGCTAATTTTTTGTATTTTTAGTTAGCGATGGGGTTTCACCATGTTAGCCAGGATGGTCTTGATCTCCTGACCTCGTGATCCACCCGCCTGGGCTTCCCAAAGTGCTGGGATTACAGATTGAGCACCGCGCCCGGCCTTTTCTTTTCTTTTTTTTTTTTTGCAAGTGATTCTTGGGCCTCAGCCTCCCGATACAGGAGTGTGCCCTCAACGCCTGGCTAATTTTTGTATTTTTAGTAGAGGCAGATTTCACCACATTGGACAGGCTGGTCTCAAACTCCTGGCCTCAAGTGATCCACATTCCTCAGCCTCCCAAAGTGCTGGGATAGCAGCTGTGAGCCACCGTGGCCTGCCCAGGTTTTATATTTATTTATTTTTTCTTTTAAATTTTGTGTTTATTTAGGTTTTGTATGTAAAGTGCTTTTCTAACAGAGCTTTGGGGTAGAAGTGTTAGGGCAGGTAATTAAACCACTGAAATTCTTTGGAGGAGAAGAT
The DNA here is from genome assembly GCF_008728515.1 of Papio anubis. Lineage (NCBI taxonomy): Eukaryota > Metazoa > Chordata > Mammalia > Primates > Cercopithecidae > Papio > Papio anubis. The sequence goes on from NC_044980.1 coordinate 169,837,871, forward strand.
AATTATTAGAGTTGTAAGTGAAGTCTTGGTAGGTACCTTATCAATTTCATAGTAATGTCTGTGGAATTATTATTTTTTCCTTTTTTTAAAAATTATTTCTTGAGGATTAATTGCTGATAGTGGAATATGATTTTACATATAGTTGGCTCTTGATGTACTTATTTCTGGATGGCTTTCCAAAAGGATTTTGCCATTTTACACATAGTTCTAAATAGTGTATGAATTTAGCATTTGCCCCTCACATAGATAACACTGATTTTTTTTTTTTTTTTATTAAATGGGTGCAAAATGCTACTATAGGATTGCTTTAACTAGTGCAGTTTTATTGTTGAAAATGATTTCTACTTGTTTACTGTTTGTATTTTTTTCTAGGAGTTTTGTGTCTATATTCTTTGCTGATGTATCTTTTTGGATTTAATGTTTTATACATATTAAACTTTCATCTCATTGGATATAAATATTTTCCCAATCTGGTTTTCATTTTAATTAATGATTTTCTGTAGTTGTATAATCAGTTTCATTTATTATATAGCTAGGTCTGTTTTCGAGTGATTTATTGATTCAAAGCTTATTGTGCTTCTAGGTATTTGAAAACTAACTTTGGACTCCTGTAAAAATTTGAAGAACTCATATTTACTACAGTCTTACTGATTTAATAGGAGTTTTAATATCCAGTACTATGCTAATAATTTTATAGTGTTTTTACTACAATTTTATGAGAACTTAAGTTTTTAGAGCTGTGGATGGAATGTTTTCTGCTATATTGGTTATCTCTTCTGCATAACAGACCCCTAAGTGTAGCAGGTTAGAGGAGTAAACATTTATTATCTCACATTTTGTAAGGAATTATGGAGTGGCTTAGCTGGTGGTGCTGGCTCAGTCTCTCTAATGAATTTACAGTCAAGATGTCTGCCAGGGCTGCAGTCTCTGAAGGCTGTAGGATCCCTGTCCAAGATGGCTCACTCATATGGCTGCTAACTCTTTGTATGAGGCCTGTTCTTTCCCACTTGGACTTCTCCATAGGCCTGCTTACTTTATGGTAGCTGGCTTTTCCCAGAGTGAGCGATCCAAGAGAGAGGAACAGACCAAGCAGGAAGACACAGTAACTTTTTATGATGTATTCTATTGACTGGCCACACATACCAAGCAGATAGGGAAGGGATTACACAAGGGCATGAATACCATCAGGCTGGGATAATTGGGGGCCAGCTTGGAATCTGGTTACCATATCCAACCAAATAAGAAATTAATAGTTTTAATTAAAGGAAAAGGATTATATTAAATAGACGTTCGTTAATCAGTTTTTACTTTTAAGCTGAGTCAATAGTTTTTCAAATTGAATGATTAAAAAATACATGAAAAGTTAACCAGTGAAGTGGCCTCTGTGCCATGTTTGCTCAGGTAACGCCTCCAATTCTTGTGCTCCCCTGGAGACCACTTTTTTTAAGGGAAAGGTAGTGGACTGTGCACACTTGGTTTTCCTTTTTCACATAATGGTATATGTTGAAATCTTTCCATTTTAGAGCATAGCTTTCCCTTTTTAATTTTATTATTATTATTATTTTTGAGATGGAGTCTCCCTCTGTTGCCCCGTTTGGAATGTAATGGCGCAGTCTTGGCTCAGGGCAACCTCCTCCTCCTGGGTTCAAGCGATTCTCCTGCCTCAGCCACCTGAGTAGCTGGGATTATAGTCACCTGCCACTATGCCCGGCTAATTTTTGTATTTTTAGTAGAGACGGGATTTCAACAAGTTGGCCAGGCTAGTCTTGAACTCCTGACCTCAGGTTATCCACCCACCTCAGCCTCCCAAAGTGCTGGGATTATAGGGGTGAGCCACTGCGCCTGGCCTAATTTTTGTATTTTCAGTAGAAATTTTTGTATTTTGTATTTTTGTATTTCTCCATATTGGTCAGACTGGCTGAGCTCAGGTGATCCACCTGCCTGGGCCTCCCAAAGTGCTGGAATTACAGGGGTAAGCCACTAGGCCTGACCTAATTTTTGTATTTTGAGTAGAGATGGGATTTCACCATGTTGGCTAAGCTGGTCTCGAACTCCTGACCTCAGGTGATCTGCCTGCCTTGGCCTCTCAATGTGCTGGGATTATAGGCGTGAGCCACCGTACCTGGCTTTATTTATTTATTTATTTATTTTAACCTGGATAGTTTTCTTTTGCATGAATGTATAGACATTTTCCTATTCATACATTCTGAAAGTGAATAACTATATATATGCAATTTATTTTTATTTTTATTTATTTATTTATTTTTTTGAGATGAGAGTCTTGCTCTGTCACCAAGGCTAGAGTGCAATGACACAATCTCGGTTCACTGCAACCTCTGCCTCCTGGGTTAAGCAATTCTCCTCCCGTAGCCTCCCCAGTAGCTGAGATTATAGGTGTCCGCTAATTTTTGTATTTTTACAAAATTCACTGAACTAATTTTTGTATTGTTGGTAGAGACAGGGTTTCACCATGTTGGCCAGGCTGGTCTTGAACTCCTGACCTTAGGTGATATGCCCGACTCACCCTCCCAAAGTGCTGGGATTACAGGTGTGAGCCACTGCATCTGGCCTGCATGGGGATTCTTAATGAAGATAATTATTGTAGTTGAGGGGGAAAAGGAATAATAAATATTTATTGGACCCTAAATATCTTTGAATATGGAATACCCTAGGTATTCTAGGGCATTTAGGGACCAAGAAAAATTCATTCCTCTGTACTCCTCCCCGGCTCTTTTTAGATTTTTTTTTTTTTTTTGAGACGGAATCTTGCTGTGTCTCCAGGCTAGAGCGCAGTGGCGTGATCTTGGCTCACCACAACCTCTGCCTCCTGGGTTGAAGCGATTCTTCTGCCTCAGCCTCCTGAGTAGCTGGGACTATAGGTGCACGCCACTACGTCCAGCTAATTTTTGTATTTTTTTTTTTTTTTTTTTTTTGAGACGGAGTCTCGCTCTGTCGCCCGGGCTGGAGTGCAGTGGCCGGATCTCAGCTCACTGCAAGCTCCGCCTCCCGGGTTTACGCCATTCTCCTGCCTCAGCCTCCCAAGTAACTGGGACTACAGGCGCCCGCCATCTCGCCCGGCTAGTTTTTTGTATTTTTTAGTAGAGACGGGGTTTCACCGTGTTCGCCAGGATGGTCTCGATCTTCTGACCTCGTGATCCACCCATCTCGGCCTCCCAAAGTGCTGGGATTACAGGCTTGAGCCACCGCGCCCGGCCGTATTTTTTGTAGAGACGGGGTTTCACCATGTTGGCCAGGATGGTGTCGTTCTCTTGACCTCGTGATCTGTCTGCCTCAGCCTCCCAGTCTTGGGATTACAGGCGTGAGCATCCGCCCAGCCTTTTTTAGATTTTTAAGGTAATTTTTGTTAAAGCATGAACTTAAAAAATCAAACTGGGCTGGGAGCGGTGGCTCATGCCTCTAGTCCCAGGACTTTCGGTGGCAGAGGCAAGTGGATTGCTTGAGCCCGGGAGTTCAAGACCTGCCTTGGCAATAATATTAAGACCCCCTCTTCATTAAAAACGATCAAGTTAATATCTTTCTTAATACTGTTTTACATAAGAATCTTTTGGCCGGGCGCGGTGGCTCAAGCCTGTAATCCCAGCACTTTGGGAGGCCGAGACGGGTGGATCACGAGGTCAGGAGATCGAGACCATCCTGGCTAACACGGTGCAAACCCCGTCTCTACTAAGAAATACAAAAAACTAGCCGGGCGAGGTGGCGGGCGCCTGTAGCCCCAGCTACTCGGGAGGCTGAGGCCGGAGAATGGCGTGAACCCGGGAGGCGGAGCTTGCAGTGAGCTGAGATCCGGCCACTGCACTCTAGCCTGGGCTACAGAGCCAGACTCCGTCTCAAAAAAAAAAAAAAAAAAAAAAAGAATCTTTTATAGTATGTCACGTTTTAATGTATATTGGTTACATAGTTGCAAATTTAAAAGCATACTGGCTGGGCGCAGTGGCTCTTACCTGTAATCCCAGCACTTTGGGAGGCTGAGGCGGGCAGATCTTCTGAGGTTAGGAGTTAGAGACCAGCCTGGCCAACATGGTGAAACCCGGTCTCAGGCTGAGGCAGGAGAATTGCTTGAACCCAGGAGGCAGAGGTTGCTGTGAGCCGAGATCATACCACTGCATTCCAGCCTGGAGGACAGAGTGAGACTCCATGTCTAAATAAATAAATAAATAATAAATAAAGAAACATGTACTAACTGCATTTTAAAAATGAAAGTATAGCCCAGGTACGGTGGCTCACGACTGTAATCTTAGCACTTTTGGAGGCTGAGGTGGATGGATCACCTGAGGTCGGGAGTTTGAGACTAGCCTGACCAACATGGTGAAACTCTGTCTCTACTAAAAATACAAAATTAGCTGCTGTGGTGGCGCATGCCTATAATCCCAGCTACTCAGGAGGCTGAGGCAGGAGAATTGCTTGAACCTGAGAGGCGGAGGTTGCGGTGAGCTGAGATCGTGCTGTTGCACTCCAGCCTGGGCAACAAGAGCGAAACTTCGTCTCCAGGAAAAAAAAAAAAAAATCAAAATATAATTCGCTTAAGATAAAATTCACCTGCTTTAGCCAGGTGCAGTGGCTCATGTTTGTAATCCCAGCACTTTGGGAGGTAGAGGTGGGCAGATCACTTGAGGTCAAGGAGTTTGAAACCAGCCTGGCCAACGTGGTGAAACCCTGTCTCTACTAAAAATACAAAAATTAGCCGGGTGTGGTGACACATGCCTGTAATCCACCTATTCAGGATGCTGAGTCTGTACTACAGCCCTGGGCTACAGGGTGAAGCTGTGTCTCAAAAATGAAAAATAAAATGCAGCCACTTAAAGGGTATAGAGTTGAACAACTGTTACCACTCTCTAATTCCAGAACCTTTCATCACCCCAAAAGAAAACACATTTCCAACAGTCATTTCCCATTCAGTCTCCTCTAGCCCCTCACAACCACGAATCTAATTTATGTCTCTATGTATTTGCCCATTCTAGGCATTTTGTATAAATGCAGTCATATAATTTGTGGCCTTTTGTGCCTGACTTCTGTAACTTAGCATAATGTGTGTGTGTGTGTGTGTGTGTGTGTGTTTTTTTTTTTTTGAGATGCTCTGTCGCCCAGGCTGGAGTGCAGTGGCACCATCTCGGCTCACTGCAAGCTCCGCCTCCCGGGTTCACGCCATTCTCCTGCCTCAGCCTCCCAAGTAGCTGGGACTACAGGTGCCTGCCACCACGCCCGGCTAATTTTTTGTATTTTTAGTAGAGATGGGGTTTCACCGTGTTAGCCAGGATGGTCTCGATCTCCTGACCTCGTGATCCGCCCGCCTCGGCCTCCCAAAGTGCTGGGATTACAGGCGTGAGCCACCGCTCCAGGCTGTCAATTTAGCATAATGTTTTAAGGCTCATTGATGTTGTTGTGTGTATGCATACTTCATTTTACTGCTGAATATTGCTTTGTATTGATACCACTTTTTGTTTGTCTTTTCATCAGTTGACAGACATTTTGTTTCTTCCACTTTGTGGCTGTTACAGGCAATGCTACTGTGAACATTTGTATTAAAGTTTTAGTGTGAATGTATGTTTTCAGTTCTCTTGGGAAAATACCTAGAAGTGGTATTGTTGGGTCATATGGTAATTCTATGTTTAGCATTTTGAGGAACAGCCAGACTGTTTTACACAGTGGTTGCACTGTTTTACAGTCCTCCTACTTCAGCCTATGTGGGTTCTAATTTCTTTCTTTTTTTTTTTTGAGAATGGAGTCTCCCTCTGTAACCCAGGCTGGAGTGCAGTGGTGTGATCTTGGCTCACTGCAACCTCCACCTCTCAGGTTCAAGCAATTCTCCTGCCTTAGCCTCCCAAGTAGCTTGGACTACAGGCGCCCGCCACTACGCCCGGCTAATGTTTGTATTTTTGGTAGCGACAGGGTTTCACCATGTTGGCCAGGTTGGTCTTGGATTCCTGACCTCAGGTGATTTGCCCGCCTTGGCCTCCCAAAGTGCCAGGATTACAGGCATGAACCACTGCGTCTGGCCGTGGGTTCTAAATTCTTAATATTCTCATCAACATTTGTTACTGTCTTTTTAATTTTAGCCTTAATTCTAGCTACTAGGGAGACTGAGGTGGTAGCATTGCTTGAGCACAGGAAGCTGAGGCTGCAGTGAGCCAAGATTGCACCACTGCACTCCAGGCTAGGTGATGGAGTGAGACTACATCTCAAAAAAAAAAAAAAAAAAAAAAAGTCATGGCAAAAACAGGAATTATTTTGCACCAACCTAAATATTTAGGTCTTTAATACCTTTGAAAAATTTTTTATGTATAGTTTTGTGTGTGTGTGTGTGTGTGTGTGTGTGTATGTATGTATGAGATGGAGTCTCACTCTGTCACCCAGGCAGGAGTACAGTGGTGCCATCTTGCCTTTCTGCAGCCTCCACCTCCTGGGTTCAAGTGATTCTTGTACCTCAGCCTCCCAAGTTGCTGGGATTACAGGCGCTCGCCACCATGCCCGGATTTTTTGTCTTAATTCATGAAAGATGAATTCAGTCTGCAGTTGTTCTTTTTCCCTTTTTCTTTCCTGTTTTTTTTGTTTGTTTGTTTTTGAGACAGAGTCTCACTCGGTTGCCCAGGCTGGAGTGCAGTGGCGGGATCTTAGCTCCCTGTAACCTGTCTCCCTGGTTCAAGTGATTCTGGTGTCTCAGCTTCCGAAGTAGCTAGGATTACAGGTGTGTGACACCACACCTGGTTAATTTTTGTATTTTTAGTAGAGACGGGGTTTCACCGTATTGGTTAGGCTGGTCTCAAAACTCTTGACCTCAGGTGAACCACCCACCTAAGCTTTCCAAAGTGCTGAGATTACATACATAAGCCACTAAGTCTGGCCTAAGTCTGAATTTTTTTTTTTTTTGAGATGGAGTTTCCCTCTTGTTGCCCAGGCTGGAGTGCAATGGTGCAATCTCGGCTCACTGCAACCTCCGCCTCCCAGGTTCAAGCAATTCAGCTTCAGCCTCCCGAGTAGCTGGGATTACAGGCATGTACCACCACGCCTGACTGATTTTGTATTTTTATTAGAGACGGGGTTTCTCCATGTTGAGGCTGGTCTCCAACTCCTGACCTCAGGTGATCCGCCTGCCTCAGCCTTCCAAAGTGCTGGGATTACAGGCGTGAGCCACTGCGCCCGGCCGAATTTTTTTTTTTTTTAATGGATTCTCGCTCTATGGCCCAGGCTGGAATGCAGTGGTGTGATCTTAGCTCTCTTCAGCCTCTGCCTCCTGGCTCAAGTGATTCTCCTGCCTCAGCTTCCTGAGTACCTGGGACCACAGGCGTGCACCACCATGCCTGAATAATATTTTTGTATTTTTGTAGAGATGGAGTTTCACCATGTTGGCCAGGCTGATCTCGAACTCCTGACCTCAGGTGATGTGCCCACCTCCGCCTTCCCAAGTGCTGGGATTACAAGCATGAGCCACTGCACCTGGCTAAGTCTACAGTTTTCTTGTGATGTCTTTGTCTGGTGTTGGTATCAGGGTAATACTGTCTTCAAGATTACCCTTGAATGAGCTTTACTTCATTTTTTATGTGATTTTTTTTCTTTTAATTTTTCTTTTCTTTTGTTTTTTGTTTTTGAGACAGAGTCTCACTCTGTCAGACAGACTGGAATCCACGTTCTAGGCTCGCTGCAGCCTCTACCTCCCAGGTTTAAGAGACTCCTGCGTCAGCCTCTTGAGTAGCTGGGATTACAGGCACATGCCACCACGCCCGGCTGATTTTTTTTGTTTTTTTAGTAGTAACGGGCTTTCACCATGTTGGCCAGGCTGGTCTCGATCTCCTGACTTCAAGTGACCTGCCTTCCTTAACCTCCCAAAGTGTTGGAATTACAGGTGTGAGCCACTGTACTTGGCCTGCAATTACTTTTTAAGTTCTCAATTAAAAGAGAGTATATCAAGGACTTTTTTTTTGTAATTTTGCGTTTTGAAAATTGCTAATGTTAACTGGGACAGTCCTTTCATTTATTTTTTTGTCACTCAGTTGTTTTTTTGAGTTGCCCACTATGTCCCAGGCACTGGTAAGATAGGAATATCATTGTCCCTGAGGCAGGGTAAGATGTGCTTCGTTGAGAGGAGCATGATCTAGGATTATAAGGACTGAAATAGCTGCTGCTTTGGGAGAATAAAAAGTTGAGTACGGGCCAGGCATGGTGCTGATGCCTGTAATCCCAGCACTTTAGGAGACTGAGGTGGGAGTCTAGCTTGAGCCCAGTAGTTTGAAACAAGCCTGGCGAACATATGGAGATCTGGCCTCTACAAAAAAAAAAATTAGCTGAGTGGAGTGGCATGTGCCTGTGGTCCCAGCTACTTGGGTGGTTGAGGTGGGAAGATCACCTGAGCTCAGGAGTTCCAGGCTGCAGTGAGCTATGATTATGTACTCCAGACTGCGTGACAGAGTGAGATGCTGTCTCAAAAAAAAAAAAAATTAGTGTGGCATGATTCAGTGTGGCGTGATTAGGCTGGGAGGGTGGGGGAGGAAGGGATAACATTGGAGCGGTAGGCAAGGTATAGATAGACCTTTCCCTATATTCTCCTATTTTTTTTTTTATTAATATTTTTTTCTGAATAGAGGTAGGGTCTCACTATTTTGCCCAGGCTGGGTCTCAAACTCCTGGGCTCAAGCAATCCTTCCATCCAGGCCTCTATTTTTTGTGCAAACGATTGAAATTATATATTTTTTCTACCTGAATTTTTCCTGTGAACATTGGGTTTTGTGTCTATGAACCTGTTTTCCGTTTCTTTCTTTTTTTTTTTTTTTGAGATAGAGTCCAGCCTGGAGTGTTGTGGCACAATCTTGGCACACTTGCAGCCTCTGCCTCCCGGGTTCAAGTGTTTATCTAGCTTCCTCCATGCCTGGCTAATATTTGTATTTTTAGTAGAGATGGGGTTTCACCACGTCGGCCAGCCAGGTTAGTCTCGAATTCTTGGTTTCAACAGATCCACCTGCCTCAACCTGCCAACGTGCTAAGATTGACAGGTGTGAGCCACTGTTCCAGGCACTTGTTTCTGTTTCTTAATTTTGACTGCTACTCAGTGGGAAAAAGCACAGATTAAATCTAATTGAGGCTGGGCGCTGTGGCTCACCTCTGTAATTTCAGCACTTTGGGAGGCTGAGATGGGCAGATCACCTGAGGTCCAGAGTTCGAGACTAGCCTGGCCGACATGGGGAACCCTAATCTCTACTAAAAACACAAAAATTAGCCAAGTGTGGTGGCTCATGGCTGTAGTCCCAGCTACTTGGGAGGCTGAGGCATGAGAATTGCTTCAGCCTAGGAGGCAGAGGTTGCAGTGAGCTGAGATCATGACACTACGTGCCAGGTTGGGCAAGAGAGTGAGACTCGGTCTTAAATTAAAAAAAAAAAAAATCTAGTTGAAAAATGTCATCAGGTCTTTCCAAATTTTTACTGGGAATTTGTTAAAATTAACCAGGCTGGAAGTCATTATAGTTTTATTGTTTGTTTGTTTGTTTGCTTTTTTTTTTTTTTTTTGAGACGGAGTCTCGCTCTGCTGCCCAGGCTGGAGTGCAGTGGCCGGATCTCAGCTCACTGCAAGCTCTGCCTCCCGGGTCCACGCCATTCTCCTGCCTCAGCCTCCCGAGTAGCTGGGACTACAGGTGCCCGCCACCTCGCCCGGCTATTTTTTTGTATTTTTTAGTAGAGACGGGGTTTCACCGTGTTAGCCAGGATGGTCTCGATCTCCTGACCTCGTGATCCGCCCGTCTCGGCCTCCCAAAGTGCTGGGATTACAGGCTTGAGCCACCGCGCCCGGCCTGTTTGCTTTTTTTGAGATGGGGGGTCTCACTCCGTCACCTAGACTGGAGTTCAGTGGCAGGATCTCGGCTCACTGCAACCTCCGCATCCCAGATTCAAGCGATCCTCTCCCCTCTGCCTCCTAAGTAGCTGGAACCACAGCCGTGTGTCACCATGCCTGGTTAATTTTTGTATTTAGTAGAGACAGGGTTTTACCCTGTTGGCCAGGCTGGTCTCAAACTTCTGAGCTCAAGCGATCTGCCAACCTTGGCCTCCCAAAGTGCTGGGATTACAGGCATGAGTCATCTTACCTTGCCCATTATAGCTTTTTTGAGGCTGGGTCTTACTCTGTTGTGCAGGCTGGACTGCAGTGGTGCAATCTCGGCTCACTGCCTCCTGGGCTCAAGCAGTCCTCCCATTTCAGCCTCCTGAGTAGCTGGCACAGGTGCTACCTCGCCCATCTAATTTTTGATTTTTTTAGAGACGGGGTTTTGCCATGTTTGCCCAGGCTGGTCTAGAATTCATGGGCTCAAGTGATCTACCTACCTCGCCCTCTCGATGTGCTGGGGTTACAAGCATGAGCCACTATGCTGAGCCATACCCGGCTAATTTTTAAAAAAATTTTTCTGGAGACAAGGTCTCCCTATGTTGTCCAGGTTGGTCTCGAGCTCCTGGGATTATTGCTGGCCTTCAAAAGTAAATGTGAAACAATTAGTTAATTTCCCCCTCAGTTGACAAATAATGCCAAAAGTGATAAAGATGAATGAAATGTCTTTTTTTTTTTTTTGGAGACAGAGTTTCATTCTGTTGCCCAGTCTGGAGTGCAATGACGTGATCTCGGCTCATTGTAACCTCCGCCTACTGGGTTCAAGTGATACTGCTGCCTCAGCCTTCTGACTAGCTGGGACAACAGGCACGCATCACCATGCCTGGCTAATTTTTGTATTTTTAGTAGAGACGGGGTTTCACTGTGTTGGCCAGGTTGATCTCGAACTCCTGGCCTCAGGTTCCACCCTCCTTGGCCCACCAAAGTGCTGGGATTATAGGCATGAGCCACTGCACCTGGCCGTGAAATGTCTTAAATAGAAAGGTAACTTGGGATTGTAGAAAGAATGTAGGCTTTGGAGTTGGACAGGCCTCCCTTTGAGACCATGCTTGAGTCCCATGCTTGCCTTAGACGAAGAACCTCTCAACCTTAGTTTTTAATCTATACGGTGTTTTGATAATGAATTCCTAGTTCCGTACATGGTACATGGTAGGTATCTGATGCTATCCATAATTTTCTTAGTTAGTATATTCAGTGCCACATGCCAGGCAGCCAGGATCTGTACTAAGCACCTAGTAAGTATTATCTCATTTAATCCTCAAAAGAACCCCACCTGAGTTGCTAGACACAGCCATTATTTCAGGGTTACACATTAGGAAATTGAAGCTTAGAGAGATTTAAGTGGTTGGCCAAGTGACGGTGCTGGTATTCCAACTAAAGGCCATCTGCTTTCAGAGCATTTACTTTGTTAGGCTACCTCTCCTGTTGCAAAGTACTAAGAACACAACTACATACTGTATTTTTAGTGGATTCTTGTCTTTTTGTAAATGGAAGGTTAAAATGAGAGGAATTTTTTTTGTTTGTGAGACATGGTCTCGCTCTGATGAGAGGTAGAAATTTGATTACTTGTGTTTCTGGTCTGCATAAAAATTTGGCCTAAAAACGTCAATAGAAAGGCAAGTGTCATCTGCAAATCTGTCCCATCCTGTTCTTCACAGGACAATGTAACATTTTTTTTTTTTAATTTGAGATTGAGTCTAGCTCTATTGCCCAGGCTGGGGTGCAATGGCGTGGTTTCAGCTCACTGCAACCTCTGCCTCCCGGGTTCATGCTATTCTCCTGCCTCAGCCTCCTGAGTAGCTGGGATTACAGATGCCTGCCACCATGCCCGGCTAATTTTTGTATTTTTAGTAGAGACGGGGTTTTACCATGTTGGCCAGGCTGGTCTTTAACTCCTGACCTCAGGTGATCCGCTTGCCTTGGCCTCCCAAAGTGCTGGGATCACAGGCTTGAGCCACTGCGCCTGACCGGAAAATGTAACGTCTATCTAGTATGAGGATTTATTTCCTTGTCTGACTTTTGAGTTGTAATCGTTTATTTTTTTTATTTTTTTATTTTTTATTTTTTTTGAGACGGAGTCTCGCTGTGTCTCCCAGGCTGGAGTGCAGTGGCGTGATCTCCTCACTGCAAGCTCCGCCTCCCGGGTTCACGCCATTCTCCCGCCTCAGCCTCCCAAGTAGCTGAGACTACAGGCGCCCGCCACCACGCCCGGCTAGTTTTTTGTATTTTTAGTAGAGACGGGGTTTCACCATGTTAGCCAGGATAGTCTCGATCTCCTGACCTCGTGATCCACCCGCCTCGGCCTCCCAAAGTGCTGGGATTACAGGCTTGAGCCACCGCGCCCGGCCTTGTAATCGTTTATTAACAATCACGTTGTACGTTTATCTATGAAGTAATAAAACATTCTTTCTTTATATTATACTGGAAATGAATGCTTCATTCAAAAAATAGTCTTGTCTTGGGAAGTTAGCCACTTTTTAAAAATTGAGGTAAAACGGCCGGGCATGGTGGCTCATGCCTATAATTCCAGAACTTTGGGAGGCCAAGGGCATGGTGGCAGGCGCCTGTAATCCCAGCTACTCGGGAAGCTGAGGCAAGAGAATCGCTTGAACCTGGGAGATGGAGGTTACAGTGAGCCAAGATCCTGCCGTTGCATTGAAGCCTGGGTGAAAAGAGCAAAACTCCGTCTCATTTAAAAAAAAAAAAGTAAAATTTAAATAACTTAAGGCTGATTATATTGGCTTACACCTGTACTTCCAGCATTTTGGGAGACTAAGGGAGGAGGATCACTTGAACTCAGAAGTTTGAGACCAGCCTGGTCAACATAGGGAGACCTCATCTCTACAAAAAAAAAAAAAAATATATATATATATATAAATTTAAAAAGTAAGTTACAGTTCACCATTGTAACCATTTTATTTTATCCTATTTATTTGAGACAGGGTCTTGTTTTGTCACCCAGGCTGGAGTGCAGTGGTAGGATCACAGCTCACTGCAGCCTCCACCTTCCAGGTTCAAGTGATTCTTCTGCCTCAGCCTCTGTAGCTGGGATTACAGGCGCCCGCCACCGCACCCTGCTAATTTTTGTATTTTTATTAGAGACAAGGTTTCACTATGTTTGCCAGACTGGTCTTGAACTCCTGAGCTCAAGTGATCCGCCCATCTCGGTCTCCCAAAATGAGCCACTGTGCCCGTCCCTTAGTCTACTTTAAAATTCGATTTGCCTTTTTTTTAAAAATTATAAGAATTCCATATATATTTTGGATATTAAATCCTTAACTAGGGATATGATTCACAAATTTTTTTTCCCCCATTGTGTTTCTGTAGGCTCTTTCACATTCTTTCTCTTCCCTTTTTGAGACAAGGTCTTATTCTGTTGCCCAGGCTGGAGTACAATGGTGTGATCATAGCTTACTGCAGCCTCGACTTGTCTGGGCTGAAGCAATCCTTACCTCCCACCTCAGCCTCCTAAGTAACCAGGCCTACAGGTGTATAGCACCATGCCTGGCAAATCGCTGTTGTTACAGTGATAGGCTCCCACTATGTTGCCCAGGCTGGGCTCAAGCAATCTTTTAGCCTTCTAGCCTTGGCCTCCCAAAGTGGTGGGATTATGGGCATGATCCACTGCTCCCAGCACACATTCTTGACAATTTTCTTTGATTCAAAAAGTTTTACTGGCCGGGCGCGGTGGCTCAAGCCTGTAATCCCAGCACTTTGGGAGGCTGACACAGGCGGATCACGAGATCAGGAGATCGAGACCATCCTGGCTAACACGGTGAAACCCCGTCTCTACTAAGAAATACAAAAAACTAGCCGGGCGAGGTGGCGGACGCCTGTAGTCCCAGCTACTCGGGAGGCTGAGGCAGGAGAATGGCGTGAACCCGGGAGGCGGAACTTGCAGTGAGCTGAGATATCCGGCCACTGCACTCCAGCCTGGGAGAAAGAACAAGCCTCCATCCCAAAAAAAAAAAAAAAAAAAAAAAAAGTTTTACTTTTAGGGCTGGGCATGGTGGCTCATGCCTATAATCCCAGCAGTGTGGGAGGCCAAGGTGGGTGGATCTCTTGAGCTCAGGAGTTCAAGACCACCCTGAGCAACATGGCAAAACCGTATCTTTACAGAAAATACAAAAATTAGCCAGGCGTGGTGGCATGCACTTGTAGTCTGAGCTACTGGGGAGGCTATGACAGGAGGATCGCTTGAATTGGACTGGAGGCTGTAGTGAGCGAAAATGGTACCACTTCACTCCAGCCTGGGTAACAGAGTGAGATACTGTCTCAAAAAAAAAAAGTTTTAGTTTTTTGGGGCAGGGGATTTTAACTTCACCTATTTTTTTGTTGTTGCTCAGTTTTGTTGTTCAATCTGTGAATCCTTTGCCAGATCTGAAGTTATGAACCCTTATCCCTAAATTTTCTTATAAAAATTTTGTAGTTTTAGCTCTTATATTTAGGCCATTGATACATTTTGAGTTACCCCCCCCCCCCCCCCCGGAGATGGAGTCTCATTCTGTCACCCAGGTTGTAGTAGCCCCATCTCGGCTCACTGACATGGCTACTCCCTGGGTTCAAGCAATTCTCTTGCCTCAGCCTCCTGGGTAGCTGGGATTATAGTTGTGTGCCACCATGCCCAGCTAATTGTTTTGTGTAATTTTAGTAGAGGCGGGGTTTCAGCATTTTGGCCGGGGTGGTCTTGAACACCTGACCTCAAGTGATCTGCCCATCTCGGCCTCCCAAAGTGCTGGGATTACAGGCGTGAGCCACTGTGCCAGACCTTGGGTTACTTTTTATATATTGAATGAGGCCAAAGTTTATTAGGTGATCCAGTTTTCTCAGTACCATGTGTTGAAGAGACTATTATTCTTTTTCCATTGCGTTCAAAATAGACTAATTTTTTTTTTTTTTTTTTTTTGAGACGGAGTCTTGCTATGTCGCCCAGGCTGGAGTGCAGTGGCCGGATCTCAGTTCACTGCAAGCTCCGCCTCCCGGGTTTACGCCATTCTCCTGCCTCAGCCTCCCGAGTAGCTGGGACTACAGGCGCCCGCCACCTCGCCCGGCTAGTTTTTTGTATTTTTTAGTAGAGACGGGGTTTCACCGGGTTAGCCAGGATGGTCTCGATCTGCTGACCTCGTGATCCGCCCGTCTCGGCCTCCCAAAGTGCTGGGATTACAGGCTTGAGCCACTGCGCCCGGCCAAAATAGACTAATTTTTTTAATATTCCTTTGAAATACTGTTCTTTTTCCATTGACTGTTGTTTTCTCCTTGTCAAAAATTCATTGACTATAATATGGCCGAGTGTGGTGGCTCACGCCTGTAGTCCCAGCACTTTGGGAGGCCGAGGTGGGGATCACCTGAGGTCAGGAGTTTGAGACCAGCCTGGCCAACATAGTGAAACCCATTTCTACTAAAAATACAAAATTAGCCGGGTATTGTGGCAGGCACCTATAATCCCAGCTAGTTGGGAGGCTGAGGCAGGAGAATTACTTGAACCCCAGAGGCGGAGGTTGTGGTGGGCCAAGATTGCGCCATTGCACTCCAGCCTGGGCAACAAGAGCAAAACTCCATCTCAAAAAAAAAAAAAAAAAAAAAAAAAAAAATTGAATATATTTGTGAAGCTTTATTTCCGAGGTTTTAATTTTATTCCGTTGGTCTATATTTCTACTCTTAGGCTACTAATACACAGTTTTTGATTACTGTAGCTGAATTCTGCTTCTGCGAGTTCTTCTGTGTTATTTTATTTTCCAGTGCAGATGGTCTCAGATTTACGATGGTTTTACTTAGAGTTTTTGAACTTCATGGTGGGCTTATCTGGACTTAACCCCACAGTAAGTCGAGCATCTGCAGTTAACAATGGTTCGACTTAAGATATTTTTGACTTATAATGGGTTAATCAGGATGTAACCCCATTGTGAGTTGAGGAGCATCTGTATTGTTTTGGCTGTTCAGGTTTCTTACCATTGCATATGATTTTTACTTTTTGGTGGAGGTGTCCGGTATTGAATGAACCTAAGGCCTCATGCATAGAATTCCATATGAATTTGAGGTTAGCTTTTTCATTTCTCTAAATAGGCCATTGTAATTTTCATCAGGATTCCACTAAATCTGTAAATGATTTTAGGGAGTATTGCCATTTTAACAACACAGTATTAAAAATTCTAAGTAATGAGCTTGGGATGTCTTCCCATTTCTTTAGGTCTTTAATTTCCTTTCAACAATGTTTTGTAATTTTCACTGTATAAGACTTTTTCACAGCCTAGGTTAAATTTATTCATAGGTACAAACAGTTGTTAATTCCCACAGTTTTACTTAATGATTTTTTAACTTTATGGTAGGGTTTACTGGAGGATTGAATGCATTTTCAACTTAGGATATTTTTTACTTACGCTGGGTTTGTTGGGACTTAGCCCTGTTGTAATTTGAGGAGCATCTATCTGTGTGTCTTTCTTTTGGATCCTGTTAAGTGGAAGTTTTGATGTTTGCTTTTTGGATTGTTCATTGCTTTTTTTGTTGTTTTTGGTTTTTTCTGGAGACAGTCTTACTCTGTTGCCCAGGCTCTGGAGTGCAATGGCATGATCTTGGCTCACTGCAACCTCTGCCTCCCGGGTTCAAGCGATTCTCCTGCCCCAGCCTCCCAAGTAGCTGGGATTACGGGTGCCCACCACTGCGCCCAGCTCATTTTTGTATTTTTAGTAGAGATGGGGCTTCACCATGTTGGTCAGGCTGGTCTCGAACTCCTGATCTCAGGTGATCCACCTGCCTTGGCCTCCCAAAGTGCTGGGGTTGCAGGCGTGAGCCACCATGCCCAGCCAGTATGTTTATACCTATAGCATAAAAATCCATGCTTCAGGATTCGATGACTCTTGGAAAGCATTTTCTGCATCCTGCTAGTGGTGGAAGTGTTTTTCCTGCAAAACGTAGTTGAGTTGCTTGAAGAAGTGGTAGTCGGTTGTGGAGAGGTCAGGTGAATATGGAGGATGAGGCAAAACTTCATAGCCTAATTTGTTCAACTTTTGAAGTGTTGGTTGTGTAACGTGTGGTTGGGCATTGTCATAAATAATTGGGCCCTTTTAGTTGACCAGTGCCATTGCAGGCACTGCAGTTTTCCTTGCATCTCATTGATTTGCTGAGAATACTTCTCAGATGCAGTGGTATTAGGAAAGCTGTAGTGGATCAGACCAGCAGCAGACCACCAAGCAGTAACCATGACTTTTTTTTGGTGCAAGTTTGGTTTGGGAAGTGCTTTGGAGCTGCTTCTTAGTCCATCCACTGAGCTGGTCATCGCTGGTTCTCGGATAAAATGCACTTTTCATTGCATGCCACAGTCCAATCGAGAAATGGTAAACGATGACTTTTTTTTAGTTTTTGCTCAGCTGATGAGGCACCCACTTACTGAGCTTTTTCACTTTTCCAATTTGCTTCAAATGCTGAACGACCGTAGAATGGTCGACGTTGAGCTCTTCGACAGCTTCTTGGGTAAGTTGTAATAGGATCAGCTTCGATGATTGTTCTCAATTGGTCGTTGTCAACTTCCCACGGCCGGCTACTGCTCCTCCTCTTCGAGGGTCTCGCCTCCTTCGCAAAACTTCTTGAACTACCACTGCACTGTATGTGTGTGTGAAGTTCCTTGGGCAAACATGTTGACGTTGTGAATTGTCTCCACTACTTTACGACCCATTTTGAACATGAATAAGAAAATTGCTCGAATTTGCTTTTTGTCTAACATCATTTCCATAATGTGAAATAAGCAAAAAATAAACAGCAAGTAGTAAGTCTTTAGCAAAAATAACATAAAGCAAGAAGTGCCCATTAAAATGATATATAACATAACCACGTTTATTTAAGTATGTATTCCAATATCAAATGGCAAATTCCAACAGTGCAAAAACTACAATTACTTTTGTACCAGCCTAATAGTTTGCTTGGTGTTTTTATCATGAAAGGGTATTAGATTTTTAAAATGTTTTTTCTATCTGCTGAGGCGATCATGTATTACTTTGCTTTGTTGTATTATTGTGGTATATAATTGATTTTTTGTGTGTGGGGGGATCAGTATCCTTTTTGTTTTTGTAAAGTATGCATTATTTTATTTTATTTTATTTTATTTTATTTTTTATTTATTTTTTTTTTGAGACGGAGTCTCGCTCTGCCACCCAGGCTGGAGTGCAATGGCCGGATCTCAGCTCACTGCAAGCTCCGCCTCCCGGGTTCACGCCATTCTCCTGCCTCAGCCTCCCAAGTAGCTGGGACTACAGGCACCCGCCACCACGCCCGGCTAGTTTTTTGTATTTTTTAGTAGAGACGGGGTTTCACCATGTTAGCCAGGATGGTCTCGATCTCCTGACCTCGTGATCCACCCGTCTCGGCCTCCCAAAGTGCTGGGATTACAGGCTTGAGCCACCGCGCCCGGCCGATTTTATTTTATTTTTTTTTAGAGATGGAGTCTCTCTCTGTCGCCCAGGCTGGAGTGCAGTGGCGTGATCTCGGATCACTGCAAGCTCCGCCTCCTGGGTTCAAGCAATTCTCCTGCCTCAGCCTCTTGAGTAGGTGGGACTACAGGCGCCCGCCACCTTGCCCGGCTAGTTTTTTGTATTTTTTTAGTAGAGACGGGGTTTCACCGTGCTAGCCAGGATGGTATGCAACTACTAAGCTCAGGCAGTCCGCCTGCCTCGGCTTCCTGAAGTGCTAGGATTACAGGTGTGAGCCACAACGCCCCGCCAACTTCATTCATTTTTTATTTTTTTTGGAAAGTGTACATGACTTCATATTATTCATCCATTTGGAATTGTACAGTTCAATGCATTATATATATTCACAGTGTTATATAATCATTATTTTCTATACCAAATTTTTCAATATCTCCAACATAAACTATCCATTAAATAGTAATTCCTAATAGTTCCTTTTTCCTACTCCTTGGTAACCTGAATTCTTTCTCTCCCTTTGAATTTGCCTATTTGATTTTAGATAATTAATACAAATAGTATCATTTAATATTTATCTCTTTATATCTGGCTTATTTTACTTAACATAAAGTGGAGCCAATTTTAGCACATTTTTTGTCACTTCAAAATGAAACCTTCTTGCTTGATAATTTACCGTGTTGAAAAAAAAAAAAGGAAACCGGGCCAGGCGTGGTGGCTCAGGCCTGTAATCCCAGTGCTTTGGGAGGCCGAGGTGGACGGATCACAAGGTCAAGAGATTGAGACCATCCCGGCCAACATCGTGAAACCCTGTCTGTACTAAAAATACAAAAATTAGTTGGGTGCGTTGGTGCGTGCCTGTAGTCCCAGCTACTCAGGAGGCTGAGAAAGGAGAATCGCTTGAGCCAAGGAGGTAGAGGTTGCAGTGAGCCAAGATCACGCCACTGCACTCCAGCCTGGCAATAGAGCGAGACTCCGTCTCAAAAGAAAAAAGGAAACCTTGTACCCTTTAGTTACCATCCTCCTACACCTTAACTTCCCTGCCTCTAAGTAACCATTATACTATTGCCTGTCTCTAGATCTCTCTATTTGAGATTCATATGAATGGAATTATATAATATGTAGACTTTCGTTCCTGTGTTTTTCTATTAACCTGATGTTTTGCAGGTTTATCCCTATTTTAGCATGTATCCGTGGTCACATAATACTTCATTGTATGGATATTTCACATTTTGTTTTCCATTCATCAGTTGATTGTTATCATCCCAAACAAAAACTCTGTACTTAATTAAATGACTCTCCAATCCTCCCTTCATCTATTTTGGGCATTTTGTAGTAACTCTATTTGCCTATCCTAGGTATTTCATATAAGTGGATTCATGCAATATTTGCCTATTTGTGTCTGGTGTATTTCACTTAGCATAATGCTGTCAAGGTTTTGTGTGTTGTAGTATGTATCAGGACTTATTTTTCATGGTTGAAGCTTCCATCATGTAAATAACACATTGTATTATCCATTTGTGATGGACATTTGAGTTTATTTCACCTTTTGGACAATGTAAATAATGTTGCTATGAACATGAGTGTGCAAATATCTGTTTGAATCTCTGCTTTCAGTTCTTTTTGGTATATGCCTAGCAGCAGAATAGCTGGGTTACATGTACATGGTAATTCCATACTTAACTCTTCGAGGAAGTTCACCCCTTCCTTTCTTAAGTCTTTGTTATAAATCTTTGAGGGATTTTCCTAGTTCATATAATTGCTTGTGATAGTTTTCCCCCTATTTATTGACTGTTTTTGGGGAGATGCAGGTCCTTGAAGTTCATGACGACTCCATTTCCTCTGATGTCACTATAAACACTTTGACTGTGGCAGCCTTTGCTAAAAATATTTTTGGATCCTGGATGTGGTGATTCATGCCTATAATCTTAGCACTTTGGGAGGCCAAGGTGGGAGAATTTCTTGAGGTGGGAGTTAGAGACACTTTTGGAGTTTATTTTTTTATAATTGTCTTTTTTTTTCATCTCAGTCTTAAAATTATTTCTTCAAAGACATAATTGTGCTTAGGCTTTGATGCTTTCATCAGGTAAAATGAAATAAAGACTGAATCTGGTGAATAAATAAAACTAGTAGATGACAGCTTGTAAGTGTGACTTTGAAGGAACATGAATGGTTTTTATCATGTTATATGTAGAAATGACTTCTTAGTGGTAATATATGGCAGGATTTGGCAAACTAGCCTGCAGTCCAAATATGACTAACAGCTGTTTTTGTACAACCAATGAGCCAACAATAGTTTTTACGTTTGTGAATTGCTGAGGCAAAATCAAAAGCAAAATATTTTGGGGCTGGGTGTAGTGGTTCACGTCTACAATCCCAGCATTTTGAGAGGTTGAGGTGGGAGGATGGCTTGGGCCTAGGACTTGGAGACCAGCCTAGGCAACATAGTGAGACCCTGTCTCTAAAAATTTTTTTAAAAATTAGCTGGGCATGGCAGCACACACCTTGTAGTCCCAGCTACTTGGGAGGCTGAGGTGGGAGGATCACTTGAGCCTGGTATGTTGAGGCTGCAGTGAGCTGAGATTGTGCCACTGTACTCTAGCCTGGACAACAGAGTGAGACCCTGTCTCAAAAAAAAAAAAGAATATTTTGTATCATGTTAGAATTATATGAAATTAAAACTTCAGTAACTATATGAAGTCTATTGGAACGTGGCCACTCATATGTGTTGTCTGACTGCTTTTGTGCTGTGATGGGAGGATTGAGTAATTTCGAGTGTATGTCTTATGTTGCAGAATCTAAAATATTTACTATTTGGCTTTTTTTTTTTTGTGATGGAGTTTCATTCTTGTTGCCTAGGCTGGAGTGCAATGGCACGATCTCAGCTCACCGCAACCTCTGCCTTCCGGGTTCAAGCAATTCTCCTGCCTCAGCCTCCTGAGTAGCTGGGGTTACAGGCATGTGCCACCACACCTGGCTAATTTTGTATTTTTAGTGGAGGCGGGATTTCCCCATGTTGGTCAGGCTGGTCTCGAACTACTGACCTAAGGTGATCTGCCCGCCTCGGCCTCCCAACGTGCCGGGATTACAGGCATGAGCCACTGCATCTGGCCTACTATCTGGCTCTCATACAGAAAAAAGTTTACTGACGTGTGTGATTGTCACAGGTTATTGATTGGTCTTCTGGGAACAATAGTTGTTCATATGTTTTCTAGTGTGACTGCCAAAATATTATTTCATAAGCACATCTAATATGTTAATTTGTAATGGATGAAGCAGTAATTTGGTAGTGAAATTAACATTCATACAACTCACTCTGGTTAGTGGGAAGGATATTTTAGTGATATTTTCATATTCACATTGTCCTGTTGGTCAGCATTCCTTTTTATTCTCCTCCTTGGTCGTCAGAAAAGAGGTTAAAAAGGCCGGGTAACGCCTGTAATCCCAGCACTTTGGGAGGCCAAGGCAGGCAGGCGACGAGGTCAAGAGATCGAGACCATCCTGGCCAACATGGTGAAACCCCGTCTCTATTAAAAATACAAAAATTAACTGGACGTGGTGGTGCCCCAGCTACTTGGGATGCTGAGGCAAGACAATCGCTTAAACCCAGGAGGCGGAGGTTGCAGTGAGCTGAGATCGTGCCACTGCATTCCAGCTCCATCTCAAAAAAAAAAAAAAAAAAAGAGGTTAAAAGATCTTTAGTGCTCTTGTAATACTGTTACTTTATTTACTTTATTTTATTTTATTTTTTTTGAGATGGAGTGTCGCTCTGTCGTCCAGGCTGGAGTACAGTGGTTCAGTCTCAGGTCACTGCAACCTCTGCCTCCCAGGTTCAAGCGATTCTCCTGCGTCAGCCTCCCAAGTAACTGGGACTACATGCACCTGCCACCACGCCCAGCTAATTTTTGTATTTTTAGTAGAGATGGGGCTTTGCCATCTTGATCAGGCTGGGCTTAAACTCCTTACCTCAAGTGATCCTCCTGCCTTGGCCTGCCAGAGTGCTGGGATTACAAGCGTGAGCCACCACGCCGGCCTTATAATACTGTTATATAGCTTTTGAAATAGTATGTTATGATTAATTTTGTGTTCTGTAATCCTCACTAAACTGGGATTGTGTTGTCTTGTGTATTATTGGGGCCTACATAGTTCCTGGAAAGTAGGTGTACAGTAAGTATTTTAGGAGAAGTGAGTGGTCTGTGAGATAAATACCTAAGTCATTTATTATATCTTGGTTTTCCTGCAGATAGGAAAGCTAAAGTTGTAATTTAGAGTTTTTTTCTTTTTTTTTTTTTTTGAGATGGAGTCTTGCTCTGTTGCCCAGGCTTGGAGTGCAGTGGCGTGATCTCAGCTCACTGCAAGCCCCCTCCTCCCGGGTTCACACCATTCTTCTGCCTCAGCCTCCTGAGTAGCTGGGACTACAGGCTCCCACCACCACACCTGGCTAAATTTTTGTATTTTGTTTAGTAGAGACAGGGTTTCACCGTGTTAGCCAGGATGGTCTCGATCTCCTGACCTCACCGATCCGCCACGCCTCGGCCTCCCCAAAGTGTTTTGGATTACAGAGGCGTGAGCCACCCGGCAACCTTTTTTTTTTTTAAGGATTACTTGCTGGAGACTGAATTACTGCAAAAATTATTATTTTTTTTTGCTGGTGGACGGTCAGCTCCGCCTGTAATCCCAGCATTTTGGGAGGCCGGTGGTGGGATCACCCTGAGTCTGGTGTTCTGAACCAGCCCTGACCAACATGGAGGAACCTCATCTCTACTAAAAATACAAAATTAACTGGGGTGTTGATGCACTCCTGTAATCAGCTACTCGAGCAGTGAACCCAGGAGATGGAGGTTGTGGTGAGCTGAGATCACGCCCTGCACTCCAGCCTGGGCAACAAGAAGTGAAACTCTGGCTCAAAAAAAAAAATTTTTTAAATTTTAATTTTTGGCATGCGCCACTGCACTCCAGCCTTGGCAACAGAGCAAGACTGTCTCAAAAAAAAAAAAATTAAAATAATAATTAAAAAAATTTTTTTAAGTAATTTTTTTTTTTTTTTTTTGAGACGGAGTCTCTTTCTCTACCCAAGCTGGAATGCAGTGGTGCAATTTCCACTCACTGCAAGCTCCGCCTCCCGGGTTCTTGCCATTCTCCTGCCTCAGCCTCCCGTGTAGCTGGGACTACAGACGCCCGCCACCACGCCTGGCTAATTTTTGTATTTTTAGTAGAGACGGGGTTTCACCATGTTAGCCAGGATGGTCTCGATCTCCTGACCTCGTGATCCGCCTGTCTTAGCCTCCCAAAGTGCTGGGATTACAGGCGTGAGCCACCGCACCCAGCTAAATAATTTTTTAAAAAATCATTTTTAAAAACATACTTTTAAAAAAATCATTTTTTAAAATTAAAAAAAATTTTTTGAGCCAGAATCTTGCTCTTTTGCCCAGGCTGGAGTGCAGTGACGCGATCTTGGCTGACCGCAACCTCTGCCTCCCGGGTTCAAACAATTTTCTTGCCTCAGCCTCCCAAGTAGCTGGGATTACAGGTGCACGCCACCATGCCCAGCTAATTTTTGTAGTTTTAGTAGATGGGGTTTCGCCATGTTGGCGAGGCTGGTCTCGAAATCCTGACCTCAGGTGATCCCATCGCCTCGGCCTCCCCAAGTGTTGGGATTACAGGTGTGAGCTACTGCGCCTGGCCAGAAAATGGTTATATAATCAATGCACCATTGCCCAAAATACTTATCTGACTTTTTTTTTTTTCAACACGGAGTCTTGCTCTTGTCACCCAGACTGGAGTGCAAAGGCGTGATCTCGGCTCACTGCAACCCCTGTCTCCTGGGTTCAAGCGATCCTTCTGCCTCAGCCGCCTGAGTAGCTGGGATTATAGGCGCCCACTACAATGTCTGGCTAAGTTTTCTTTGTATTTTTGGTAGAGATGGGGTTTCACCATGTTGACCAGGCTGGTATGAAACTCCTGAGCTCAGGTGATCTGCCCACCTTGGCCTTCCAAAGTGCTGGGATGACAGGTAGGAGCCTGGCCTTATCTGACTTTTAAGCCATCGTATTTATTATATCATTGATTTAATTTTGGGCAAATGTGGTCACAGAAGATTTGGACAAATGTCACAAAAAGTTATGCTTAATTTTCTGTAATTTATTTCAGCAGTGAGTAGGAAGAAAATTTGAATGCATATATGTTACAGTCTTTTTGAGGCTGGGCACGTGGCTCACACCTGTAATCTCAGCACTTTGTGAGGCAGGATCGCTTGAACCCAGGAGTTTGAAACCAGCCATGGCAACATGGCAAAACCTCATCTCTAAAATAAAAATTAAACATTAGCTAGGCTGGTGGCACGTGTCATTAGTCCCAGCTGCTTGGTGGGACTGAGGTGGGAGGATCACTTGAGCTCAATAAGTGTAGGTTGCAGTGAGCTGTGATTGGGCCACAGCATGTTAGCCTGAGTTACAGAGTGAGACCCTGCCTTAAAAAAAAAGAATAAAGTATTTGGAAGCCTTCTTCAGAGGTTATTTTTGGAAAAGCAAATAATATTATAGCCTTGAATGTAATAGTCTCATATCATTTAAGCCATATGGAAAATGATACTTTGTATGAAAATAGTAACATCCAGAGTAGTTTTATTAATAAAATAGTCTCCGGATGGCAAGTGATAGAGACATCCTGTTTCGATTTTACAACAAAGCATGTTTGTGATATAAACATTATTCGATTGTTTTTTTTTTTTTTTTGGGGGGGGATGGAGTCTTGCCTTGTCGCCCACACTGGAGTGCAGTAGTGGGATCTCGGCTCACTGCAACCTCTGCCTCCTGGGTTCAAGTGATTCTCCTGCCTCAGCCTCCTGAGTAGCTGGGATTACAGGCACATGCCACCTGCCACCATGCCCAGCTAATTTTTGTAGTTTTAGTAGAGACAAGGTTTTACCATGTTGACCAGGCTGGTCTGGAACTCCTGACCTGAAGTGATCTACCTGCCTTGGCCTCCCAAAGTGCTGGGATTGCAGGCCTTGGTCACTGCGCCCGGCCCGATTGCAAAAATCATAACATTTCAGTGACTTCAGTGTTTTGAAATTGAGGGATTAAAATCTAACATACTTGATTCTTCTTCCTTTTTTTTTTTTTTTTTTTTTGAGACGGAGTCTGGCTCTGTCGCCCAGGCTGGAGTGCAGTGGCCGGATCTCAGCTCACTGCAAGCTCCGCCTCCCGGATTTACGCCATTCTCCGGCCTCAGCCTCCCGTGTAGCTGGGACTACAGGCGCCCGCCACCTTGCCCGGCTAGTTTTTTGTATTTTTTAGTAGAGACGGGGTTTCACCGTGTTAGCCAGGATGGTCTCGATCTCCTGACCTCGTGATCCGCCCGTCTCGGCCTCCCAGAGTGCTGGGATTACGGGCTTGAGCCACCGCGCCCGGCCCCCCCCCTTTTTTTTGAGATGGAGTTTCACACTTTTTGCCCAGGCTGGAGTGCAATGGTACGATCTCGGCTCACTGCAACCTCCACTTCCCAGGTTCAAGCAATTTTTGAATCCCATAGTGCTGTGTTGGGATTACAGGTGTTATCCACCGTGCCTGGCCTTTTTTTTTTTTTTTTTTTTTTTAAAGAGACAGTATCTTGCTCTGTGGCCCAGGCTAGAGTGCCGTGGCAGTCATGGCTTACTACAGTCCTGAACTGGGCTTAAGCAGTCCTCTCACTTCAGCCTCCTGAGTAGCTAGTACCACAGGCACACACCACCACACCCGATCCCATGATTGTTCTATTAATGTTTACAACTGTATAATTAGTATATAATATGGATTTACCAGAAATCTGTAAAATCTGGTTGTGTCATTACTTTTCCTGATTATTGGTACAGTTAAAACCTGGAAAGGCTCATTCCTATAAGGGATACATTGTGTTGGAAGAGCTTATAACAACTTTGTTTCATATTTTGCCAAAAAGCCTTAGGATTCTTTAACTCGAGGGTGTAGTCCAGAGTCCAGGTCCAATTTCTAGAGTTCTGGAGGAGTGGCAGATATCCATTACTTGGGGGTCAGTCAGAATTGAGCTCAGTAATTAATTGGAAACTTTTTGTTTTGGATGTTTCAGTTGTAAATGGAAACAATACCCCCCTACCAGAATTCTTGTGAGGATTCTGTTATATTACATGTGAAAGAACTGATTACAGGTGTCATAAATTACTTTCTTACTCATTAATTTAATTATGTGCTATGCACTGTTTTGTTTTGTTTTTGAGACAGCGTCTCTGTTGTCCAGGCTGGAGTATAGCTGTGCAGTGTTTTAAGTGCTGGGAGTACTGTGATGAGCAGAATAGACATTGTGTCTGCCCTCATGGATCCTTCAGTAAAGTGAGAAAGGCAAATATCAAGCAAGCATTGGGCCTGGCACAGTGGCTGATGCCTGTAATCCCAGCACTTTGGGAGGCTGAGGTGGGTGGGTCACTTGCTGTCAGGAGTTCAAGACCAGCCTCGCCAAGCTGGTGAAACCCTCTCTCTATTAAAAATACAAAAATTAGCCAGGTGTGGTGGTGCATGCCTCCCAGCTGCTCGGGAGGCTGAGGCAGGAGAATCGCTTGAACCTTGGAGGCAGAGGTTGCAGTGAGCTGAGATTGTACCACGCCACTCCAGTCTGGTTGACAGAGCGAGACTGTTTCTCCCCAAAAAACAAAAAACAAAACAACAGCAACAACAAGAAGGATCGCTTGAGCCTGGGAGGTTGAGGCTGGAGTGAGCTATGATTGTGCCACTGCACTCCAGCCCGGGTGACAGATTCACACCCTGTCTTTCAAAGAAAAAAAATAAATAAATCAGTATTAGATTGTATGTTCACAACTATATGTGTGAGAACCTATATGTGTGGGAACTCTTCTTGCCAACGAGTGCCCAGAGTTTTCTCTCTGCTCTGATTACTCTCTCAAATTGCCTTTTAAAGAAACCTTTATTTCAGTTAATATTTTAGAGCTATTTGTTTTTGCTTTTTGCTTTTTTTTTTGCATATTCTGTTAATGCAAAAAATTGCATTAAATTATTATTATTTTTGAGATAGAGTCTTACTCTGTTGCCCAGGCTGGAGTGCAGTGGAGCAATTTCAGCTCACTTCACCTCCACCTTCTAGTTTCAAGCGATTCTCATACTACAACCTCCTGAGTAGCTGGGACTACAGGCATGTGCCGCCACACCTGGCTAATTTTTTGTATTTTTAGTAGAGACAGAGTTTCATCATGTTGGCCAGGCTGGCCTCAAACTCTTGGGCCTCAAGTGATCTGCTGACCTTGGCCTCCCAAAATGCCTGAATTATAGATGTGAGCCCCACACCTGGGTGCATTAAAATATTTTAATAGACATGTTTGATTGATTGATTGATTGATGAGACGGAGTTTTGCTGTTGCTGCCCAGGCTGGAGTGCAATGGCCCAATCTCGGCTCACCACAACCTCTGCCTCCCGGGTTCAAGTGATTCTCCTGCCTCAGCCTCCTGAGTAGCTAGGATCACAGGCATGCGCCACCACGCCTGGCTAATTTTGCATTTTTAGTAGAGATGGGGATTCTCAATGTTGGTCAGGCTGGTCTTGAACTCCCAACCTCAGGTGATCCACCTGCCTTGGCCTCCCAAAGTGCTGGGATTACAGGTATAAGCCACCACACCCGGCCTTTAATAGACATGTTTTAAACTTATAAGGATTTTAAGAAAACCCTAAAAAATAAAAAGTAAATTTATAATTTATAGTTAAAAGGTTTTGTTGTTGTTGAGACAGGGTCTCACCCTGTCACTGAGGCTAGAGTGCAGCGGAGTGATCACAGCTCAGTGCATCCTCGACCTCCTGGGCTTAAGTGATCCTTGTTTAATGTTTGTTTTTAAGAACATTAAAAAGTGCTTTGTTGAAGGTGTTTGGTTTAGCACATTTTTATTGAGTACTGCGTAGGTGCTGGAGTTTAAAACATCAATAAGACAAAAAAATGAACAGAAAATAAGATTATTGCCTCTGCAGTTGAGACTGTTAGAGTGTGATATTAATGTAATGTGTCAAGTGCAGTAATAAGAGGTATGCACAGGGGGATCCAGAGTCTTAAGTAGGGGTAAAGTAGACCCAAGAGTTGTTTCTTTGAGCTGAGTTATGA
Organism: Papio anubis; assembly: GCF_008728515.1. Lineage (NCBI taxonomy): Eukaryota > Metazoa > Chordata > Mammalia > Primates > Cercopithecidae > Papio > Papio anubis. The sequence continues at coordinate 169,866,279 of NC_044980.1, forward strand.
AGTATAAGTAGCTATTAGCCAGCTAGGAAAATGAAGCGTGCCTTAGATTGAAAAGTATGATCAAGTGCATGGAAGTGTGATAGCATCAGATTTATGTAAACTACAAAGTGTAAATCCTGTGATGCAACTTGGTCATAGTTTTTCCTAGGAGTCAGATTAGGAAGAGCCTTATTTGTCATCCTAGGACCTTGGACTTAAGTTTTTTTTTTTTTGAAGTTTTTTTTTTTTTTTGAGACGGAGTTTCACTCTTGTTGCCCAGGCTGAAGTGCGATGGCAGGATCTCAGCTCACCACAACCTCCGCCTCCTGGATTCAAGCGATTCTCCTGCCCAGCCTCCCGAGTAGCAGGGATTACAGGCATGCGCCACCACGCCTGGCTAATTTTGTATTTTTAGTAGAGACAGGGTTTCTCCCTGTTGGTAAGACTGGTCTCGACCTCCCAACCTCAGGTGATCCGCCCGCCTCGGTCTCCCAAAGTGCTGGGATTATAGGCATGAGCCACCACGCCCAGCTAGTTTTGTTTTTTAAAGTCTTATGCTTCAAATGAAATCATACACAGAACACAAGTATAAAACGTAGAAAAAAAGATGGAGCTGCTTTGATTTGGAGTGTGGAGGGAGCAGCCAGTTTTCTTATCACCCTCTGGGGTAGCCTGCAAGGGGCTCTCGTGAGCACTGTCTCAGAGGAACACAATTTGAAAACTACCTCTGTGATGGAATTTCAACAGAAGGATTTTGAAAAGTCCAGAGGAATTGATTAAATGATTAATTGTAAAATACATTCTTAGAGTTGGAAATAAGTTGGTGTGGTATGTGGGAGATGGGGAAGGAGGCCAATCAGGTATGTCTGGGCTGTTAAGAAATTGTTAATTCTATTCTTTAGAGTAGTCTATTAAGATATAATTAATATTATTATTATTATTATTTTTTGAGACTTGCTCTGTCGCTCAGGCTGGGGTGCAGTGGTGTGGTCTGGGCTGACTGCAGTCTCCACCTCTAGGGTTCAAGCAGTTCTCCTGCCTTAGCCTCCTGGGTAGCTGGGATTACAGGCACCCACCAACATGCCTGGCTAATTTTTGTATTTTTATTTTTTGTTTTATTTATTTCTTAAAAGAAGAAATATTTTTTAATTTTTTATATTTATATTTATATATATATTTAATTTTATTTATTTCTTAAAAAAAGAATAAATCTTTTTTTCTTAAAAAAAGACAGAGTCTCGCTGTGTTGCCCAGGCTAGAGTGCAGTGGCTCACTGCAACCTCTGCCTCCTGGATTCAAGTGATTCTCCTGCCTCAGCCTCCCAAATAGCTGTGATTACAGGCACATACCACCACGCCCAGCTATTTTTTTTTGTATTTTTAGTAGAGACAGGGTTTCACCATGTTCACCATGTTTGCCAGGCGGGTCTCAAACTCCTGACCTCAAGTGATCCACCCACCTTGGCCTCCCAAAGTGCTGGGATTACAGGCGTGAGCCACTGCGCCCGGCTGATGATGATATTTTAACAGATAAAGAGTTGTATTTTCTAGATGAGCAAAAAATGTTTTTTTTTTTGAGACGGAGTGTCTCTCTGTAGCTCAGGCTGGAGTGCAATGGTGTGATCTCGGCTCACTGCAAACTTCGCCTCCCAGGTTCATGCCATTCTCCTGTCTCAGCCTCCCGAGTAGCTGGTACTACAGGCACCTACCTGGCTAATTTTTTGTGTTTTTAATAGAGACAGGGTTTCACCGTGTTAGCCAGGATGGTCTCGATCTCTCGACCTTGTGATCCACCCACCTCGGCCTCCCAAAGTGCTGGGATTACAGGTGTGAGCCACCGTGCCAGGCCAAAATGTGGTTTCTTAAGGTATAATCTACTCTTGGTAAAAATGATATGAGTATTGTTGAAATGACAACAGATTAATTGGAATATCATGAAACTAGTTGATAAAGTAGTATCCAGGTTTGAGGGGACTGACTCCACTTTTGAAAGAAGCTCTAGGCCAGGTGTGGTGGCTCACACCTATAATCCTAGCACTTTGGGAGGCTGAGGTGGGCGGATCGCGTGGGGCCAGGAGTTTAAGAGACCAGCCTGGCCAACATGGTGAAGCCCTGTCTCTACTAAAAATTAGCCAGGCGTGGTGGCACATGCCTGTAGTCCCAGCTACACAGGAGGCTGAAGTATGAGAATTACTTGAACCCGGGAAGGAAGTTTGCAGTGAGCCGAGATTGTGCCACTGCACTCCATCCTGGGTGACAGTGACAGAGCAAGACTGTCTCCAAAAAACACCCAAAAAGAGAGTAAGAAGCTCTATTGTGTGTAAAATACTATCAAATGACATTGAATGCTACAGAGAAATCATGAAAGGAAGAGTCAATCCATGTAGGAAACTTCATTTTGTGTGTGTGTGTGTGATTGTGTTTGTGGCAGGTTCTCACCTTGTCACCCAGGCTGGAGCATTGGCGCAATCTCAGCTCACTGCAACCTCCGCTTCCTGGGTTCAAGTGATTTTCCTGCCTCAGCCTCCTGAGTAGCTGGGATTACAGGCGCCTGCCACCAGGCCTGGCTAATTTTTGTAGTGTTTGTAGAGATGGGGTTTTGCCATGTTGTCTAAGCTGTTTTGAACTCCTGACCTCAAGTGATCTGCCCTTCTTGGCCTCCTAAAGTGCTGGGATTACAGGTGTGAGCCACTGTGCTTGGCCACATTGTGGTCTTACTTTAAGAAATAGTAGGTTCTGTGCTATTTCCTGTAATCCCAGCACCTTGAGAGGCCAAGGAGGGTGGATTGCTTGAGCCCAGGAGTTTGAGGCCATCCAGGGAAACATAAAAATTTTAAAAATTAGCCGGGCGCGGTGGCTCACGCCTGTAATCCCAGCACTTTGGGAGGCCGAGGTGGGTGGGTCACGAGGTCGGGAGATCAAGACCATCCTGGCTAACACGGTGAAACCCCGTCTCTACTAAAAAGATAAAAAACTCGCCAGGCATGGTGGCGAGCGCCTGTAGTCCCACTATTTGGGAGGCTGAGGCAGGATAATGGCATGAACCCGGGAGGCGGAGCTTGCAGTGAGCGGAGATCGCGCCACTGCTCTCCAGCCTGGGTGACGGAGCGAGACTCTGTCTCAAAAAAAACAAGAAAAAAAACCTTTGAAAATTAGCTGGTCATAGTGGTATGCACTTTTAGTCCCAATTACTCGAGAGGCCAATGGTAGAGGACTGCAGGAACCCGGGAGGCAGAGGCTACAGTGAGTTGTTTTTGTCCAGCTACATTCCAGCTTGGGCAACAGTTGAGTGAGACTCTGTCTCAGCAGAAGCAAACAAACCAGAAATTGCCACAGCCATTCTGACCTTCAGCAAGCAGCCTTGAACATTGAGGCAAGACCCTCCATCAGCATAAAGGTTGCAGCTCAGATGATCATTTTTTAGAGACAGGGTTTTGCTTTCTTTCCCAGGCTCAAGTACAGTGATATGACTGTAGCTTGCTGTATGTAACCTGAAAATCCTGGACTCAAGTGATTAAAGTTTTGCCTAGAACTACAAGGTTGTGCCAGTACCCCCAACTAAGACTGGCTTTGTTTTTTCCTCCCCTCCTCTCCCCCTTTTTAAAAATTTTATTTTATTTTTATTTTTTTAAATGGGGACTTGCTCTGTCACCCAGGCTGGAGTGCAATGGCGCAATCTCAGCTCACTGCAGCCTCCATCTCCTGGGTTCAAGCGATTCTCCTGCCTCAGCCTCCCGAGTAGCTGGGATTACAGGTGCCTGCCACTACGCCTGGCTAATTTTTATATTTTTAGTAGACATGGTTTCACCACTTTAGTCAGGCTGGTCTCGAACTCCTGACCTCAGGTGATCTGCCCACCTCGGCCTCCCAAAGTGCTGGGATTACAGGCATGAACTACTGCGCCTGGCCTCTTTTTTTGTTTTTTTAAATGAAGATGAGGTCTCACTTACATTGCCAAGTATGGTCCTAAAGTCCTAGGCCCAAGCAGTCTTCCTGCCTCGACCTTGGAAAGTGCCGGGTGTACAGGTGTGAACCCCCACAACCAGCCTCAGTTAAGGGGTTAATTTTTTTTGTTTGTTTTTTTGGTGATGAGTTCTTGTTATATTGCCCAGGCTGGATGTTCTTTTCTTTTAGCACTATATATTTTTTCCCCCAAATTCATACACTGAATAAAACAAAGCTTCTTAATTTTTTTTTTTTTTTTTTTTTTTTTTTTTTTTTTGAGACGGAGTCTCGCGCTGTCGCCCAGGCTGGAGTGCAGTGGCGCGATCTCGGCTCACTGCAAGCTCCGCCTCCCGGGTTCACGCCATTCTCCTGCCTCAGCCTCCTGAGTAGCTGGGACTACAGGCGCCCACCACCGCGCCCGGCTAATTTTTTGTATTTTTAGTAGAGACGGGGTTTCACTGTGGTCTCGATCTCCTGACCTTGTGATCCGCCCGCCTCGGCCTCCCAAAGTGCTGGGATTACAGGCGTGAGCCACCGCGCCCGGCCTAATTTGTTATTTTTAATCTATAATGCTATTGTACACAAACAGACTACCATATAGTGTAAATCTAACTTTTATATATGTACTGTGAAATTGAAGCATTTTCATTACTCACTTTATCGCAATATTTGCATTGTTGTGGTGGTCTTGAAACCGAACCTATATTAATCTCCAAGGTCTGCTTTTACAAGTTTTTGTGTGGACATGTGTTTTCATTATTCTTGGGTATTGTATACCTAGGAGTAGAATTACTGCATCATATGGTCATTCTATGTTTAAGAAAAAACTTATTTTCAATGTTTGTGTGTACATAGGTACATATATTTGCAATATACATGAGATACTTTGGTACAGACATGCAATGTGTAATTACATTAGGGTAAATGGAGTTACCATCCCCTCAAGGATTTATCCTTTGTGTTACAAGCAATCCAATTATACCCTTTTTCTTATTTTAAAATATACAGTTAAATTATTATCAACTTGATGTGCTATCAAATTCTAGTTCTTACTCATTATTTCTAACTTTTTTTTTTGACCTTACTGAATCATCTATTCTTTTGTTTTCTTTAACCATCCTCACTTACCTCCATCTTTCTACTTCCCTTCCTAGCCTCTAGTAATCATTTTTCTGTTGTCTATCAGCAGGAGTTCTATTGTTTTAATTTTTAGTTCCCACAAATAAGTGAGAACACATGAAGTTGGTCTTTCTGTACCTGGCTTATTTCATCTAACATAATGATCTCCAGTTCCATCTATGTTGTTGCAAATGATAGGATCTCATTCTTTTTCATGGCTGAATAGCACTCCATTATGTATATGTACTACATTTTCTTTCTTTATTAATCTGTTGAACACTTAGGTTATTTCCAAGTCTTGGCTATTGTGAACAGTGCTGCAATAAGCATGGGAGGGCAGGTGCCTATTTGAAATACTGATTTCCTTTCTTTTCTCTATATAGCTAGTCATGGGATTTCTGGATCATATGGTAGCTCTATTTGTAGTTTTTTGAGAAACCTCCAAACTGTTCTCTAGATTTGTACTAATTTACATTCCCACCTTTATGCACATCCTTGCCAGCATTTATTATTTTCTGTCTTTTGGATAAAAGCCATTTTATCTGTTTGAGATGGTATCTCATTATAGTTTTGATTTGCATTTCTCTGATGAGCAGTGATACTGAGCACCTTTTCATATTCTTGTTTGCCATTTGTATGTCTTTTTGAGTATTTTCTATTCAGGTCTTTTGTCCATTTTTAGGAAAACTGTTTAATTTGATTGTTATGTTTTTCCTTTAGAGTTGTTTGATATCCTCATATATTCTAGTTGTTTTGGGTTTTTGTTTTTTCCCCTTGGAGATAGGAGCTCACTCTGTCACTTAGGCTGGTGTGCAGCGGCGCAGTCATGGCTCAGTTCAGCCTTGACTTCCCAAGCTCACGCGTTCCTCCCAGCCTACCCTCCCAAGTTGCTGAAACTACAGGCGTGAGCTACCATGTCTGCCTGGTGTGTGTGTGTGTTTGTGCAAGGATGGGATCTCGCCAAGGTTGATCTTGAAATCCTGGCCTCGAGCGATCACCCACCTTGGCCTCCCACAGTGCTAGGATTGCAGGCCTGAGCCACCAGGCCTGGCCTTTTCTTCTTTATAAATAAGATTATGTATTTATACTTGGTTTGATTTGATGACCTTATTCTTAAATATGGGTCGTTTAAGCTGTGGAAAAGTTTTAGTAGGTTTTGGATATCATATAAGTCAAGCATCTAAACAGGTATGTTTTTGTCTTGTATATTGCTGTCATCTCTTTATAACAACTTAATTTTATGGGAGTTTTTGGTAACTAAAACAATAACTGAGTCCTTAGAGTTGCGATAATTTCTATGATAATTGTTATGTAAAGCAGTAGTGCTTCCCCCACTTCCCCTCGTCTTTACCTCAAGTTGTGTATCACTATAGATTCTCAGGAAGTTTTTTTAAAAAGCTGTGGCTGGCCGAGTGTGGTGGCTCACGCCTGTAATCCCAGCACTTTGGGAGGCTGAGGCGGGCGGATCACGAGGTCAGAAGATCGAGACCATCCTGGCTAACACGATGAAACCCCGTCTCTACTAAAAATACAAAAAATTAGCCGGGCGTGGTGGTGTGTGCCTGTAGTCCCAGCTACTCGGAGGCTGAGGCAGGAGAATGGCGTGAACCCAGGAGGCGGAGCTTGCAGTGAGCTGAGATGGTGCCACTGCACTCCAGCGTGGGCGACAAAGCGAGACTCCGTCTCAAAAACAAACAAACAAACAAACAAACTGTGGCTGGGTGCAGTGGCTCATGCCTGTAATCCCAGTACTTTAGGAGGCCGAGTTGGGTGGATTGATTGAGCTCAGGAGTTTGAACCAGCCTGGGCAACATGATGAAACCCCGTCTCTACAAAAAATATGTAAATGCCACGTGCTGTGGCTCACGTCTATGATCCCAGCACTTGGGAGGCAGAGGCCGGTGGATCACCTGAGGTCAGGAGTTCGAGACCAGCCTGGCCAACATGGCGAAAACCTGTCTCTACTAAAAATACAAAAATTAGCCAGGCATGGTGGCAGGTGCGTGTAATCCCAGCTACTCGGAGGCTGAGGCAGGAGAATCGCTTGAACCCAGGATGCGGAGGTTGCAGTGAGTCAAGATTGCACCATAGCACTCCAGCCTGGGGGTGAGAGCAAGACTCTGTCTCAAAAACACACAAAAAACCAAATATGTATACACACACACACACACACACACAAAATACACTTAATATTTAATATAATGTTATATACATATGTAAATCAGTCTGGTGTGGTGGTGCGCGTCTGTAATCCCAACTACCTGAGAGCCTGAGGGGGAAGGATTGCTTGAGCCCAGGAGGTGGAAGCTACAGTAGGCTGTGATCGCATTACTGCACTCCAGCCTGCATTACATAGGGAGACCCTGTCTCAGAAACGAAAAAGAAAAAATTGTTGCACTATGGCTATTTTTTAATATTTAGCTCAACTGTAATTTTTGGATATGTCTGGGAAGAGATTGGTATCCAAGGACTATGTTCAATTTACATCGAAACAGGAAGCATATCCCATATGACCAGGAAATAGTTGAACCAGTTTAGGTTTTTTTTTAATTAATCCTCAGAAGTGCAACATAGGTTTGATTTGTAACTGTTGCTAGAAAAATTCATTAGTGAAAGTAAAGATCTCATCTAAAATTCCTTTAAACAGAGCTTTAGGCTCAAGAGCCACTTCTTAGTTAGAGTTGTAGAGATGTGTTAAGCCTTTAATGATTTTCGAAGCTGGTAGTGATGAGCTTTTCTGGGTTAGTTTAATGTAAAGTGATACAACGTTGTCAATGAAATAAAGAAGGAATATAAGCTGGCCGCGTTGGCTCAGGCCTGTAATCCCAGCCCTTTTGGGAGGACAAAGTGGGAAGATTGCTTGAGACCAGGAGTTAGCATCCTGGGGAACACAGGGAGACCTTATCTCTATTAAAAATAAATCTGGGTGTGGTGGCGTGTGCCTTTAGTCCCAGCTATTCGAGTTGCAACTGAAATCAACATGCCACTGCACCCCAGCCTGGGTGACAGACTGAGGCTGTCTCTCAGAAAACAAACCAACAAACAAAAAAAAATAATGGGAGGTTTTAAATCTAGTTAGCTTTTAGGTTGGATTTAAAACACTTTGCAAACAAATTCTAGCCATATTTATTTCTAATGCAAAAAACATGGTCTTTAGAGTTATTCAGATATGGATTTAAATTCTAATCTTTACAATTGTGACTTAACTTTTTTTTTTGAGATGGAATCTCTGTTGCCCAGCCTGGAGTGCAGAGGTGCAATCTCGGCTCACTGCAACCTCCGTTTCCCAGGTTCAAGCGATTCTTCTGCCTCAGCTTCCCAAGTAGCTGGGATTACAGGCACCCACCACCATGCTCGGCTAATCTTTGTATTTTTAGTAGAGATGGGGTTTCACCATGTTGGCCAGGCTGGTCTTGAACTCCTGACCTCCGGTGATTCTCCCATCTCAGCCTCCCAAGGTGCTGGGATTACAGCCATGAGCCACTGCACCCGGCCTGTGACTTAACCTTTTTGAGCCTCAGTTTCTTTATCTGCAAAATTGAGATAATGCTATATTGTAAGGTTGTGAGGGGTAAGCAAGATAATGTATGTATATTAGTTTTGGGGGGCTGTTGTAACACAGTACCACAAACTGGGTGGCTTAAACAGCAGAAATTCTCTCTCAGTTTGGGAAGGTAGAAGTACAAACTCAAGTTGTCAGCACATTGTTTTGAGGACTGTGAGTGTTTATCTCTTCCCCCTGCCCCTCTCCTAATGTCTGACCTCAGGCTTTCCTTGGTTAATAGATTGTGTTCTGTCTGTGTTTTCACTTTGTCTTCCCTCTATTTGTGCCTGTCTTTGTTTCCAGTTTTCTCCATTTTATTAGGAAACAGTTGTATTGAATTAAGGCCCACCCTTGTGACTTCATCTTGATCAACTGCAAAGACCCTACTTCCAAATAAGATCATATTCATAGCTGCTGGGTTATCTTGTGTGTGTGTTTATCTTGTGTGTGTGTGTGGTGGCAGTGTACACAGAATTCAGCCCAATACCATATATAAAAAGGCTTAGCACCGGTATATTATTTCCAACTGAACCTATAGACATATTAGAAAAAGCCATTCTGAAATCTGTCAATCCTGCCAGTCTAAGCCTGGAAGATGCCACTTCTTTACTCACATCTTCTCTAATCTCTTTTCCCAAGTGTCTTGGGATCTGGAATTGTGACTTATTTGTGTCTCTTGTTGAGTTTTGTACATAGGTGTTTACTAAGTTTGTGTGTAGTTAAATTATGGGCTTAAAAGGGTTTGTTTTGGCATCTCTCTCTGCAAGATAAAATTTTTAAGCTGGTCTTAAAGTCATCTTGCTTTTTTAAACCCTTGTTCTTATTTCCACTGTTTTCATGTTTAGAAGCTTTTCTGTGGTCCGGAATTCTTGCCTGTTTCTAAGTTTATTTATTAAGATCAGTTGGATTTGGTTATTATTGTCTATGAATGAAAGTATTAATGTATATTTATGTAGATGTATTTTTCCAGTGGGTTTGCATATATTATTTGGTCATGTAAATTTTTCAAGATAGAAGGAAGTAAATAGGGGTTTGTTAAAATCTTTACTCATGGTACCATCAATTTAACGAAACTTAAAAATTTATGTTTGTCAATGGCTTTGTTATTTAAAAAAATTTTTAAGGTCATCATTATTGCTTCAGCATAGTTTATAATGGATTATATAACATATAGTGTATGTATAGCTGTGTTATTATCTTTAATATATGACATCTTCACTTAGCATATTTCATAGAGTTGCCATAGCATAATTTTTTTTTGGTTGTATAGGTGAGAAGTTTGTATGTTGCCCAGGTTGACCTTGAACACCCAGCCTCACCTCCTTATGCACCAGGACAACAGGCCTGAGCCACCGCAGCTCCCAGCATAATTTTTTAAAACAGATCTCTTGGTGGATGTTAACTTTTGTCATTAAAAACAAAAACAAAAACAAAAACAAAAAACTGCTTCAACAGCTTGGGCAACGTGGTTATATTCCATATCTAGAAAAAATACAAAAGTTTTCCAGGCATGTTGGTGAGCATTGGAACGCTGAGATGGGAGGAAGGCTTGAGCTCAGGAGGCAAAGGTTGCAATGAGTGACGATTACACCATTGCACTCCAGCCTGGGAGGCAGAGTGAGAACCAGTCTCAAAAAAAACACACAAAAAAACCAACCAAACAAAGACCTGCTTTAAATATCTTACCCTATAATTAGGAATTATAGGAAATTACTTTGAATTATTTTTGGGGGTTAAAATACTGGGAGCTGAATTACTAGGTATTTGTTTTGATGGTTTATTATAGAGCAGGTGCTACTTTCCCAAGTTTGTGGCTTAGGAAACTGAGGCCAAGGTGACAGTTTGTGATGGAGTCAGAAAAGAGGATTTATTACTGCTGTCTCTGGTTCTGTGGTTCTGGCTATTGTCTTTACCTGATACCACTGACATATCTGTTGAATGCATGTATTTTATGATTATACTTCCAAAAATACAATGTAATCTTTTTGTAGAAGTTCTCTGAGGAGAAGACAGCCAACACCATGTGCTAGATTGGTTATGGTTAAATTTGTCATAAAGCATATAATAACAATGAGGTTTTATTGTTATTGGATAACAGGAGAGTGGTTTAAGAATTTCGGCTCTGGAGTTATATCTCCCCAGGTTTGAATCCTTGGTTCTGTCACTTACTAACTATGTAACCACAGGCATGTAGTAAAATATGGGTAACAATGTATTTAAGAGGAACAGTGCCTTGCATGTAGCAAACATCATGTTACTTAATGTATTTGAAGTCATTTAGAACTTGAATAAATAAGCTCTGTATTTAGCAGTGATTGCCAAATCATATTTAAATAATCAAAAATCAAATTATATCATAAATTTATTGGAACCTACTCAGATTGCAGTTTTCAGTACAGATAAAATATTTGTCTTTCCCATCGATTCTTGGCATCTCTTAAAGTTTCAAAGTCAATTAACTTTGAAGTCTTATTCTTTTTGAGAATTTACAAATTGATAACCATCAAAATGGTCCCTTAGGTTTTTTTTTTAAGGCAGATCTCGCTCTGTAGCACAGGCTGGAGTGCAGTAGGCATGAACATGGTCCACTGCAGACTCGAACTCTTGAGCTCAAGCAATCCTCCTACCTCAGTCTCCTAAGCAGCTGGGAGTACAGGCATGCACCACCATGCCCAGCTAATTTTTTAATTTTTTGTAGAGACGGGGTCTGACATGTTGTCCAGGCTAATCTCAAACTCCTAGGCTGGAGTGATCCTGTTACCTCAGCCTCCCAAAGTGCTGGAATTTACGAGCAAGAACCACAGCATCTGGCCCCCTTAGGGCTTTTTATTTTATTTTATTTTATTCTTTTTTCTTTTGAGGCAGAGTGTAACTCTGTCGCCCAGGCCAGCGTGCAGTGGCGCAATCTTGGCTCACTGCAACCTCTGCCTCCCGGATTCAAGCGATTCTCTTGTCTCAGCCTCCCGAGTAGCTGGGATTACAGGCATGGGCCGCCATGCCTGGCCAATTTTTGTATTTTTTTCTCTTTTTAGCAGAGACGGGGTTTCACTGTGTTGGCCAGGCTGGTCTCAAACTCCTGGCCTCGCTTATCTGCCCACCTCGGCCTCCCAGGGTGCTGGGATTACAGACGTGAGCCACTGTGCCTGGCCACTTAGAGCTTTTTAAAATAAAGTAAGACATAGTTCTTGTTTCATTTTCTAGTAGCTCTATATATATGGGGAACTAATCCCAGTTTTTTTTTTTTTTTTTTTTTTTTTTTGAGACGGAGTCTTGCTTTGTCTCCCAGGCTGGAGTGCAGTGGTGCAAACTCGCCCCACTGCAAGCTCTGCCTTTTGGGTTCATGACATTCTCCTGTCTCAGCCTCCCAAGAAGCTGGGACTACAGGCGCCTGCCACCACATCCAGCTAATTTTTGTAGTTTTGGTAGAGACGGGGTTTCACCGTGTTAACCAGAATGGTCTCGATCTCCTGACCTTGTGATCCGCCCGCCTCGGCCTCCCTAAGTGCTGGGATTGCAGGCATGAGCCTTGCCTTTTTTTTTTTTTTTTTTTTTTAAATTAAAAAAAAAGAGCCTCTCTCTGTCGCCCAGTCTGGAGTGCAGTGGCTCTCAGCTCACTGCAACCTCCACCTACCAGGTTCAAGCGATTCTCCTGCCTCAGCCTCCCAAGTAGCTGGGTGGGATTACAGGTGCCTGCTAACACGCCTGGCTAATTTTTGTGTTTTTAGTAGAACGGGGTTTCACCATGTTGGCCAGGCTGGTCGCGAACTCCTGACCTCAGATGATCCACCCGCCTTGGCCTCCCAAAGTGCTGGGATTATAGGCATGAGCCAATGTGTCCATCAATCCCAGTATTTTTAATGAGATTGAACTTCTTTTTTTTTGAGACGGAGTCTTGCTCTGTCGCCCAGGCTGGAGTGCAGTGGCGCGATCTCGGCTCACTGCAAGCTCCACCTCCTGAGTTTATGCCATTCTCCTGCCTCAGCCTCCTGAGTAGCTGGGACTACAGGCGCCCACCACCTCGCCCGGCTAGTTTTTTGTATTTTTAGTAGAGACGGGGTTTCACCGTGTTAGCCAGGATGGTCTCGATCTCCTGACCTTGTGATCCACCCGCCTCGGCCTCCCAAAGTGCTGGGATTACAGGCTTGAGCCACCGCGCCCGGCCGGAGATTGAACTTCTATGAGTATTTAGAAAAATACTTTGCTATTTTCTCTGAGGCTTATGTCTGAAAGTAAAGTGTTAGCTGGGATTACAGGCGTGTGCCACCACTCCTGGCTATTACTATTGTTAATATACTAATAGAAATATTGATTTGAAAAACATATAGAATATCACATGCTGAAGGGTCTGAAATCTCTTAATATTATTAAAAATTCTTTCTATAATTTTTTCTTCATTTTTCCCCCCCTCCTTTGTGTTTTGATCCAAGGACTAGATCAAGGATATCTTTTCCTTGGGATGATTTTCTTTATTGTGTTTGTTTTTAGTTCTTTAAAAATAAAGCCAGCTTAATTTTATTGTCAGAATACGGATAGACTCATTATAATAAAACAATTATAAATTGAGAACTATGTATAAAGGGCTATGTTATGAACAATTAAGATGAAATAATTTAGTTGTACTTATTTTGTAATTCTTTTTAGACTAGAGTGTTTTCATTCTCAATTTTTCATACATTGCTTTTTCAGGAGGCTAATAAGAATGATAATACTGTTTCAAAAGATTTTGATTCTTACCGATGTCCCATGTTTTGTCTGTCTAAAGTGTCAAGCTAAGAAAAAGTCTACGCCACTGAAGTATGAAGTTGGAGATCTCATCTGGGCAAAATTCAAGAGACGCCCATGGTGGCCCTGCAGGATTTGTTCTGATCCGTTGATTAATACACATTCAAAAATGAAAGGTAATACTTGCAGTGATTATACATGTTAAAGGCAGTTGCTTTTAGAATAACTCAATTTTTGTTATCTTTAATAATAATGTATTTTTTTCCTTGGAGCATTTTGTGAATGAATTGGTATTACATATTTTATCTTTTGGGGCTTTTAAAAGTTTGTTTTACTCTATGATTTAAACCTCTCGTTTTTTTTTTTTTTTTGAGACAGAGTCTTGCTCTTGTTGCCCAGGCTGGTCTGTGGTGGTGCAATCTCAGCTCGCTGCAACCTCTGGCTTGTGAGTTCAAGTGATTCTCCTGCCTCAGCCTCCTGAGTAACTGGGATTACAGGCCCCTGCCACTACACTTGGCTAATTTTTGTTTTTATTTTTGATTTTTTTTGAGATGGAGTTTTGCTCTTGTTGCCCAGCCTGCAACGGCGTGATCTCGGCTCACTGCAACCTCTGCCTCCCGGGTTCAAGCAATTCTTCAGGCTCAGCCTCCTGAGTAACTGGGATTGCAGGCATGTGCCACTACGCCCAGCTAATTTTGTATTTTTAGTAGAGACGGGGTTTCTTCATGTTGGTCAGATTCGTCTGGAACTCCCGACCTCAGTTGATCTGCCTGCGTCAGCCTTCCAAAGTGCTGGGATTACAGGCATGAGCCCTGCACCAGGCCTAATTTTTGTATTTTTAGTAGAGATGGGGTTTCGCCATGTTGGCCAGGCTGGTCTTGAACTCCTGACGTCAGGTGATCCACCTGCCTCAGTCTTCCAAAGTATGGGGATTATAGGCGTGAGCCACTGCACCTGGCTGATTTAAACATTCTCAGTTATTCTGTTGATGCCAGGAAGGTGTTAGGCCATTTCTCTAATGTTTACATTGTCCAGAATCACCTTTTAGTATATTTACATATTTCTACTTTAATCAGGTTTGTATCATTTTTGATAATATAAATCTGAAACAATTGTAAATGGTTCTTATTAATAATTTTGAAGTTTAAAATTTTGATTTGGAGTATTTCCTTTAAATGCTGTTGTTTATTTTTCAGTTGATTGTTGTGTTTGAATCTCAGGTATCTTAGTTGTAAATTAAAGGATGGGGCTGAAACTTGATTGATTGATTTATTTTTTTATGTTATGTTATGTTATGTTGTTATGTTATGTTATGTTATTTTTTGAGAAGAATTTCTGCTCTGTCTCCAGGCTGGAGTGCAGTGAGTGGTATGATCTCGCCTCACTGCAACCTTCACCTCCTGGGTTCAGGTGATTCTCCTGCCTCACTTCCCAAGTAGCTGGGACTACAGGCACCTACCACCATGCCTGGCTAATTTTTTTTTTTTTTTTTTTTTTTTGTGATGGAGTCTCACTCTGTCGCCCAGGCTGGAGTACAGTGGCGCCATCTCAGAGTGGCAAGCTCCGCCTTCTGGGTTCACGCCGTTCTTCTGCCTCAGCCTCCGGAGTAGCTGGGACTACAGGCACTCACCACCACACCCAGCTAATTTTTTTTGTATTTTTAGTAGAGATGGGGTTTCACCGTATTAGCCAGAATGGTCTTGATCTCCTCACCTTGTGATCTGCCAGCCTGGGTCTCCCAAAGTGCTGGGATTACAAGCGTGAGCCACCATGCTGGGCCAGGTTTTGTATTTTTAGTAGAGATGGGGGTTTCACGATTTTGGCCAGGCTGGTTTTGAACCCCTGACCTCAGGTGATCCTCCCTCCTCGGCCTCCCAAAGTGTTGGGATTACAGGCGTGAGCCACTGCACCTGGCCTGAAACTTGATTTGAGCTGTCCTTTTTTCTGTTAGGATGGCAGTGATTTTATTTTAGTTTTAATATATGTATTTTAGGTTGTGAAAGTCAGATGTTGATGAGATTCAGAAAAATCAGCTTACTCTCTACTTTGCTGTGATCTGCCACATTCTTCACTCCTTTCAACAGGCAACCAATTGATATTAATTTTTGTTGTTGTTGTTGTTTTGTTTTGAGACGGAATCTCGCTCTGTCACCTACGCTGGAGTGCAGTGGCGCAATTTCGGCTCACTGCAACCTCTGCCTCCTGGGTTCAAGCGATTCTCCTCCTGCCTCAGACTCCAGAGTAGCTGGGATTACAGGTGTGTGCCACCACGCCCAGCTAATTTTTGTATTTTAGTAGAGACGGGGTTTCACCATGTTGACCAGGCTAGTCTCAAACTCCTGACCTCAAGTGAACCACTGGTCTTGGCCTCCCAAAGTGCTTGGATTACAGGCGTGAGCCAGCACACCTGGCTGATATTAATATATTTTTATATATATATAATGTTTTTTCGTGTAAATTATATTTTTATTTACATGACTAAATATATACTTCTTAGTCATCTTCCACATCTTTCCTTTATCACAGACAGAACACTGTATATTTTGCAGCTTGCCTTTTCCACTTTGTGGAGATTTTTTTCATATTTTTATTATTCGTTTATTTATTTATTTTTCTGAGACAGAATCTCATTCTGTTGCCTAGGCTGGAGTGTAATGACATAACCCGCGCCTCACTGAAGCCTTGATCTCCAGGGCTCAAACAGTCATCTGACCTCAGCATCCTGAATAGCTGGAAGCACAGATGTGTGCCACCACACATGGCCTTTTTTTTTTTTTTTTTTTTTTTTTTTTTGCGTGGAGATAGTGTCTGCATATAGTGCCCAGGCTGATCTTGAAATCCTGAGCTTAATAAGGGATCCTCCCACCTTGGCCTTCCAGAGTACTGGGATTACATGTGTAAGTCACCATGCCTCTTTTTTTTTTTTTTTTTTTAAAGGATGGTTTCTCCAAAGTAGAATTCCTGGATTTGATTTTATATTTTGAATAGTGAAGTGCCTAAAAACCTTTATAAATTTTAGTTTCTTGGCTGGCCGCAGTGGCTCACACCTGTAATTCCAGCACTTTGGGAGGCTAAGGCGGGCGGATCACCTGAGGTCAGGAGTTTGAGACCAGTCTGGCTAACATGGTGAAACCCTGTGTTTACTAAAAATATAAAAATTAGCCAGGTGTGTTGGCATCCTCCTATAATTCTAGCTACTGGGGAGGGTGAGGCAGAAGAATTGCTTGAGCCCGGGATGCGGAGGTTGCAAGTGATCCAAGATCACACCACTGCACACCAGCCTGGGCGACAGACTGAGACTCTGTCTCAAAAGAAAAAAATAGTGTGTTAAAAATTTGATACCTTGAGTAGGCACAGTGGCTCATGCCTATAATCCCAGCACTTTGGGAGCCCGAGGTGGGAGGATCACTTGAGCCCAGGAGTTTGAGACCAGCCTTGGCAACACAATGATACCCTTTCTCTTTAATTAAAAAAAATTGTTGATACCTTATCCTTAGTGACCTGTCTAGATATTTAAATTCTACTACTGGAAAACTATTTTAGTGCTCCTTTTCTAACCTCCCTGTCCTATGACTGCTGGTTTCTTACTCATTAGGGTGTATCTCTCTCTTCGTCTCTCTTTTGATTTAGGGTCTCGCTGTATTGCCCAGGCTGGAATGCAGTGGCGTGATCATGACTCATTGCAACCATAGCTTCCCAGGGTCAAGCAATCTTCCCTCCTATGCCTTCGAAGCAGCTGGGACTACAAGCACTCGCCACTATGCCTGGCTTAGTTTTTAATCTTTTTATAGAGACAGGGTTTTGCCTTGTTGCCCAGGCTGGTCTGAAACTCCTAGGCTCAAGCGATCTGCCCACCTGGGCCTCCCAAAATGCTTGAGATTACTGGAGGGAGCTACTGCACTCAGCCTATTTATAGTGTTTCTTATGCACACTAGTTCAGTCCATGCTATTTATTTGACAAATAGTAAATACCTTGTATAGATTGAGTACTGGGCTAGGTTTTAGGATCCGTTATTGGGCCATACATCAATACTGCTTGCTGTCATGAGAAATTAGAATCTAGTATAAGGGACAAGACACCAGAAAATAATCAAATGCATTATTACTTAACTGAGAAGTCTGTCCAAGGAATAATTTTGATGCCTGTTCAGTGATGTAACAGGGATAACTGACCTGGACTTTTCATCCAGTGGTGTTTGCTCATAAAGTTATCTCTGATCTGTTACTTGAGGGGATGAGTTGGGAGTTAACTAGGGAAGAGAGAAGAAGATGGTTCCAGGAACATCAATTAGTATGTGCCCCAGCCCTGAGAAATCTGCAGCTCTCAGAGTAATGGAGGGTGGCACAGTATGAGGCTGCGAAGTAGGTATGGGACAAAATGTTCAGTGCCTTGTTGACTTTGTTAAAACTTTTTGTTATTTTTATCTCAGTAACAATGTATATAATTAAAAGGTA
The DNA here is from genome assembly GCF_008728515.1 of Papio anubis. Classification (NCBI taxonomy): domain Eukaryota; kingdom Metazoa; phylum Chordata; class Mammalia; order Primates; family Cercopithecidae; genus Papio; species Papio anubis. Next base: position 169,884,042 of record NC_044980.1, read on the forward strand.
TTTAGCAGGAACTGCCATGATCTGATCTGTTCATTTTAAAAATTCACTGTGGCTGGATTTTTGAACATGTGTTAGAGGGGGACCACAAATAAGTAAAAAGAGACGGTTAAAGAAGTCATTATTAGTGATTATGGTGTGATGAAAATTGTGAATAGAAAATAAAAACAGATTAGGAGGTAAAATGCATGTGATGTAGTAATGCATTGGATAATGTTGAGTGAGGGAGAATGAAGTCCTGAGGCTTTCAGTTCTTAGGTTTCCGTATCACAGGATGACTCCCACGTTTTTAGTTTCATCACTGGATGGATGTGTAGGTTGTCATTTACTGAGAGAACACTGGAGTATCTATAACTCAGAAAGGACATATTCTTGTTCATATTAGTTGGAGCCATGGGCAAGGCATGGGTGAGATTTTTTGGGACAGAAGATACTATGAGACAAAAGGTACGTTGAGGAACGCATCATTTGACATCTATATGGAAGAGACTGAGCTTGCCGAAAAAGAATGATGAAAAAGAATCAGATGAAACAGATGGAAGAGGAAAAGTAGCAGAATGTGACTAGAGTACAGTAGTATGTACTGGAGATATGTTCTAAGATTCTCAGTGGATGTGTGAAACTGGGTAGTACTGAATCCCATATATGTAATGTTTTTCCTGTACATACATACCTATTATAAGGTATCATTTATAAATTGGGCATTGTGGCCAGTTGTGGTGGCTAACGCCTGTAATCCTAGCACTTTGGGAAGCTGAGGCGGGCAGATTACTTGAGGTCAGGAGTTGAAAGCCAGCCTGGCCAACATGATGAAAACCCGTCTCTACTAAAAACACAAAAAATTAGCTGGGCGTGGTGATGGACGCCTGTAATCCCACCTACTGGGGAGGCTGAGGCAGGAGGATTGCTTAAACTTGGGAGGTGGAGGTTGCAATGAGCCGAGATCATACCACTGCACTCCAACCTGGGCGATGGAGCAAGATTCCATCTAAAATAGTAAGAAGAAGAAGTAAATAAAAAATAAATTGGGAATTGTAAGAGATCAGTAACAACTAATAATAAAACAGAGGCCAGGCGTGGTGGCTCACGCCTGTAATCCCAGCAATTTGGGAGGCTGAGGCAGGTGGATCACAAGGTCAGGAGATTGAGACCATCCTGGCTAACATGGTGAAACCTCGTCTCTACTAAAAATACAAAAAATTAGTCAGGCGTGGTGGCAGGCACCTGTAGTACCAGCTACTAGGGAGGCTGAGGCAGGAGAATGGCGTGAACCTGGGAGGCAGAGCTTGCAGTGAGCCGTGATCGCGCCACTGCACTCCAGCCTGGACGAGAGTGCGAGACTCCGTCTCCAAAAAAAAAAAAAAAAAAAAAAAATTAAAACAGGGTCGGGTGCAGTGGCTCACGCTTGTAATCCCAGCACTTTGGGAGGCCGAGGCGGACGGATCACAAGGTCAGGAGATCGCGACCATCCTGGCTAACATGGTGAAACCCCGTCTCTACTAAAAAAAAGTACAAAAAGTTAGCTGGGCGTGGTGGTGGGCGCCTGTAGTCCCAGCTACTTGGGAGGCTGAGGCAGGAGAATGGCGTGAACCCGGGAGGCGGAACTTGCAGTGTGCAGAGACCGTGTGCCACTGCACTCCAGCCTGGGCGGCAGAGCGAGACTCTGTCTCAAAAAAATAAATAAATAAAAATTAATTAATTAAAAAAAAAACAGAACAATTATACTGTAATAAAAGTTATGGGAATCTGTCCCCTACCTTCAACCCCAATAGCTTATTGTACTGTATCACAGGTAATTGAAACCATCGAAAATGAAGTTGCACATGAGCTGGGACCACTCTAGTTTAAGAAGGACGATGTGATCAATTTTGCTGAGTGTTGCCTAGAGAGCAAATAAAATGTCCATTAGGGATAAGAACAATCTTTTTTATTGTTGTTGGTTTGATTGTAGAAGTTAGATTGGACTGATTTGAGGCAATGGAGACAGAGATAGAGAAGGGAGGATGCTGCAGGTATATAGGATTCTGAAGGATTTTTATTTTTTTTTTTTGTTTTTTATTTTAATATTTTTGAGAAAGAGTCTTGCTCTGTCACTCAGGCTGGAGTGCAGTGGCACAATTACAGCTCACTGCAAGTTCCATCTCCCGGGCTCCAGCGCTCCTTCCACCTCAGCCACCTGAGTAGCTGGGACTACAGGTGTGCACCACAACACTCGGCTAATTTTTGTATTTTTTGTAGATCTCCCTGTGATGCATGAACTGGTCTTGAACTTCTGGCCTTAAGTGATCCTCCCGCCTTGGCCTCCCAAAGTACTGAGATTACAGGTGTGAACCACTGTGCCTGGCCAACAATTTATTTTTGACTCTAGAGACAGGGAAGTTTCAAGATGAAGGTGCTAGCCAATTCAGATCCCAAGTGAGGGCTGTCTTCCTGACTTGTAGATAACCACCTTGTTGCTGTGTCCTTATTTGGCAGAGAGAGACAGTACTGACTCTCGCATCTTCTTATAAGGCTAGTTGCATCATGAGGTCCTCTGCATCATGAGGGATCTATTACTAATCTAGTAATAGTATTTAGTATTCTTAGTATATTTAGTGTATAAAATTAGTAAATCTAATTACTCCAAAGGCCTCACCTATAAACACCAACATATGGGGGGTCAAGGCTTCAGAATAATGCATTTCAGGAGGACACAGATATTTAGTCTGTAATAATCCTTTTTCATCCGTCTGGAATGACAGTTTTATTAACTCTGAGTTTTAAATTGTCATCAGTAAACTTAATTCATATCCACAGTGATAGTCTTTATCCTGTCTTTAGGTTTATATACTCAACCCCATACTTGAAGTTTTCACCAGGATATCAATTTGAAAATACATTCATCACCCTAACATGGAACCCCATACTCTTTAGCTTCCTCTGTCTCCATCTTTCCCACACCCATACGTGTTTGCCTTAAGCAACCACTAATGTACTTTCTGTGGATTTGCATATTCTGGATATTTTGTATATAGTAGGTCCCCAATTTGAGTTAGAATTTTTTGACCTTACAATGGTGCGAAAGCGATACACATTAAATAGAAATGGTACTTCGAGTTACCTGTAGAACCATTCAGTTTTTCGCTTTCAATGTAGTATTCAATAAATTATACAAGATACTCAGCAGTTAATTTTAAAATAGGCTTGATGTCAGAAATTTTGCACAACTGTAGACCAGTGTAAGTGTTCTGAGCATGTTTAGCGTAGGCTAGGTGTATTAAATACATTTCCTAATTATTCTTTTTTTTTTTTTTTTAGAGTCAGGGTCTTGCTTTGTTGCTCAGGCTGGAGTGTAGTGGCACGATGTCAGCTCACTGCAGCCTCTGCCTCTTGGACTCATGTGATCCTCTCGCCTCAGCCCCCCAAGTAGCTGGAACTACAGGCAAGCGTCACCATGCCCAGCTAATTTTTAAATTTTTTTTTGCAGACAGGGTCTCCCTGTATTGCCCATGCTTGTCTTGAACTCCTGGGCTCAAACAGTCCTCCTGCCTTGGCCTCAGAAAGTGTTCAGATTATAGGCGTGAAGCCATTGCGTCTGGCCAGCCTTCATATTCAACTTAATATTTTCAACTTATAATGGGTATGTCATGGAGCATCTGTGATTTGTTTATAATTTTTCCACAAATCTGTTGTGCTCCTCAACTTACAATTGGGATAGATTCCCACTAGGAATGCATTGGTTCTGATTTTTCCCATACCCCCATCATTGGTTATTTGACTTTTAAAAAATAGACAAAGCATAAATTTAATTTTGTTGTTGTTGTTGTTTTTTTTTGAGATAGTATCCCATTCTGTTGCCCAGGCTGTGGCAGGATCTCAGCTCATTGCAACCTCTGCCTCCTGGGTTCAAGCAATTCTCCTGCCTCAACCTCTCGAGTAGCTGGGACTATAGGCCTGTGCCACCACACCTGGCTAATTTTTGTATTTTTAGTAGAGATGGGGTTTCACCATGTTGGCCAGGCCGTTCTTGAACTCCTGACCTTAAATGATCCTCCTGCCTCGGCCTCCCAAGGTGCTGTCCTGCCTCGGCCTCCCAAGGCACTGGGACTATAGGCCTGAGTCGCCTTACCTGGCCCAGTGTTTTCATTGTTTCACATAGGCAGTTCAGTAGCATTAAGTATGTTAACATTGTTGTGTAGCCATTACCACTTCATCTCCAGACTGTTTCATCTCCCAAATTGAAACTCTGTACCCATTTACCAACATCACCCTAGCCCTTGGTAACCACTGTCTGTTCTGTTTTTTTTTTTTCCTCTATAAATTTGACTATTTTAGATACCACATATAACTAGAATCAGACATTTGTCCTATTGACCCCTTACTTCACTTACCATAATGTTTTCTAGGTTCATCTGTGCTATAGTATGTTTCGGAATTTCTCTCTCTTAATTTTTTTTTTTTTTTTCTGAGACAGAGTCTCGCTCTGTTGCCCAGGCTGGAGTGCAGTGGCCGGATCTCAGCTCACTGCAAGCTCTGCCTCCCAGGTTCATGCCATTCTCCTGCCTCAGCCTCCGGAGTAGCTGGGACTACAGGCGCCCGCCACCTCGCCCAGCTAGTTTTTTGTATTTTTTTTTTAGTAGAGACGGGGTTTCACCATGTTAGCCAGGATGGTCTTGATCTCCTGACCTCGTGATCCACCCATCTCGGCCTCCCAAAGTGCTGGGATTACAGGCTTGAGCCACCGCGCCCGGCCCTCTCTCTCTTAATTTTTTAAAAGGCTACATAATACTTCATTGTATTGTAAGTATCACATTTTGTTTTTCCATTCATCCGTCAGAGAACATTTGGGTTGTTTCCTTTTGGCCATTCTGAACAATGTTTCTATAAACATTGTGTAAGTATCTGTTGTTTTTGTATTCTTTTTTTTTTTTTTTGGATGGAGTTTAACTCTTGTTGCTCAGGCTGGAGTGCAATGAGGCGCGATCTTGGCCCATTGCAACTTCTGTCTCCTAGTGATTCTCTTGCCTCAGTTGGGATTACAGGCACGTACCACCATGCCTGGCACTAATTTTTGTATTTTTAGTAGAGATGGGGTTTCGCCGTGTTGGCCAGGCTGGTCACGAACTCCTGACCTCAGGTGATCCACCTCCCAAAGTGCTGGGATTATAGGTATGAGCCACTGCGCCCAACCTAAGCATCTGTTTTTTTGTTCGTTTGTTTGTTTTTCTTTTGTTTTTTGGAGACAGAGTGTTGCTCTGTCTCCCAGGCTGGAGTGCAGTAGCAGGATCTCGGCTCACTGCAACCTCTGCCTCCTGGGTTCAAGCGATTCTTCTGCCTGATACTCCCAAGTAGCTGGGACTACAGGCGTGCGCCACCATGCCCGGCTAATTTTTGTATTTTTAGTAGAGACGGGGTTTCAACATATTGACCAGACTGGCTAATGATCTGTTTTATGTGACTTTTTTTTTTTTTTTTTTTGATACAGAGTCTTGCTCTATCGCCCAGGCTGAAGTGCAGTGGCACGATCTCAGCTCACTGCAAGCTCCGCCTCCTGGGTTTACGCCATTCTCCTGCCTCAGCCTCCTGAGTAGCTGGGACTACAGGCGCCCGCCACCACGCCCGGCTAATTTTTTGTATTTTTAGTAGAGACGGAGTTTCACCGTGTTAGCCAGGATGGTCTTGATCTCCTGACCTCATGATCCGCCCACCTCAGCCTCCTAAAGTGCTGGGATTACAGGCGTGAGCCACCGCGCCCGGCCTATGTGACTTTTTAGTTATTTAAGTCTTTTTCAATTGTGGGGTTTTTTTTTTGTTTTTTTTGTTTTTTTTTGAGACAGAGTCTCGCTCTTCCTCAGATTGGAGTGCAGTGGCACGATCTTGGCTCACTGCAAGCTCTACCTCCTGGGTTCACGCCATTCTCCTGCCTCAGCCTCCCAAATAGCTGGTGGCGCCCGCCACCATGCCCGGCTAACGGGGTTTCACTGTGTTAACCAGGATGGTCTCAATCTCCTGATCTCGTGATCCGCCTGCCTCGGCCTCCAAAGTGCTGGGATTACAGGCGTGAGCTACTGTGCCTGGCCTTCACTTGTGTTTTTAAAAACATCTTTCAAATTTTGTTCATCTCATTGCCACTGCCTTAAAGTTCTAGTCATCTCAGGGCCACACTACTTTGGTGATGCTGGTCTATTGAGTCTTATTTCCTCTTATTGTATTGTTTATAGGTCAAGGATATTCATATTTCTAAGATGAAAAACTGAACCTTTTAAGTGAGACTCCTCATTGCCTACAGGATAATGGCTAAAGGTTTTGGGGGGTGTGTGTGTTTGAGACAGAATTTCACTCTTGTTGCCCAGGCTAGAGTGCAATGGCGCGATCTCAGCTCACTGCAACCTCTGCCTCTCGGGTTCAAGCGATTCTCCTGCCTCAGCCTCCCAAGTAGCTGGGATTACAGGCGTGCACCACCACGCCTGGCTAATTTCTTGTATTTAGTAGAGACAGGGTTTCACCATGTTGGTCAAGCTGGTCTCGAACTCCTGACCTCAGGTGATCCACCTGCCTCAACCTCCTGAAGTGCTGGGATTACAGGTGTGAGCCACTGCGCCCGGCTAAAAGTCGAAGCTGCAATGGCTAAGGTCATAACATGCCACGCAAACTCTTACAAGTCTGGTTGCTGCCCAACCTTGATTAGTTTCCCTTTTCTTGCAGTTTATGATACAGTGTTCTGTAGTTTTGTTTTGTTTTATTCATTCATGCCTTTGAGGGTTCTATGCTCTCATACTATAATTCTATCTTTCATTCTATCTTTAAGTGTTTACTTTTTTGTTTGTTTGTTTGAGATGGAGTCTCACTCTGTTGACCAGGCTAGAGTGCAGTGGTGCGATCTCAGTTCACTACAAACCCTGCCTGCCGAGTTCAAGCGATTCTCATGCCTCAGTCTCTCTAGTAACTTGGATTGCAGGCATGTTGCACCACGCCTGGCTACTTTTTGTATTTTTAGTAGAGACAGAGTTTGACCATGTTGGCCAGGCCAGTCTCGAACTCCTGCCCTCAGGTGATCCGCCTGCCTCAGCCTCCCAAAGTGTTGGGATTATAGACATGAGCCATCCCACCTGGCCAAACTGTTTAACTTTAAAAGTTGTTCAGTCTGGTGTGGTGGCTCACACCTGTAAGTAATCCCAGCACTTTGGGAGGCCGAGGCCGGCGGATCACCTGAGGTCAGGAGTTTGACATCAGCCTAACCAACATGGAGAAACCCTGTCTTTCCTAAAAATACAAAAAATTAGCCGGGCGTGGTGGCGCATGGCTGTAATTCTGGCTACTTGGGGGGTTGAGGCAGGAGAATCGCGTGAACCCGGGAGGCAGAGGTTGCGGTGAGCCAAGATCGTGCCATAGCACTCCAGACTGGGCAACAAGAGCGAAACTCTGTCTCAAAAAAAAAAAATAAATAAGTTATTCAAGTATTTCATTTGTCTCCTCCCACTTAATTTTTTTTTTTTTTTAAGAAATGAGTGTTTATTTTTGCAGTTGTCATGCCTTTTGTATTGTCATCTGTTTATATATGACTTACCCGTCAGACAGTGAGTTCTTTTTTCTCTTTCTCATGTTACTGGCACATCAGAAGTTCTTATCTGTTAATTGAATTTATTTATTTATTTATTTCTAAGACAAGGTCTTGCTGTACTGCCCAGGGTGGAGTGCAATGATATGATCATGGCTCACTGTATTCTTGACTTTTTAGGATGAAGTGATCCTCCCTTCTCAGCCTCCCAAGAAGGTGGGACTACAGGCACATGCCACCATCCTCAGCTAATTTTTAAATTTTTAGTAGAGATAGGGTCTTGCTATGTTTCCCAGGCTGGTCTTGAACTCCTGGGCTCGTGCAATCCTCCCGCTTCTGCCTCCCAAAGTGTTGGGATTATAGGTGTGAGCCCCTGCACCTGGCCAATTCAATGTATTGATTCATGGGAGAGTGATTTATTTCTCAAATTGACTTTAAGAACCTCTATGTAGGTACACACATGTGTGTATTAACCAGTTCCAGTTCCTGTGGGTGATTTTTATTGAAGGATTTAATTCAGTAGGTGGGAAATAAGGAGTTCATTTTTTTTTTTTTCGGAGTTTGTTTTTAAAATGAACGAGACAACACAAATTTTTTTTTTTTTTTTTGAGACGGAGTCTCACTCTGTCGCCCAGGCTGGAGTGCAGTGGCCGGATCTCAGCTCACTGCAAGCTCCGCCTCCCGGGTTTACGCCATTCTCCTGCCTCAGCCTCCCGAGTAGCTGGGACTACAGGCGTCCACCACCTCGCCCGGCTAGTTTTTTGTATTTTTAGTAGAGACGGGGTTTCACCCTATTAGTCAGGATGGTCTCAATCTCCTGACTTCGTGATCCGCCCGCCTCGGCCTCCTAAAGTGCTGGGATTACAGGCTTGAGCCACCGCGCCCGGCCGACAACACAAAATTTAACTAAGTTTTAGTTTTATTATTAAGCTATGTTTTTATAGAAAAACTACCATGTGTACACTTTTGAAACCAGAAGTTACCGTTGACAGTTCAGTTTATAAATCCCTTCCTTCCTTTGTCTTTCTTTTTTCATTTTTCATTTTTCATTCTGAAGGAAGTAGTCATTCCATAATTCTTCCAAAGGTTATTTGGATTCTTTTCTGTGTTTTGAAACAAGATGTGGTTGTTACAAGGGAATTAGATGTGAGTTAAAGTGAATTTTCATATGAAATGATTTTTATTTCCTTTTATTAAAAGTGACAAATTGTTAAACATGTGTTGTCATCTCTTTCTTTTGTGACACTTTTTAATGTAATAGAAGTTGCTAATAAAATTGTAAATGTGTGGAAGATAACATATACTAGATGACTTTATTAATCTTTTCTATATAGGATTTATATTTTCATATTTTTAATTGTATGTATAGAACTTTAGACAACCAAGAAATTATAGGCTAAACTGGATTTATTTTTGGTTTTATTACTGGTAGGCTTTCCTTTTTCTTTTAAAATTTCCCTAATTTGAAATACCATATTTGACTTTCTTTGCAAAACCAGTGTTTGACCATGCACTTGTTCTCTCTGAAGTTATTGAACTTACTATATCTAAAATATCAAAGCCATACATTATTTTGGGGGTGTGGTTGTGGGGAGGAATCCATGCAAAGCACCTTGTGTGGTGCTTGTCTATGAGTAACTACACTATAAATGTTAACAGATCATACATGTTGCTTTGCTGAAACATTTCTTCCTCTTTTTATTTTAGCCTAGTGTTTTTCATGTTTTCTTGTTGTTGTTGTTTTTTGATATTTTTGTTGCTGTGGGCTTATCACATGTCTTCTGTATTTTTGGAACAATGAAATTATAGACTGATAGTGAAAGAGACTTACCTGTCTACTGTCTTGATTTCTTCTTTGTAGTTAATCTACATTTAACTGGTTTTGAAGCTATACGACATCATCAGACTAGACTACTGATTCTTTCATAACCTCCTGTGTATTTTCTTGCAACACATATAGAATACTTAAAATTTTCCTTGAGTATGATCTACTCCAGATTATCTAGTTCAGTGGGCATGTTAGTTGTTTCCAAACAGTCTTCTCTGGCAGCAATGATGTGGCTATTGTCTTAATTATGAGAAGTAATTTCTTTGATTAATGATTCTGGTTCTCTTACCCTTAGTTTCCAACCGGAGGCCCTATCGGCAGTACTACGTGGAGGCTTTTGGAGATCCTTCTGAGAGAGCCTGGGTGGCTGGAAAAGCAATCGTCATGTTTGAAGGCAGGCATCAATTCGAAGAGCTACCTGTCCTTAGGAGAAGAGGGAAACAGAAAGAAAAAGGATATAGGCATAAGGTAGGAAAAGAAAAAGGCTTTTTATTGAGTGACAGAAGCAAGTAAGAAAAAAAGAAAATAACCTTTTATTTATTTTCGAGACAGAGCCTTGCTCTGTTTCCCAGGTTGGGGTGCAGTGGCGCAATCTTTGCTCACTGCAACCTCTGCCTCCCAGATTCAAGTGATTCTTGTGCTTCAGCCTCTTGAGTAGCTGGGATTATAAGCGAGCACCACCACGCCTGGCTAACTTTTGTATTTTTATTAGAGACAGGATTTTGCCATGTTGGCCAGGTTGGTTTTGAACTCCTGAGCTCAAGCAGCCTGCCTGCCTTAGCCTCCCAAAGTGCTGGGATTACAGGTGTGAGCCACCGCACCTGGCCCGGCCTTTTAAAAATAATTATCGACTTGACAGTTACCAAAGAGGAGGCAAGGAAAAAGCGTTATATTTTTGAAATGTAAGTTATTTCCTTTGGTAGTAGAATATCTGTGAGAAAATAGCTAGGGAGCAGATACAGTGGGCTGAGGCTAGCTTGTGACATATTTATACTCAATTTTTTAATAAATTATTTTAGTTATCTTTACTGTTGTCACTCAGAGTAGTGAAAATTATGACATAGCATGACCATTCTTTTGTTATATTTTATGCATGAAGAAAGTGATCATTAAAATGAAATATTCTGCTTCTTGCCCCTTGGACTAATTATTTCTATTAATGAGAATAATACAGTTTTTTGTTTGTTTGTTTTTGGAGACAGAGTCTCACTCGGTCACCTAGGCTGAAGTGCAGTGGCATGCTCTTGGCTCACTGCAACTTCCGGCTCCCAGGTTTGAGCCATTCTTGTGCCTTAGCGTCCTGAGTAGCTGGGATTACAGGTGCCCGCCACCACGCCCTGCTAATTTTTGTATTTTTAGTAGAGACAGGCTTTTGCCATATTGGCCAGGCTGGTCCTGAACTCCTGACCTCAAGTGATCAACTCGCCTCAGCCTTCCAAAGTGCTGGGATTATAGGCGTGAGCCACTGTGTCCACCGAGAACAATAAGGTTTTTAATAATTTTCTTTTTTATGTTTGTCAGTGCTTAAGTCTAAAGTTTCTACTCTAATTATATTTCAACCATCAGTATTGTGGCTTTTTTTCTTTTGCTTGATGTTTTATGTTAAATTTGGCTTAGAAAAATACAAGCTTATTTTAATACTCTTTTTTTCCTCCAGTTTTTTTATTGTGTTAAAATATATATAGTATAAAAATTACTATCTTAAACACTTTTAAATGTACAGTTAATGGTTTTAAATACATTCATAATGGTGTGCAAACATCTCATAATTATTTTCATCTTATAAATTTGAAACTCTTTAACCTGTTAAACAGTAATTCCCCATTTGTCCTTCTCCCATCCCCTGTCACCACCATTCTATTGTTTGTCTCTAAGATTTGATATTGTTTTATATTCAATTCTAGAAGGAGAAATAATAGTTCTTAGTTTGGTGTTTTATACTCCCCTGGGTCTAAATACTTTTATTTATTATTATTAGTCTTCGATGCGGGGTTCTCTCTATGTTGTTCATGCTAGACTGCTGTGGCACAGTCATCTTTTACTGCAGCAGTGACCTCCCAGGCTCGAGCCATTCTCCTGCCTCAGTCTCCCGGGTAGCTGGGACTACAGATATGTACAACTACAGTGGCTAATTTTTATATTTATTTATTTATTTATTTATGAGACGGAGTCTCGCTCTGTCTCCCAGGCTGGAGTGCAGTGGCGTGATCTCTACTCACTGCAAGCTCCGCCTCCCAGGTTCACGCCATTCTCCTGCCTCAGCCTCCCGAGTAGCTGGGACTACAGGCGCCTGCCACCATGCCCGGCTAATTTTTAAAGTATTTTTAGTAGAGACGGGGTTTCACCACGTCAGCCAGGATGATCTCGATCTCCTGATCTCGTGATCCACCCGTCTTGGCCTCCCAAAGTGGTGGAATTACAGGCGTGAGCCACTGCACCCGGCCTATTATTAATTTTTAAACAGAGTCTTGCTCTGTCACCCAGGCCAGACTACACTGGTACAATCTTGGCTCACTGCAACCTCTGCCTCCTGGGTTCGAGCGATTCTTATGCCTCAGCCTCCCAAATAGTTGGGGATTACAAGTGTATGCCACCACACGTGGCTAATTTTTGTATTTTTAGCAGAGACGGGATTTCACCATGTTGGCCAGGCTGGTCTTGAACTCCTGGATTTAATCCTCTCATGTTGGTTTCCCAAAGTGATGGGATTACAGGCATGAGATACCATGCTGGCAATACTTGTAGACTATTTTTAAAAATCATAATTAGGATAATTTAGAGTTCATATTCAGGGTCTGCCACTTAAGACTTGAGTTCTCAAAGACTTGGTGTCTTCATGTCTAAAGCTAGTACAATAACTTACACCTTATAGAACTGTTGTAAACATTACAAATAAGTATAAAATATTTAATATGACATACGATTGATGCTTTAGAAACAATTAGTATGTGTTGTTAGGATGAAAGAGGTTAATGGCTTCCTTTCAGATATTTCAGCTGGTTGCTGATGGGGATGTATCAGTTTTTTTGTTATGTCTGTAGGTATGTAGAGTTACCAATCTTTTCAGAGGTGTTTATTGGGACTTTCAGGTTCTGGAAAATTGATTTACTCTGGTCTCAATCATGAACATTAGTGGATATGTGTTTCTGTGTTTAAAAATTTAAAAAAAAAAATTATATATATATACACACACACACACACACACCAAATTGTCAGTTTGATCCTTTCCTTGTAAGAGAAGGCTACTCCTCTAATTACCCTAATTTTTTTTTTTTTTTGAGATGGAGTCTCACTCTATTGCCCCGGCTGGAATGCAGTGGCATGATTTTGGCTCACTACAACCTCTGCCTCCTGGGTTCAACCAATTCTCCTGCTTCAGCCTCCCAAGTAGCTGAGATTACAGGCGTGCATCACCATGCCCTGCTAATTTTTGTATTTTTAGTAGAGACAGGGTTTCACCATGTTGGCCAGGCTGGTCTCAACCTCCTAACCTCAGGTGACCACCCCTCGCCCCCCTGCCCCAACTTTGGCCTTTCAGAGTGCTGGGATTACAGACGTGAGCCACTGTGCCCAGCCGCGTTACCCTCATTATTTTTATTTATTTATTTATTTATTTATTTAGAGACAGAGCCTCACTCTGTTGTCCAGGCTGGAGAGCAGTGGCATGATCTCAGCTCACTGCAAGCTCTGCCTCCCAGGTTCATGCCATTCTCCTGCCTCAGCCTCCCGAGTAGCTGGTACTACAGGTGTCCGCCACCATGCCTGGCTAATTTTTTATTTTTTAGTATAGACGGGGTTTCACTGTGTTAGCCAGGATGGTCTCGATCTCCTGACCTTGTGATCTGCCTGCCTCAGCCTCCCAAAGTGCTGGGATTACAGACGTGAGCCACTGCACCCAGCCTATTTATTTATTTATTTACTTATTTATTTATTTAGGAGAGGGGGTCTCCCTGTGTTTCCCAGCTGGACTGAAGGCATCCTCTTGCCATAGCCTCCCAGAGTGCTGGGATTAAAGGTGTGAGCCACTTCTCCCAGGCTTTTATTTATTTATTTTATTTTTTAAAATTTGAGACAGGATCTTGCTCTGTCATCCAGGCTGGAGTGCAGTGGCACGATTTTGGCTCACTGCAACCTTCACCTCCTGGGCCCAAGTGATCCTCCTACCTCAGCCTACTGAGTAGGTGGGACCATATGCATGCACCATGTCCCGCTAGTTTGTGTGTGTGTGTCTCTGTGTGTGTGTGTGTATTTTTAGTAGAGACAGGGTCTCGTTGTGTTACCCAGGTTGGTCGTGAACTCCAGAGCTCATGTAATCCACCTGCCTCAGCCTCTTAAAGTCCTGGGAGTACAGCTGTGAGCCACCGTCCCCAGCAATGACCTTAATGTTTACTTGCTCTGCAGAACATCCCCTTCACAAATATTAAAGTATTTGTGAACACTATGTGGTAGTTAGAATCTTGACTAACGCCTATTGTGTGGACGTAAGGAAGAAAAGAAGAGTATGAAAAATTAGCTGTATTTCAGAGTCTCAATATTTTCACGCTGTGAGGTATGAAGAAAAGATAACGCAGTACCCATGTGTCATCAGTGTCATCGCTCTGGATTACATGAGGAAGCCTAGGAGACGGGTTGGTTATAATCCAGGTTATATTTAACATTTATAGTCGATGATTGATTAGCCAGGTGGCTAGTGATAACTAGAATTTCAAATTTCAAGTCACGTAAGGAGGTGGATCAAACCTGCTGATTCCTCTTATCCTGTTTTTTCTATATTCATCTTCTTTAACCTTTTGCTTTCTTTTCTTTTTTTTTCTTGCTTTTTCTTTTTTCTTTTTGAGACGGAGTCTTGCTCTGTCACCCAGGCTGGAGTACAGTGGCATGATCTCAGCTCACTACAACCTCCACCTACTGGGTACAAATGATTCTCGTGTCTTAGCCTCCCTACTTTCTTTTGGATGCAACTGAACATATGTTTGGCCTTCATATTTGTTAATTAATTAGTTAATTAATTTTTTGAGATGAAGTCTTGCTCTGTTGCCCATGCTGGAGTGCAATGGTGTGACCTCCAACTCCCGGGTGCTAGTGATTCTCCTGCCTCAGCCTCCACAGTAGCTGGGAGTATAGGTGTCTGCCACCACGTCTGGCTAAATTTTTTATTTTTAGTAGAGATGGGGTTTGGCAACATTGGCCAGGCTTGTCTTGAACTCCTGACCTCAGGTGATCCGTCCTCCTCAGCCTCCGAAAATACTGGGATTACAGGCGTAAGCCACATACCCAGCCGAGTATTCTTTAATTTAGAAATGTAATGTTACCAGTTTTAGTCTGTGTTCTCCTTTGTGCTTATAAATGCAGGGAGGGTAGACTGTTTTGTGAGATCAGTTCTTACTCTAATGACATAATCTTATTAGTAGAAGTATTATTGAGGAAGCTTCATTAGGATGATTCAGATGCTGCTTGAGCTCAGGTGCTAACTACCTGGCTAGTTCCATAAAAGTAGGAGGCCCGACAGGTTTGGAAAAGCTTCTGATTTCAGGCCAGGCATGGTGGCTCATACCTGTAATCCCAGCACTCTGGGAGGCTGAGGTGAGCAGATCACTTCAGGTCAGGAGTTTGAGACCAGCCTGGCCAACATGGTGAAACCCCGACTGTACTGAAACTACAAAAGATTAGCTGGGTGTGGTGGCGGGAGCCTTAATTCCAGCTACTTGAGAGGCTGAGGCAGGAAAATCACTTGAACCTGGGAGGCAGAGGTTGCGGTGAGTGAAGATTGTGCCACTGCACTCCAGCCTGGGTGACAGAGCAAGACTCTGTCTCAAAAAAAAAAAAAAAGCTTCTGATTTCATCTCCCTTTCCCCCACCCATTTCTTTGATAAGTGATAATTCTTTTTCTCCTTTAAATTTAAGGTTCCTCAGAAAATTTTGAGTAAATGGGAAGCCAGTGTTGGACTTGCAGAACAGTATGATGTTCCCAAGGGGTCAAAGAACCGAAAATGTATTCCTGGTTCAATCAAGTTGGACAGTGAGGAAGATATGCTGTTCGAGGACTGCACAAATGATCCTGAGTCAGAACATGACCTGTTGCTTAATGGCTGCTTGAAATCACTGGCTTTTGATTCTGAACATTCTGCAGATGAGAAGGAAAAGCCTTGTGCTAAATCTCGAGCCAGAAAGAGCTCTGATAATCCAAAAAGGACTAGTGTGAAAAAGGGCCACATACAATTTGAAGCACATAAAGATGAACGGAGGGGAAAGATTCCAGAGAACCTTGGCCTAAACTTTATCTCTGGGGATATATCTGACACGCAGGCCTCTAATGAACTTTCCAGGATAGCAAATAGCCTCACAGGGTCCAACACTGCCCCAGGAAGTTTTCTGTTTTCTTCCTGTGGAAAAAACACTGCAAAGAAAGAATTTGAGACTTCAAATGGTGACGCTTTATTGGGCTTACCTGAGGGTGCTTTGATCTCCAAGTGTTCTCGAGAGAAGAATAAACCCCAACGAAGTTTGGTGTGTGGTTCAAAAGTGAAGCTCTGCTATATTGGAGCAGGTGATGAGGAAAAGCGAAGTGATTCCATTAGTATCTGTACCACTTCTGATGATGGAAGCAGTGACCTGGATCCCATAGAACACAGCTCAGAGTCTGATAACAGTGTCCTTGAAATTACAGATGCTTTTGATAGAACAGAGAACATGTTATCTATGCAGAAAAATGAAAAGATAAAGTATTCTAGGTTTGCTGCCACAAACACTAGGGTAAAAGCAAAACAGAAGCCTCTCATTAGTAACTCACATACAGACCACTTAATGGGTTGTACTAAGAGTGCAGAACCTGGAACTGAGACGTCTCAGGTTAATCTCTCTGACCTGAAGGCATCTACTCTTGTTCACAAACCCCGATCAGATTTTACAAGTGACGATCTCTCTCCAAAATTCAACATGTCATCAAGCATATCCAGTGAGAACTCACTAATAAAGGGTGGGGCAGTAAATCAAGCTCTATTACATTCGAAAAGCAAACAGCCCAAGTTCCGAAGTATAAAGTGCAAACACAAAGAAAATCCAGTTATGGTAGAACCCCCAGTTACAAATGATGAGTACAGTTTGAAATGCTGCTCTTCTGATACCAAAGGCTCTCCTTTGGCCAGCATTTCTAAAAGTGGGAAAGTGGATGGTCTAAAACTACTGAACAATATGCATGAGAAAACCAGGGATTCAAGTGACATAGAAACTGCAGTGGTGAAACATGTTTTATCCGAGTTGAAGGAACTCTCTTACAGATCCTTAGGTGAGGATGTCAGTGACTCTGGAACATCAAAGCCATCAAAACCATTACTTTTCTCTTCTCCTAGTCAGAATCACATACCTATTGAACCAGACTACAAATTCAGTACATTGCTAATGATGTTGAAAGATATGCATGATAGTAAGACAAAGGAGCAGCGGTTGATGACTGCTCAAAACCTGGTCTCTTACCGGAGTCCTGGTCGTGGGGACTGTTCTACTAATAGTCCTGTAGGAGTCTCTAAGGTTTTGGTTTCAGGAGGCTCCACACACAATTCAGAGAAAAAGGGAGATGGCACTCAGAACTCCGCCAATCTTAGCCCTAGTGGAGGTGACTCTGCATTGTCTGGGGAATTGTCTGCTTCGCTACCTGGCTTAGTGTCCGACAAAAGAGATCTCCCTGCTTCTGGTAAAAGTCGTTCAAACTGTGTTACTAGGCGCAACTGTGGAAGATCAAAGCCTTCATCCAAATTGCGAGATGCTTTTTCAGCCCAAGTGGTAAAGAACACAGTGAATCGTAAAGCATTAAAGACCGAGCGCAAAAGAAAACTGAATCAGCTTTCAAGTGTGACTCTTGATGCTGCACTGCAGGGAGACCGAGAACATGGAGGTTCATTGAGAGGTGGGGCAGAAGATCCTAGTAAAGAGGAACCCCTTCAGATAATGGGCCACTTACCAAGTGAAGATGGTGATCATTTTTCTGATGTGCATTTTGATAACAAGGTTAAGCAATCTGATCCTGGTAAAATTTCTGAAAAAGGACCCTCTTTTGAAAACGGAAAAGGCCCAGAGCTGGACTCTGTAATGAACAGTGAGAATGATGAACTCAATGGTGTAAATCAAGTGGTGCCTAAAAAGCGGTGGCAGCGTTTAAACCAAAGGCGCACTAAACCTCGTAAGCGCATGAACAGATTTAAAGAGAAAGAAAACTCTGAGTGTGCCTTTGGGGCCTTACTTCCTAGTGACCCTGTGCAGGAGGGGCGGGATGAGTTTCCAGAGCATAGAACTTCTTCAGCAAGCATACTTGAGGAACCACTGACAGATCAAAAGCATGCTGATTGCTTAGATTCAGTTGGGCCACGGTTAAATGTTTGTGATAAATCCAGTGCCAGCATTGGTGACATGGAAAAGGAGCCAGGAATTCCCAGTTTGACACCACAGGCTGAGCTCCCTGAACCAGGTAAGGACATCTAAATGTGATAAAAAGAAATTGGAGAAAGTGCTGATAAACATTGCCCTTCTGAAATTGGTCTGTTGTAATGATAAAGTGAAGTATAAACTGGGGGGCAAGAATCATCACTTTAATGAAGAAGGAGTTTTATGTAGAAAGGTCTGAATTTTGAAGATGAGATTTCCATATGTATTCAAAAGTTAAGCTTTACCAGAAGCCTTTTCCCCAACCTTTTCAAGTAAATCTCTATTATGTTTTTCTTTCTCTTTCTTTTCTTTTTTCTTTTCTTCTCTTTTTTCTTTTCTTCTTTTTCTTTCTTTCTTTCTCTCTTTCTCTTTCTCTCTCTCTCTGTCTCTTTCTGTCTTTCCCTCTCTCTCTCTTTTTTTTTTTTTTTTAAATTTTTTTTCTTTTGAGACTGGGTCTTACTGTATTGCCCAGGCTGGTCTCAAACTCCTGAGTTCACGCCATCCGCCAGCCTCTGCTTCCTAAAGTGCTGGAATTACAGGCATGAGCCACCATGCCTGACCTCTTCCCCATTTCTTACCTTTTAAAATCTCCAAGCTTTTTGGGACTCAGTATGTAATTGCAAGTAATTGAGAGGCTCCTAGGATTTAAATCCAGTTGTTAGGTTGTAGAAAGCAAATAGGCTCTATCGGATGGTAGGGTTTTTTTTTTTTTTTTTTTTTTTCCTTTTTCTTTTCTTTAGGCATCCTCCACCATACCTGGTAATTTCTGTATTTTTAGTAGAGATGAGGGTTCACCACATTGGCCAGGCTGGTCTTGAACTCCTGAACTCAAGTGATCCGCCCGCCAAAAGTGCTGGGATTATAGGCATGAGCCACCGCGTCTGGCTGGATGTTAGGTTTTCTTTGACCACTACCTAAGATAGGTCCTTCTGTTGTGTGGACAATTCAAGAAGCATATGTGCTTTTGAAAAAACTGCCAAGTATTCTACAGTACTTATTTGAAGGTCTTAGGTGTCTTAAATCCCTATTGGAATGAGGATTATGAACAAATAAAAATACCAGAAGTACCCAAGTGTTGTACTTAGCGGCAGATGGAAAACAGAAATCTTTTAAGATATTAACGTCACACAATATAGTTGAGGATAAAGCAGTGTGTGTATATATGTATATACAAATATATTTTTTCTTTACAGCAATATCCGTTAACATAAGATTCTTGAAATTGTGTATCATAATAGAATTTTTTCTAACAGCTTTATTGAAAATACAGTTCTCATATCATAAAATTCACCTTTTAACGTTTTTAATTGAGTGGTTTGTAGTATAGTCACAGAGTTGTGCAACAATCAGTGCAATCAATTATGGAATATTTGCATCATCCCAGACAGAAGCACTGAACTCTTATCAATCTGCCTTCAGTTTTTACCTATCTGTAGATTTGTCTGTTGTGTACATTTCATAGAAATGGAATCATACAATATGTGCTTCTTTTGGGTCTGGTTTCCCTTACTTAGTTTAATGTTTTCTGGTTCATCCCTCTTGTAGTAGGTATCAGTTCTTCTGTTTTTTTTTCTAAAATTATGGTTAAAAAGCATGTAACCTAAACATACCTTCTTTTTTTTGTTTTTGTTTTTTTTTTGAGACAGGGTCTGATTCTGTTGCCCAGGCTAGAGTGAAATTTACTCTTTTAACAGTGTTTACGGCCAGGTGCGGTGGCTCACACCTGTAATCCCAGCACTGGGAGGCAAGGCTGATGGATCACCTGAAGTCAGGAGTTTAAGACCAGCCTGGCCAACATGGCAAAACCCCATCTCTACTAAAAATAGAAAAATTAGCTGGGCGTGGTGACGCGCTCCTGTAATCCCAGCCACTCGGGAGGCTGAGGTAGGAGAATCACTTGAATTCTTGAGATGGAAGTTGCAGTGAACTGGGATTGCACCACTGCACTCCAATCTGGGAGACAGAGCGAGACTCCATTTCAAAATAAACAAAAAATCAGTATTTAAGTGTGTATTATAGTGTCATGAATCATGTACCATGTACAACAGCAGATCTCCAGAACGTTTTCATTTTGCTTGACTGAGACTCTATACCCGTTGAACAACAACTCCTGATTTTCTCCTCTGTTCAGTCCATGACAACTAACATTCTTTCTGCTTCTGTGAATTTCATTACTTTAGATATCTCATGTAAGTGGAGTCATGCAGTATTTGTTGTTTTGTGATAGGCTTATTTCACTTAGCATAATGTTCTCAAGGTTCATCCATGTTGTAGCACATGACGGGATCACCTTTTTTTTTTTTTTTAAGACAGAGTCTCACTCTGTCGCCCATGCTGGAGTGCAGTGGTGTGATCTCAGCTCACTGCAGCCTCTGCCTCGTGGGTTCAAGCGATTCTCCTGCCTCAGCCTCCTGAGTAGCTGGGACTACAGGCACATGCCACAACACCCGGTTAATTTGTTTTGTATTTTTAGTAGAGACAGGGTGTCACCATGTTCCCCAGGATGGTCTCGATCTCCTGACCTCGTGATCCACCCGCCTTGGCCTCCCAAAGTGCTGGGATTATAGGCATGAGCCACCATGCCCTGCCGATAACCTTCTTCTTTTACTTCTGAATAATATTCCAACATACTTTTTCTTTTTCATACAAAAGCATCTTTTCTTTATCAATTCATTGCTTGTTGGACATTTTGGTTGCTTCCATATCTTGACTATTGTGAATAATGCTACAGTGAACATGGATATGCAGGTATCTCCTCGAGATCTGGTTTTCTTTCTTTTTTTTCTTTGTTTTTGGAGATGGAGTTTCACTCTTGTTGCCCAGGCTGGAGTGCAATGGCACAATCTCAGCTCACTGTAACCTCTGCCTCCTGGGCTCAAGCAATTCTGCCTCAGCCTTTCAAGTAGCTGGGATTAAAGGCATACGCCACCACACATGGCTAATTTTGTATTTTTAGTAGAGACGGGGTTTCACCACGTTGGCCAGGCTGGTCTCGAATTCCTGACCTCAGGTGATCTGCCCACCTCGGGCTCCCAAAGTGCTGGGTTTACAGGCATGAGCAACTGCACCCAGTGGTTTTCAATTCTTTTGGATAAATACCTAGAATGGCATTGGTGGAACATAGGGGAATTCTACTTTTATTTATTTATTTATTTTGAGACAAGGGTCTCGCTCTGTCACCCAGGCTGGAGTATAATGATGTGATCTCAACTCACTGCAACCTCTGCCTCCTGGGTTCAAGCAATTCTTGTGCCTCAGCCTCCCAAGTAGCTGGGATTACAGTGGTTTTGCCATGTTGGCCAGGCTGGTCTCAAATTCCTGACCTTAAGTGATTCTCCTGCTTCGGCCTCCCAAAGTGTTGGGATTATAGGTGTGAGCCACTGCACCTGGCCTACTTCTAATTTGATGAACCTCTATAGTGTTTTGCATAATTGCTGCATCATATTATAAGTCCTTTGCCCATATACTTTTTTTTTTTTTTTTTTTTTTTTTTGAGATGGAGTCTTGCTCTGTCGCCCGGGCTGGAGTGCAGTGGCGTGATCTGGGCTCACTGCAAGCTCTGCCTCCCAGGTTCATGCCATTCTCCTGCCTCAGCCTCCTGAGTAGCAGGGACTGCAGGTGCCCACCACTGCACCTGGCTAATTTTTTTTGTATTTTTAGTAGAGATGGGGTTTCACCATGTTAGCCAGGATGGTCTCGAACTCCTGACCTCATGATCCGCCCACCTCGGACTCCCAAAGTGCTGGGATTAAAGGCGTGAGCCACTGCGCCCGGCCTACATATGTTTTTAATGATACTGGGTCTCTTTGTCACCCGGGCTGGAATACAGTGGTGCAGTTGTAGCTCACTGCAGCCTCGAACTCCTGGGCTCAAGCAATCCTTCTATCTCAACATCCTGAGTAGCTGGGAGTACAGGTACATGCCACCACACTTGTCTAATTTTTGTGGTTTTTTTTGTAGAGACACGTTTCTGGCTATGCTGCCCAGGCTGGTCTTCAACTACTGGGCTCAAATGATGCTCCTGCTTTGGCCTCCCAAAATGCTGGGATTCCAGACATGAACTACTGTGCATATCCCTTTGCATATTTTTAAATCTTGTTATTTAAAAAAATGAGGTGTGGCCGGGTGCGGTGGCTCAAGCCTGTAATCTCAGCACTTTGGGAGACCGAGACGGGCAGATCACGAGGTCAGGAGATCGAGACCATCCTGGCTAATATGGTGAAACCCCGTCTCTACTAAAAAATACAAAAAACTAGCCGGGCAAGGTGGTGGGCGCCTGTAGTCCCAGCTACTCAGGAGACTGAGGCAGGAGAATGGTGTAAACCTGGGAGGCGGAGCTTGCAGTGAGCTGAGATCCTGCCACTGCACTCCAGCCTGGGCGACAGAGTGAGACTCCGCCTCAAAAAAAAAAAAAAAAAAAATGAGGTATAAGTTACTAATATATTCTGGATGTTAACCAATTATCTGATGTATGATTTGCAAGTATTTTCTCCCATTTTGTACCTGCCTTTTCACTCTGTTGATTGTTTTCTTTGCTGTATAGAAGTTAATGTGATATTATTTTCCGTTTTTGCTTTTTAAAAAATTTTTACTTGTGCTTTGGGTTTCATAGCCAGGAAATTATTGTTCATTCCAATATCATGAAGTTTTTCGTTTGTGTTATTCTAGGAGTTTCATAGTTGGAGGTCTTATGTTTAGGTCTTTGATCTATTTTATGATAATTTTTATATAAGGTGTAAGATGAGAGTTCATCTTCATTCTTCGGCATGTGGATATCCAGTTTTCACAATACCATTTGTTAAAGAGACTATCCTTTCCCCATTGTGTAGTCTTGGCACTGTTGTTGAAGATCATTTGACCATATATGTGATTTATTTCAGGGATCTCTGTTCTTTTAATTTTTAGTAAAATTTAGATGGGATCCAACCATGTTGCCCAGGCTTTTCTTGAATTCCTGGGCTCAAGTGATCCTCCTGCCTCAGTCTCTCAAAAAGCTGGGATTACAGGTGTGAGCCACCACCCTGGCCAGGGATCTCTGTGGATCTCTATTCTGTTCCATTGACTTATATGTCTGTATTTTATGCCAGTACAATATTGTTTTGATTACCATAGCCTCATGATATGTTTGAAATTAGGAAATGTAAGGCCTCCAGTTTTTTTTTTCTCAAGATTGTTTTGTTTCTTTGGGAGTTCTTTGAGGTTACACACTAATTTAAGATAGTTTTTTATTTCTGCAAAAAAAAAAAATGGCTATTGAGATGTTGATAGGGATTGCATTGACTTTTTAGTTTCCTTTGGGTAGTAGGGATATCTTTTTTTTTTTTTTGAGACGGAGTCTCGCTGTGTCCCCCTGGCTGGAGTGCAGTGGCGTGATCTCGGCTCACTGCAAGCTCTGCCTCCCGGGATCATGCCATTCTCCTGCCTCAGCCTCCTGAGTAGCTGGGACTAATTTTTTTGTATTTTTAGTAGAGACGGGGTTTCACCGTGTTAGCCAGGATGGTCTCAATCTCCTGACCTTGTGATCCGCCGGCCTTGGCCTCCCAAAGTGCTGGGATTACAGGCTTGAGCCACTGCGCCCGGCCGGGATATCTTAACAATATTAAGTTTTCCAGTCCATGAAAACAGCCTATCTTTCCATTTATTTATGTCTTCCATAATTCTATCCAACAGTGTTTTGGAGTGTACAGCCATTTTGCCTCCTTGGTTAAGTTTATTCTGAAGTATTCTATTCATTTTTATGCTATTGTAAATGTAATTGTTTTAATTTCCTTTCATATTGTTCATTATGAGTATATAGAAATGCAACTTTTTTCAGGTTTAATTTTGTATCTTGGAACTTTGCCAAATTTGCTTCTTTGTTCTAATAGTATGTGGAATCTTTGGGGTTTCCTACATAAAAGTTCACGTCGTCTGCAAAGAGATAATTTGGCTTCTTGCTTGCCTATTTATTGCCTAATTACTCTGCTAGGACTTCAAGTAATGTGTTGAATAGGTTGCTACAGTGAGTATATTTCCCTTGCTCTTTAGAGGAAAAGCTTTCAGTGTTTCACTGTCAAGCATATTAGCTGTGGTCTTTTCATATATAGTCTTTATTATATTTATGTAATTACTTTTTTGTTTGGGTTTTTGTGTTTTTGTTTTTAGACAGGGTCACATTCTTTTTTCTTTTTTCTTTTTTTTTTTTTGAGACGGAGT
The DNA here is from genome assembly GCF_008728515.1 of Papio anubis. Taxonomy (NCBI): domain Eukaryota; kingdom Metazoa; phylum Chordata; class Mammalia; order Primates; family Cercopithecidae; genus Papio; species Papio anubis. The sequence goes on from NC_044980.1 coordinate 169,908,017, forward strand.
TTCATTCTTGGCGTCCACGACGGAGTGCAGTGGCGCCATCTCGGCTCACTGCAACCTCCATCTCCCGGGTTCACGCCATTCTCTTTCCTCAGCCTCCCGAGTAGCTAGGACTACAGGTGCCCACCACCACGCCTGGCTAATTTTTTTGTATTTTTAGTAGAGACGGGCTTTCATCACGTTGGTCAGGCTAGTCTCGAACTCCTGACCTTATGATCTTCCCGCCTCAGCCTCCCAAAGCGTAGACAGGGTCACATTCTGTCACTTAGGCTGGAGTGCAGTGGTGATATGGCTCACTGCAGCCTCAACCACCCAGACTCAATCAATACTCCCACCTCCACCTCCCAAGTAGCTGGGACTACAGCCATGCACCACCTCGGCTGATTTTTTTTTTTGAGACGGAGTCTCGCTCTGTCACCCAGGCTGGAGTGCAGTGGCGCGATCTTGGCTCACTGCAAGCTCCGCCTCCCGGGTTCACGCCATTCTCCTGCCTCAGTCTCCCGAGTAGCTGGGACTACAGGCACCTGCCACCACGCCCGGCTAATTTTCTTGTATTTTTATTAGAGACGGGGTTTCACCATGGTCTCGATCTCCTGACCTTGTGATCCGCCCGCCTCGGCCTCCCAAAGTGCTGGGATTACAGGCGTGAGCCACTGCGCCCGGCCCAACTCGGCTGATTTTTAACCTTTTTGTACAGATGGATTTTACTATGTTGCCTAGGTGGGTCTAAAACTTCTGAGCTCAAGTGATCCTCCCACCTCAGCATTTCAAGTAGCTGGGACTACAGGTGTGCACCATGGCATCTGACTAATTTTGTAATTTTTTGTAGAAACAGGATTTTACTGTGTTTCCTAGGCTGGTCTCAAGACTCCTGGGCTCAAGCAGTCTTCCCACCTTGGCACCCCAAAAGTGCTGGGATTACAGGTGTGAGCTACGATACCTGGCATGTAATTTCTTTTTATTCCTAGTTTGTTGAGTGCTTTCTTTTCAGTCATGAAATATAGTTGAATTTTGTCAGATGTTTTTTCTACATCAAGTGCGAAGGTCATGTAGTTATTTATTTATTTTTTTGGTCCTTTATTCTGTTAATGTGCTCTATTCTGTTGATTTTTCTATTCTGTTGATTTTTTTTTTCTATTTTTGAACCATCGTTGCGTTCCAGGATTAAATTCTACTTGGTCATGATGTGTATTTCTTTTTTTTTTTTTGAGATGGAATCTCACTCTGTCACCCTGGCTGGAGTACGGTAGCGCAATCTCGGGTCACTGCAAGTTCCGCCTCCTGGGTTCATGCCATTCTCCTGCTTCAGCCTCCTGAGTAGCTGGGACTACAGGCACCCCCGGCACCATGCCGAGCTAAATTTTTTTTGTATTTTTTAGTAGACGGGGTTTTTTAGTAGACGGATGTTAGCCAGCATGGTCTCAATCTCCTGACCTTGTGATTTGCCTGCCTTGGTCTCCCAAAGTGCCAGGATTACAGGTGTGAGCCACCATGCCTGTCCCCTCCACCCTTTTTTTTCCTTCTGCTGGCCCCGACGGGAGCCATATATTTCTTTAAATGTGCTATTTAATTTGGTATACTAGTATTTTGTTGAGGATTTTTACATCAGTATTTATAAGGGATATTGGTCTGTAGTTTATCTTTTCATTTCTATATGCTCTAGTCTTTGTTTCTTTCATTCTGCTAACTTTGGGCTTAGTTTTATTTTTCTGGTTTCTCGAGGTGTAAATTTAGGTTGTTGAGTTGAAATCTTTCTTGTTTTTCAATGTTGGCATTTACTGATACAGCCTTCTCTTTTAGTAGTGCTTTTGCGCATCCTATAATTTTTTTTGTTTAGTTTTGTTTTGTTTTTGAGACGGAGTCTCACTCTGTCGCCAGGCTGGATTGAGGTGGCACAATCTCCACTCAGTGCAACCTCCGCCTCCCGGGTTCAACCGATTGTCCTGCTTCAGCCTCCCCAGTAGCTGGGATTACAGGCGCCTGCCATCACACCCGGCTAGTTTCTGTATTTTTAGTAGAGACGGGTTTCGCTATGTTGGCCAGGATGATCTCCATCTCTTGACCTCGTGTTCTACCCACCTTGACCTCCCAAAGTGCTGGGATTACAGGCGTGAGCCACCGCACCCGGCTGGTATGTTGTTTTCATTTGTCACAAGATATTTTCTTTTCTCTCTGTCTTTTTTTTAAAACAGAGTCTTGCTCTGTCACCCAGACTGGAGTGCAGTGGCGTGATCTTGGCTCACTGCAACCTCCACCTCCCAGGTTCAAGCGATTCTCCTGCCTCAGCCTCCCGTGTAGCTGGGACTACAGGCATGTGCCACCACGCCCGGCTAATTTTTTGTATTTTTAGTAGAGACGAGGTTTCACCATGTTAGCCAGGATGGTCTTGATTTCCTGACCTTGTGATCCTCCTGTCTCAGCCTCCCAAAGTGCTGGGATTACAGGCGTGAGCCAACGCACCCAGCCCTGTCAAAAGGTATTTTCTGATTTTCCTTGTGATTTCTTCTTTTTTCCATTGATTGTTCAAGAGTTTGTTGTTTAATTTCCACATATTGGTGGATTTTTCAGTTTTTGTACTGATACTGATTTCTGGTTTCACTTGATTTCACTTGATTGTGACTGGAACAGATACTTGGTATGATTTCAGTCTTCTTAAATTTGTTAAGACTTGTGTGGCTGGGCATGGTGGCTCACACCTGTAATCCCAGCACTTTGGGAGGCCAAGGGAAGCGGAAGTTGCAGTGAGCTGATATCGTGCGACTGCACTCCAGCCTGGGCGACAGAGCAAGATTCTGTCTCCAAAAAACCAAATGAGAGCACCACCACGCCCAGCCTGAAAAGAATATTCTTTACCTGTTTAATGGTCTTTGCATTCTTTTTTTTTTTTTTTTTTTTGAGACGGAGTCTCGCTCTGTCGCCCAGGCTGGAGTGCAGTGGCCGGATCTCAGCTCACTGCAAGCTCCACCTTCCGGGTTCACGCCATTCTCCTGCCTCAGCCTCCCGAGTAGCTGGGACTACAGGCGCCCGCCACCTCGCCCGGCTAGTTTTTTGTATTTTTTTTTTAGTAGAGACAGGGTTTCACCATGTTAGCCAGGATGGTCTCGATCTCCCGACCTCGTGATCCGCCCGTCTCGGCCTCCCAAAGTGCTGGGATTACAGGCTTGAGCCACCGCGCCCGGCCCGGTCTTTGCATTCTTATTGATAGTCAGTTGGCCATAACTACGTAAGAGATTGGTTCTGTGCTCTCAATGAAGTGGTGGCTCACACCTATAATTCCAGAATTTTGAGAGGCCAAGGCAGGCAGATGACCTGAGATCAGGAGTTCAAGACCATCCTGTCCAACAAGAGGGTGAAACTTCATCTTTACTAAAAATGTCTCTGAAATTGGAAAGTATAAGTTTTTTAACTTTATCCTTTTTCAAGATCATTTTGGCTCTTTTGCATCTTTGGTGTTTCATATTAATGTTAGAACAAGGTTGTAAGTTTCTGCAAAAAAGCCAGTTATGATTTTGATAGGGATTGTGCTGAATCTGTAGGGTAGTTTGCGTAGTGTTGCCATCTTAGCAATATTAAGTCTTCCAGTCCATGAATAATAGATGACTTTTCATCCAATTAGATTTGTCTTTCACTTCTTTCCACGATACTTTGTAATTTTCAGTGTATAAATTCTGCACTTAAAAAAACTTATTCCTAAGTATTTTAGTCTTTGTCCTTTTATAAATGAATTTGTTTTTCTGATTACATTCTCAAATTGTTTATCGCATGTTTTTGAAAATACAAACATTTTGTATATTTTATCATGCAACTTTGCTGAACTCGTGTTACTTAATAGAATTATTGATTACTGTTTGTTAGTAATAGTTTTTTTTATGAATTCCTTTGGATTTTCTATGTACATGACTGTGTAATCTGCATGTTTTCTAATCCAGTTGCCCTTTTCTCCCTTTGTTTACTTACCCTGACTAGAGCTTCCAGTGTGATGTGGAATACTAGTGGAGAAAGCAGACATCCTTGTCTTGTTTTTGATGTTAGGAGGAAATAATTGAGTCTTTTTCATGAACTATGATGTCAGCCGTGGTTTCATTATATTACCTTTCATATTTAGAATGTTCTCTTTTATACCTATTTTGTCACATTTGTAAGATCTTATTTGTGTCTTTTGAGAAGACAGTTTTGTGTTTCGCCCTTTATTCTATCCATATGATGTATTATATTGATTGATTTTTGTAATTTGAAACAACTTTGAAGTCCTGGGGTAAATCCTACTTGGTCGTGTTGCGTAATGTTGTTGGATGTGTTTTGCTTGTATTTTGCTGAAGATTTAAAAATCTATACTCATAAGGGATATTGGTCTACAGCTTTCCTATTTGTGTGATACCTTTGTCTAGTTCTTTTTGTTGTTGATGTTTTTCGTTTTTGTTTTTTTTTTTTGAGATGGAGTTTCGCTCTCGTTGCCCAGGCTGGAATGCAGTGGTGCGATCTCGGCTCACTGCAGCCTCTGCCTCCCGGGTTCAAGTGATTCTCCTGTCTCAGTCTCCCGAGTAGCTGGGGTTACAGGCACGCGCCACCATACCCAGCTAATTTTTGTGTTTTTAGTAGAGACAGGGTTTCACCATGTTGGCCAGGCTGGTCTTGAACTCCTGACCTTAAGTGATCTGCCTGCTTGAGCCTCCCAAAATGCTGGGATTACAGGTGTGAGCTAGGCAGAGCCTCCCAAAATGCTGGGATTACAGGTGTGAGCTGCCATGCCCAGCTATCTTTGTCTAGTTCTGCTTTCAGAGTAATACTGGCCTCATAGAATGAGCGTGACAGGTAGATTCTTAAGTAGTGCTTTGTTATAACCCAATTGCGGCCTTTCTTACGTATTTCTCCCCTTTTTCCTGACATCCTTTACTTTCACTGCCTTTATATAGGTCTACCTTTGCTAGTAAATAGGGTCATATGGATGCTGGAAATAATCCTTTCCTGTGAATCATTATTAATGTACATGTGAATATTACTGTTAAAGCAGATACTGTCTTTTCCTTAAGAATAGTTCACAATTTTCGTTCATGATAATATTTCAAATATTTTCATATAATTTTATTTTTACTTCAGTTTTTGAATTTGTTTGGTTTTGAGTATGTATTGAAAAGATGCAAGAAGCTATTCAGTAAAAATTTTCCTCCCAACCCTATCCCTCCGTGTCTCAGATCTGCTCTCCAGAGCAGATCTGGAGATGTGGTTTGTATTTGGCAGTATCTTGTAGTATTCCAATTTGAAATTTCACTTCATAGTTGTTGTACTGATAAGTTCCTGCTAACAGTACGGAAAAGTACAGGTTGGCATTCTGTTAATTTTTTTTTTTAGCATCCAGTTTAATCACCTCCTTTTTTTTTTTTTTTTTTTTTTTTTTTTTTTTTAGCATCCAGTCTAATCACCTCCTTTTTCTTTTTTTTTTTTTTTTTTTTTGAGACGGAGTCTCGCTCTGTCACCCAGGCTAGAGTGCAGTGGCCGGATCTCAGCTCACTGCAAGCTCCGCCTCCCGGGTTCACGCCATTCTCCTGCCTCAGCCTCCCGAGTAGCTGGGACTACAGACGCCCGCCACCTCGCCCGGCTAGTTTTTGTATTTCTTAGTAGAGACGGGGTTTCACCATGTTAGCCAGGATGGTCTCAATCTCCTGACCTCGTGATCCGCCCGTCTCGGCCTCCCAAAGTGCTGGGATTACAGGCTTGAGCCACCGCGCCCGGCCATCACCCCCTTTTTCAAGTCTGTATTCCCACTCACAATCTAGTAATTTAAAAAAATTTTTGAGTAAAGTATGAAATTTTGTTAAGGGGCTACATATGTATAGTTTTGATATGAATGAAGCTATGTTTCACATGGTTAATTTACTTTGGTTGTTTGGAATTTCCAATGGTTTCTTATTTTACAGAATCCTGCCAAATTTATAATGACTGTAGGGCAGGGTATAGGGATATTTTTACTGAGTAAATACTATTGCATGTACTAGAGGTATTCTGTTATGTTAACATATCCTATTAGAGATACATGATGAAACACATATGGATGAAATATGGAGTATAAGATGTTGCAAAATAACGTGGAAAGACGGGGATACAGATAAAAATAGAATGGCCATGAATTTGTAATCAGTGAGTCTAGGTGTTTATTATACTGGTTTTGTAGATGTTTGTAATTTTCTACAATACATCCTTTTTCAGTAGGAATTCAGAATAAACAAAGTGCTAAACATTTGAGTAAATCTAAATAACAGTTGACTATGAAAATAATAATGCCTTATGGTCTTAAATATATATGGCATTAAAATACACCACAACAATAAAATATAAGTTAGTATGGAGGCAGATGGAAATTAGTTTCCTTTACTTTCTGGCAGGATGGTAGCAATCTTGATTAACTTTGGATTTTTATGAGTTAAATATTATTATTATTATAGTAATTATTATTATTTTTAGACAGAGCCTAGCTCTGTTACCCAGGCTTGAGTGCAGTGATGCAATCTCGGCTCACTGCAACCTCCGCCTCCTGGGTTCAAGCGATTCTCCTGCCTCAGCCTCCGGAGTAGCTATAGGTGTGTGCCACCACATCCGACTGATTTTTGTATTTTTAGTAGAGACAGGGTTTCACCATGTTGGCCAGGCTGGTCTCAAACTCCTGACCTCAGGTGATCCACCCGCCTTGGCCTCCCAAAGTGCTAGCATGACAGATGTGAGCCATATACCCAGTGCAAATATTCATATTTTAATTTTTAAAATAACCTAAAACACGCAACAGAAAGCAGAAAGCTTGGCCCGGCACAGTGGATCACGCCTGTAATTCCACCTACTCCGGAGGGTTAGGCAGGAGAATCTCTTAAACCCAGGAGGCAGAGGTTGCAGTGAGCCAAGATTGTGCCATTGCACTCCACCCTGGACCACAAGAGAAAAACTGTGTCTCCAAAAAAAAAAGCAGAAAGTTCCCTTGTAATTTATTTTTTTGGAAGATTCATCCTGTAGATTTTCTCAGTTTGCGTCACGCTGTATGCAGCCCTGTTATATGGTTTTACATGTTTCTCTTACCTCTGCACAGTAGTCTCCCTTTATCTAGAAACTCATTTTTCACAGTATCAATTACCTGTAGTCAACCGAGGTCCAAAAATGAGTACAGTACAATACAGTTATTTTGGGGCAGAGAGGGAGAGAGAGCATATTCACATAACTTTTATTATAGTGTATTGATAACATTGGTCTTTTTTTTTTTTTTTTTGAGTAAGAGTCTTAACTCTCACCCAGGATGGGTGAGAGTGCAGTGGCATTATCTTGACTTACGAGATGGTAGCTGCAACTATAGACATGCACCACCATGCCTAGCGAATTTTTGTATTTTTATTAAAGACGGGATTTTGCCATGTTGGCTAGGCTGGTCTGAAGGGGTGGCCTGCCCCTCCACACCTGTGGGCGTTTCTTGTTAGGTGGAACGAGAGACTTGAGAAAAGAAATGAGACACAGAGACAAAGTATAGAGAAAGAAAAAGTGGGCCCAGGGGACCGGTGCTCAGCTTACAGAGGACCCACGCCGGCACCGGTCTCTGAGTTCCCTTAGTATTTATTGATAATTATCTTTACCATCTTAAAGATAAGGGAGTGGCAGGACAATAGGATCATCGAAGGGAGAAAATTAGCAGTAAGACATATGGACAAAGATCTCTGTGACATGAATAAGTTCAAAGGAAAATGCTGTGCCTTGATATGCATATGCAAACATCTCCTCAAACCTCTTAGCAGCATTGCACCAGCAAGTCCCGCCAGCAAGTCCCACCTTATGCCGTAAGGCGGTTTTCTCCTTTCTCAGTAAACAGAGCATACAATCGAGTTTTACACTGAGATGTTCCATTGCCCAGGACGGGCAGGATTTTTAACCAGCAAGCTGCCTTCAGGCACTTGTTTAACAAAGACACATCCTGCACAGCCCAAAATCCACCAAACCCCGAGTCACCACAGCATATGTCTCCTGCAAGGACAAGGTTGGGGGCAGGGTCACAGATCAACAGCATCCCAAACACAGAACCAAATGGAGTCTCCCATGTCCACCTCTTTCTACATAGACACAGTAACAGGCTGATCTCTCTTTCTTTTCCCCACATTGGTCTCAACTCCTGACCTCAAGTGATCCACCTGCCTTGTCCTCCCAAAGTGCTGGGATTACAGGTGCGAGCCACCAGTCCCGGCCTAGGCTGAATGATCTAGATTGCCACTATTAGGAATGATTTTGGGGTTTTTGCCTTTTTTTTTGTTTCTTTAAACTTTTTTCTCTGAGGTTCCAGAACTAGGAAAGTCGAGGTATAAATAGGGTCGAATAATCTGTATTGGAGGAGTGATGTTGCTATTAGTATTCTAGTCCTTTGGAATAATTCACCATTTTAATGAAAAGGAGAAAACTGTATGTAGTTCAGTCTTGATGAAGAGATTTTACTTTTTAAAATTAGCTTTATCCAAGGTATAATTTATATACCATAAAATTCATACATTTTGTGTATACAATCGAATAATATTTTGCAAATTTAATGTGTTATGCAGCCATCTCTTTAAATCTGTTTTGGAGTGTTTCTGCCATCCCAGTAAAGATCCTTTTAATCTGTATATAGTTAATCCCTATTCCTACCACTAGCCCTAGAGAACCATTAGTTGACTGTCTCTGTAGATTTGCCTTTTCCCTGGACATTTAATATTAATGGAGTCATGCAATATGTGATCTTTTGTGTCTTGTTCTTCTCATTTGGTATATTTTTGAGATTTCAAAAAAACAGAAAACAAAAACCTACCATCTGTAATTTGTCCCCTTTTTTGCTAAATAGTATTCCACTGTAGGTATATGCCTAATTTTATTTATTCATTCATTCATTCATTGATTAACATTTGGGCTGTTTCAACTTTTTGGCTGTTTTATCATTTTAGTTGATAGTGTATACTCTGAGGTCTACGGCTATTGCTATACTCATCCAGTATTTGTCATTTATCTCTTTCTTCACAATACAATGACATTTTGTAGTTGTATAGTAGGCATGACATACTGGTTGTGTGGTAGAAATTAGGGCGTATTTGCTGAGAACCTTAGGGGTAGTGTGATTTGGCTCTTGCTTTGTTTGATATTTGCTACATATCCTGTATTAAGGTTTGCATAGTTACTCCTCTCTCCATTGACTTGTGCAGTTTTATGGATTTTGATATTTTCTTCCAGTATCCAAAAGGCCATATTCCTCCTTTGTTCCTGGTATATTCTTTATCTTAGCTTGGCAAATCACTTACTTTTTTGCCTCACATTGCTCCTTTGTAGTAATAACAGTAGGTGAATTCTCCATGCTTTTCTAACTGAAAAGTGCTGTAACTGGGAGAGAACATAGGTAGGGAATTGGCGGGGTAGCTGAGGCAAGAAAGAAAGAGGGGAAACCTAGCAACAGCCAGGAAGCCTCTTTTTATATATTTTTTTATTTTTTTGAGATGGAGTGTTGCTCAGTCACCCAGGCTGGAGTGCAGTGGCACGATCTAGGCTCACTGCAACCTCGACCTCCCAGGTTCAAGTGATTCTTCTGCCTTAGCCTCTTGAGTATCTGCGACTACAGGTATGCACCACCACGCCTGGCTAGTTTTTGTATTTTTAGTAGAGACGGGGCTTCACCATGTTGGCCAGGCTGGTCTCAAACTCTCGACTTCAAGTAATCTGCCTGCTTCAACCTCCCAAAGTGCTGAGATTACAGGCATGAGCCACTGCATCCCACCCAGGAAGCATCTTTTTTAAATTCATTCAGTTGTCACCAAGCTGTTTCACTTACAATATGTTACTCTATTTATTTTTTATTTATTTTTATTTTTTAGACAAAGTCTCACTCTGTTGCCCAGGCTGGAGTGCAATAGCGCTGTCTCAGCTCACTGCAACCTCTGCCTCCTGGGTTCAAGTGATACTCTTGTCTCAGCCTGAGTATATTACTCTATTTTTTATTTAGGGAAAGAATTGGTAGACTTTTATTGAAGTGCCAGATAGTAAATTATTTTTATTTTTATTTTTATTTTATTTATTTATTTATTTTTTTGAGATGGAGTCTTGCTCTGTCGCCCATTCTGGAGTGCAGTGGAGCAATGTCGGCTCACTGCAAGCTCCACCTCCCGGGTTCATGCCATTCTCCTGCCTCAGCCTCCCGAGTAGCTGGGACTACAGGTGCCCGCCACCATGCCCAGCTAATTTTTTTGTATTTTTAGTAGAGACGGGGTTTCACTGTGTTAACCAGGATGGTCTCGATCTCCTGATCTTGTGATCTGCCCGCCTCGGCCTCCCAAAGTGCTGGGATTACAGGCGTGAGCCACTGCGCCCGGCCCAGATAGTAAATATTTTAGGTTTTATGAGCCATAAGGTCTCTGTCACCTAGTAGATGTATCCAGTACAGAATTTCTCACTTTAATTTCCAGTGTTTTATGCTATCTGCTGGTTTCATTGTGAGCTGCAAGGAAATAGAGAACTGGAGGATTGAAGCCTAGTCTGAGAAGTTACTCTATGAGAGAAGCAAACCCCAAAGGTAGAGTGGAAACAGCAATTATAAGAGGAAACGTGGCCGGGCATGGTGGTTCAAGCCTATAATCCCAGCACTTTGGGAGGCTGAGGGGAGCAGATCACCTGAGGTCAGGAGTTTGAGACCAGCTGGGCCAACATGATGAAACCCTGTCTGTCTACTAAAAAATACAAAAAATTAGCCAGGCATGGTGGCATGTACCTGTAGTCCCAGCTACTCGGGAGACTGAGGCACAAGAATCACTTGAACCCATGAGGTGGAGGTTGCAGTGAGCCGAGATCACATCATTGCACTTCAACCTGGGCGACAAGGCAAGACTCTGTCTCAAAAAAAGGAAACGCAACAAGACTTAGCCTATGGAACATGCCAAGAAGAAGACAAAGGAGGGAGACTGTCTAGGATTGAGATCCAATTTGTGTGAGGTGGGTAGTGATGGAGGGGGAAAAGGGGCATGATATGATAGCATAGGGACCTGTTTTAATGAAGAGTGTTCGTGGGGAGTTTTGAGAAACTTTGGGATGGAATTATGACCTTGCCACCTCAATAATTAACTAATTTGATGGGTTTGTGTAAGTCACCACCCTGCCCCCACTTTGAGACAGGGTTTTGTTCTGTTGTCCAGGCTGGAGTGCAGTGGCACAATCCTAGCTCATTGCAGCCTCGAACTCCTGAGTTCAAGCGATCCTCCCGCCTCAACCTCCCAAATAGCTGGGACTACAGGCACGTGCCACCACGCCTAGCTAATATTTTAACTTTTTGTAAGGATGAGGTCTCACCATGTTCCCCAGGCTTGTGTTGAACTCTCCTGGGTTCAAGTAATCCTCCTGCCTGTCCCTTCGAAAGTACTTGGATTACAGGCGTGGGCCACTTTGCCTAGCTGTTTTCACCATTACTTTGAAGAAAAATGTATGCTTTGATATTTTGATCATAAAACACGACAAGATGATTATTTTTTGAGACAGAGGCTAAAATTCGGTGGTGCAATCTCAACTCACTACAGCCTCCACCTTCCGGGTTCAAGCAATTCTCTTGCCTCACCCTCCTGAGTAGCTGGGACTACAGGCGTGTGCCACTTATTTTTAGTAGAGACGGGATTTTTCCATGTTGGCCAGGCTGGTCTTGAACTCCTGACCTCAGGTGATTCACCCGCCTCGGCCTCCCAAAGTGCTGGGATTACAGGCATGAGCCACTGCGCCCGACCCGTGACAAGATTTTTTTAAAGGATGTACCGAAGATTCCATTTTTAATCTTTCAATTTTTTTCTTTTCTTTCGATCCATAAAGCAATTGCATATATATTAAATCTTATTCTCCTGCCTTTTGTGTATATGACATACACTTTTGTGTTATTTGGGTAATTACATATAATTAATTATATGTATTATTATTTTATATTTACAGATAGGGTTTCACTGTGTCATTCAGGCTTGAGTGCGGTGGCACTATCTTGGCTTACTGCAGCCCCTATCTCCTGGGTGAAGCCATCCTCCTGCTTCAGTCTCCCATGTAGTTGGGACCACAGGTGTGTGCCATCACAGGCAGCTATTGTTTTATGTTTAGTAGAGGCATGGTCTCACTTTGTTGCCCAGGCTGTTCTTGAACTCCTGGACTCAAACCATCTGCTTATCTTGGCCTCCCATGCCTTTTATGTTTTTTGATAATTCTGTTTAGATGTATAGTTCTCAGTTTTTTAGCATGAGACAATAAATACAACCATATGATACTAAATTGATGAATTGTTTGTAAAGTGGTTTTGAAATTTATATGGTAGTGTCAATTATATAATATTCTGTTGAAATGTTATTCTGATATTCTACATAATCCATAGATATATTGTTTTTTTGTTTTTGCTTTTGTTTTTTTTTTCTGAGACGGAGTCTCGCTCTGTTACCCGGGCTGGAGTGCAGTGGCCGGATCTCAGCTCACTGCAAGCTCCCCCTCCCGAATTTACGCCATTCTCCTGCCTCAGCCTCCCGGGTAGCTGGGACTACAGGCGCCCGCCACCTCGGCTGGCTAGTTTTTTGTTTTTGTTTTTGTTTTTGTTTTTTTTTTGAGACGGAGTTTCGCTCTGTCCCCCAGGCTGGAGTGCAGTGACCGGATCTCAGCTCACTGCAAGCTCCGCCTCCCGGGTTTACGCCATTCTCCCGCCTCAGCCTCCCGAGTAGCTGGGACTACAGGCGCCCGCCACCCGCCCGGCTAGTTTTTTGTATTTTTTAGTAGAGACGGGGTTTCACCGTGTTAGCCCGGATGGTCTCGATCTCCTGACCTCGTAATCCGCCCGTCTCCGCCTCCCAAAGTGCTGGGATTACAGGCTTGAGCCACCGCGCCCGGCCGATATGTTGTTTAAAATGCAGGTTGAGCATTCCTAATCCGAAAATCCAAAATGCTCCAAAATTGACATAATGCCACAAGTGGAAAATTCCACAGTTGACCTCATGCAATGCGTCAGTCAGAACACAGGAACACACAGCACAGTTTATTCAACGTCCCCCAGGGAAAAACTATCCTTCCAGCCCCCTTCAGCTTAGATGTATCTTTTACGTTCATGGCCGGATTTTCCCATGCAATTATACCCGTAAAAGGTGATAAAATGGCACACATGCAGGCTGGATGCACCAACAGAAAGTTTTCCAAAATAACCCACATGGGGCAAAAGCCTCCTTGCATTATTCATTGTGTTTTTAAATTTAAAACAATTTTTTTTCCTGTTTTGTGGTATAAAGATTTTGTTGAACTTTTCAGAAAGCCTGAAGATATCCCCATGGATAAGAATAATAAGAAAAGAGGAAGAATTTATGTATTGTGCAGAAAGTAAGTCAGGCTCTTGGAGAAACTAGACAGTGGTGTAAGTGTGAAACATCTTACAGAAGAGTATGGTATTAGAATGACCACCATGTATGATATGAAGAAACAGGAGGATAACTGTTGATGTTCTGTGCTGAAGGTGATTAACAAAAGTTAATGAAATATAGAAAAACACTACATGAAACTAATAATGAAGATCTCCATTGTGTATTGAGAGTGGATCTATCAGCAGTGCAGTGAACACATGCAACTTACTGTGTACTAATCATGAAATAAAGATATATCATGATGAACTGAAAATTGAAAGGAACTGTGAATATTCAACAGGCTGGTTGCAGAAATTTCTGAAAAATCATGGTATTGACCTTTTAAACATTTGTGGTGATAGGGCCAGGAATGGTGGCCTATGCCTATAATCCCAGCACTTTGGGAGGCCGAAGCAGGCAGATCACGTGAGGTCTGGAGTTTGAGACCAGCTTGGCCCATGTGGTGAAACCCCATCTCTACTAAAAATATAAAGATTAGCTGGGCGTGGTGGCATGTGCCCATGATCCCAGTTACTTGGGAGGGTGAGGCAGGAGAATCAGTTGAACCCGGGAGACGGAGGTTGCAGTGAGCCGAGATCATGTCATTGCACTCCAGCCTGGGCAACAAGAGCAAAAAACTCTGTCTTAAAAAAAAAAAAAGAGAGAGAGAGAGAGAGAGATTTGTGGTGATAAAGCATCTGCTGATCTTGAAGCAGCAGAGATTCATTGGTGACTTTGCTGAGGTTATTGTTGATGAAAATCTGCCACTAGAACCAGTATATAATAATGCTAGCGAAAAACATCACTGTTTTGGTGTTACTGTCCCAGAAGGACACTGCCTGCAGCTGATGAGATAGCCCCTACAGGAATTCAGGATGACTAGGACAGAATAACTGTGCTGGGATGTGCTAATTAAGCAGGCATGTGTAAGTGTAAACTTGCTATGATAGGCAAAAGCTTGTGTTCTTACTCTTAGTGATTTCAAGGCGTGAATTTATTTTATTTTCTTTTTTTGGAGATAGTCTCGCTCTGTTGTCCAGGCTTAAGTGCAGTGCTCAATTACGGCTCACAGTATCCTTGATCTTCCAGACTCAAGCATTCCTCCCTGGTGGCTGGGATTACAGCTATGTGCTACTATGCTTGGCTAATTTTTTTTTATTTTTAGTAGAGATGGGGTCTCACTATGTTAACTAGGCTGGTATTGAGCTCCTGGGCTCAAGTGATCTTCCTGCATTGGCTTCCCTAAGTGCTATGATTATAGGCGTGAGCCACTGCACTGAGTCCCAAGGCATGAATTTTTTTTTTTTTAAAGTTTGGCTCTGTCACCCAGCTTGGAGTGCAGTGGCTAGATCTTGGCTCACTGCAACCTCTGCCTCCCGGGTTCAAGTGATTCTTGTGCCTCAGCATCTGGAGTAGCTTGCATTATAGACGTGAGCCACCATGCCCGGCTAATTTTTTTTCTTTTTAAGTGGAGACAGGCTTTCACCACATTGGCCAGGCTGGTCTTGAACTCCTGAGCCACCACACCTGACCCACAGGCATGAATTTCTTACCAGTTCGTTATTATGCTAACAGAAAGGCATGGATATCTAGGGACATCTTTTCTGATTGGTTCCACAAACATTTTGTAGCAGTAGTTGGTGCTTATTTCAGGGAAGCTGGACTGGATGATGACTGTTCCTCCTTGAAAACTCTTCGGCTCATCCTGCAGCTGAAGTTTTATCAAAAATAATGTTTATGCCACGTGCTTTCCCTGAAGTGTGACTTCACTGCCATATGACCAGGGAATCCCTAGATTGATGAAGAGTAAATATAAAAATGCTTTCTTGAACAATACGCTGGCAGCTGTGAATAGATGTATGCGTGTGAAAGGGTTTCAAAAGGAGTGAAGGATGCCATATATGCTGTTGTCAGTGCCTGGAACACAGTGACTAAAGGTACAGCTGTGCATGCCTGGCACAACTTCTGACCTTCAACTGTGTTCACTGATGATAATGAACAAGGTGGTGATTTTGATGACCTTCTTCAGTAAAGTGAGAAAAATATGTAACATGCTTACATATGTAAAAAGTATACCTTCAGTTTGTCAGTAAGCTGGAAGAAGTGGATAACAAGAAAGCTTTTAATATTGACAGAGAGGCTCCAGTTTCTTTGTTCAACCATGGTGATAGATCTGAATCAGGGTGATTGTGATAATGAAGATGACATTAACACTGCAGAAAAAGTACCTATAGATAACATGGTTAATGTATGTGATGGGCTTATTGAAGGACCAGAGCAGTGTTCGTTCATAACAGAAAAAGAAATCATGTCAGTTTATAAAATCAGAGCCTTGGGCCGGGTGCAGTGTCTCACGCCTGTAATCCCAGCACTTTGGGAGTCCAAGGCGGGCAGATCACTTGAGGTCAGGAGTTCGAGAACAGCCTGGCCAACATGGTGAAACGCTGTCTTTACTAAAAATACAAAATTAGCCGGATGTGGTGGCAGGCGCCTGTAATCCTAACTACTCAGGAGGCTGAGGCAGGAGAGTTGCTTGATCCTGGGAGGTGAAGGTTGTAGTGAGCTGAGATCACGCCACTGCACCTCTGCCTGGGTGACAGAGCGAGACCCCGTCTCAAAAAGTAAATAAATGAATAAAATGAGATCTTTCTAGACAATACTTGTCAATGAGACAGATGACTTTAGAGGAAACATTTTAAAAAGCCATCCCACAGAATGCCTCTTTATTCCTAGAGGACTTCCTGGCTTCTCAACTGCTGCTGATGATGTTTCTTCTTACCTTATAAAACAAAACAGTATACAGTAACCTTTTAATCAAAACACAGCATCATAGATGGAGACACAAAGCCTGACGTTGTAATTACTGTTTTTTATGAGCTGATACAAGTATTCTAGTGATGCTCCTGTGCTGCTCAGCTACCCTGAACACATTACTTTCTCACTGTATTAATGGCATGTCATATTTTTACTGTTAAGTACTTATGTGTGAATAAGTGTAAGAAAATGTTTGCCTGTCAGTAGCATATAAATTCAGAGGCAGTAATGATGGTAATGCCAAACAACCACAGCTATTCCACATGGGTGGCTGAGATAATGACACTTTTGCTTTCTTATGGTTCACTGTACACAAACTTTGTATAATGCAGAAAATAAATATTTTGTAAAATTACCTTCAGGCTGTGTGTATAAAAGATGTATATAATACATAAATGAATTTGGTGTTTCAACTTGGGTCCCATCCCCAAGATAACTTACTATATATATGCAAATATTCCAAAATAAGAAAAATTCTGAATCACTTCAGATCCCAAGCATTTCAGATAAAGCATACTTAACCTGTAACTCAAGATGTATTCTACCCGTTAACCTGTTCTAGATGCTATTTCTTTTTTTTTTTTTTTTTGGTATATATTGGCTTTATATGTACAGGTGTCAGTGACCATAAGACCTGGCTTTAAATTTAACCTTTTCCTCAATATTGGATGGGCCACATATATTCTGTAATATACGTATATAAGGTAACACAAGCCCTTTTGTCTCCCCTAGCTCCTTTTGCATATGAGAAAACATAAGCCATTTTGTACCTTTTGCATCTTAAGCCATAGTCTATTTTACTATGTGGTTTGCCGTCTGGTTACTTTTGGGAGTATCAGATGGTCTCATAAAAACAGTGGGTTTTCCTGAAGCTTTTTGATTAATATTGAATGTGTTTATCATCTTTTAGCTGTACGGTCAGAGAAGAAACGCCTTAGGAAGCCAAGCAAGTGGCTTTTGGAATATACAGAAGAATATGATCAGATATTTGCTCCTAAGAAAAAACAAAAGAAGGTACAGGAGCAGGTGCACAAGGTATGTTGCAAAATTTCGGCAAACTTTCACTGGTCCTTAGGAAACTGCAATTTTATCTTCAGTGTCATACTTTACCTTCATGAAACAATAATTTGTTTAACTGGGATCTTGTTTTTTATTCTTAGCTTCTAGCACAGTACTTAGGATTTAGTGGTTATTCAGGAAATATATAAATGAGTCTACATATTGTATTTCTTTATATATTTTTCCCTCTTTGCCTTCAAAGAGTATTTAATGACTTAGGAATATTGTTATGATTTAATCTTAAGTAAATATATAGGATATAAAGTGAAATATATATAGTCTGACCCTAATTTCAAAAGTAAATATATCTTATTTGTCTTATTTTTTAATTCAGTTTTTAAAAAATGCAGTATTTAAGAGACATTTTGACATTCTACCCCTACATAGTTTAATATGTAGTTTAAAAATGGAGCATTTGCCAGGCACGGCGGCTCACGCCTATAATCCCAGCACTTTGGGAGGCTGAGGTGGGCAGATCACAAGGTCAGGAGATCGAGACCATACTGGCTAATATGGTGAAACCCCGT
This sequence comes from Papio anubis, assembly GCF_008728515.1. NCBI lineage: Eukaryota > Metazoa > Chordata > Mammalia > Primates > Cercopithecidae > Papio > Papio anubis. Next base: position 169,925,787 of record NC_044980.1, read on the forward strand.
CTCTACTAAAAAAATACAAAAAATTAGCTGGGCATGGTGGCAGGCACCTGTGGTCCCAAGCTGCTCGGAAGCCTGAGGCAGGAGAATGGCGTGAACCCGGGAGGTGGAGCTTGCAGTGAGCCGAGATCAGGCCACTGTACCCCAGCCTGGGTGATAGAACGAGACTCCGTCTCAAAAAAAAAAAAAAAAAGAGCATTTTCCTTTATAATCAGTTTAACATATTTACATCTTATATAAGATCTGTTTATCTGACATCAACTGTCTTTCAAATTTCACCAGTTATCCCCTAACCTTTACCTTTGGATTATTCATACCAGGACTCAGTCTAGGACTGCTCATTGTAACTGGTTGTTATGGTTCTCAAATCACTTTGAATTCAGAATAATCCCTTTTTTCACGATCATGATCATGTCTATAAGAGAGTGACATGTAAAGTTATCTACTTTCTGTATTTGTGTAATTGCTTCCTCATAGGTGTCAGTTAGATTGTTTTCTCTATCTCCTGTTCTCTGTAAAGGGGAAGATAGAACCCATCAGTTTGATAGATTGAAGTTGAACATTTTTAGCTAGACTATATCAGAGATGATGATGTGTAATATAGAATTGCATACTAGAGGGTTAAAAAAAGGAATGTTTTATTCCCATCAGCCATTCCCTGACAGTTTGTTCTTTCTTTTTTAAAATTGAGACAGCGGCCTGGCGCGGTGGCTCAAGCCTGTAATCCCAGCACTTTGGGAGGCCGAGACGGGCAGATCACTTGGTCAGGAGATCGAGACCATCCTGGCTAACATGGTGAAACTCCGTCTCTACTAAAAAAAATACAAAAAACTAGCCGGGCGAGGTGGCGGGCACCTGTAGTCCCAGCTACTTGGGAGGCTGAGGCGGGAGAATGGCGTAAACCCGGGAGGCGGAGCTTGCAGTGAGCTGAGATCCGGCCACTGCATTCCAGCCCGGCCGACAGAGCAAGACTGTCTCAAAAAAAAAAAAAAAAAAAAAAAAATTTTGAGACAGCATCTTGCCCAAGCTGGAGTGCAGAGATGCATAAACACGGTTCACTACAGCCTTGACCTCCTGGGTTTAAGCAGTCCTTCCATCTCAGCCTCCTGAGTAGTTGGGACCACAGGTGCACACTACCACACCTGGCTAATTTTTAACAACAATTTTTTTGTAGAGGCGGTGTCCCACTATGTTGCCCTGGCTGATCTCGAATTCCTGAGCTCCAGTGATCTTTCTGGCTCAACCTCCCAGAGTGTCGGGATTACAGGTGTGAGCCACCATGCCCAGCTTCCCTGATGGTTTTTTTGAAAACCCCAGTTGAAGATCTTTACCTATATCAATAATATCATTAGAGGTTACAAAATGAAGACTTTCAGATTTTATTACTTTCTCTATTTTTATTAACTGATAGTCTCTTTCATTAACTGGACTCTATTATTGTCCTGAAATACTTGAAAGGCAGAATAAGTGCTTCTTTCTTCCCCATTAATTACCAGTTGTAACATTAAAGAGTTCATTAGTAGTTGTTTTAATTGGAGACATTAGAGCAGTCTTTTCCCCCTGCTTTTGAATTACTGTTGTGGACTTATCAATATTATAGCTTCAGTGTCTCAGTCAACTTCATTTAATTTTGATTTATATATATATATAACACAAATTTTATTTTATTCTTTTTTATTTGTTTATTTATTTTTTAATTTTTTATTTTTTTGAGACGGAGTCTCGCTCTGTCGCCCAGGCTGGAGTGCAGTGGCGCGATCTCCGCTCATTGCAAGCTCCACCGCCTCCGGAGTTCACGCCATTCTCCTGTCTCAGCCTCCCTAGAAGCTGGGACTACAGTCGCCCGCCACCACGCCGGGCTAATTTTTTTTGCATTTTTAGTAGAGACGGGGTTTCACCGTGTTCGCCAGGATGGTCTCAATCTCTTGACCTCATGATTCGCCCGCCTCGGCCTCCCAAAGTGCTGGGATTACAGGCGTGAGCCACCCCGCCTGGCCTATCCATTTTTAAGTGTACAGTTCAGTGGCATGAAGCACAGTTACATTGTTGTGCAACCATCTCCACCATCCATCTCCATACTTTTTTTCATTTTTCCAAGCTAAAAGTCAATACCCCCTAACCAGTAACTCCCTTTTCTGCTCAGCCCCTGGCAATTGCCATTCTATTTTCTGTCTTAAGAATTTTCTTATTCTAGATACCTCATATACTTGAAATCATATGATTTTTGTTCTTTGTGTCTAAGTAATTTCCCTTAGAATACATAATGTCTTCAAGGTTCATCTACTTTTTGTAGCCTTTGTCAGAATTTCATTCCTTTTAAAGTGCGTTATTCTTTTTGACACTTAAATTACAACAGTTTTGGCCTGTGGACTCTATTTTTATTTTTTGTTCTTAGGTAAGTTCCCGCTGTGAAGAGGAAAGCCTTCTAGCCCGAGGTCGATCTAGTGCTCAGAACAAGCAGGTGGACGAGAATTCTTTGATTTCAACCAAAGAAGAGCCTCCAGTTCTTGAAAGGGAGGCTCCGTTTTTGGAGGGCCCCTTGGCTCAGTCAGAACTTGGAGGTGGACATGCTGAGTTGCCGCAGCTGACCTTGTCTGTGCCTGTGGCTCCGGAAGTCTCTCCACGGCCTGCCCTTGAGTCTGAGGAATTGCTAGTTAAAACGCCAGGTAAGGTGGGGTTGGGGTCTCAGTATTTGAGCAGATATGATTAGAGGAAGCAGGAGATTTTAGTATGTTTTGATGTAAAGCCAACATTTTATCTGTATACAATAAACTACTCCCCTTTGTCCTGGGAAATACTTAAATGATGGCTAATTAGATATAGTTACTAACCATGAATTGTGGCACGCTATCAAGATGTATTTTTAATAAATATGCTCCTGGCTCCAGTGTTGCTCTTCATGATTGTTGATCAGCCACTGTGTATATTAACAACCAGGATAACAGGGCTTCAAGAGGGGCACTGCACATTAGTGGAAAAAGCATTATGCTTCAAGTGCTGGCTCCACCAATCCTTGTGTTACTTGGGAAGTTGTTTAATCTCTGAACTTGTTTCCTCATTTGTAAAATGGAGATCATAATGTATTAATGTATAATATGATATACCTGACAACATTGTAATTACCAGTTCATTAGAAGTTAATTACCAGTTACTTCTCACTTGATGATTCTTTATATATCACCTGGGGAGAGTTGGATCTAAACATATTGTCTCTAATTCACCTCGTAACTATTGAATATTATAGTCAGTCAAGGAATGGGAAGAATCCTCTTTTCTGTACCCCTTTACATTTAGATGTAACTTTTTAACATTATCAACAGTAGCTTTTGATGTTACTACTTAAAGAAACGATTCCAATTGTGCTTAAACTAGTTGGGTATAATAAAAAAGATTTTTGAAAGAATAGTAAAGATAGTTATTATTTCAGTACCTACTACGTGCCAAACTCTATGAAGTCAGCTCTTTTATATAATTCTTCAGTGATCCTATGAATTATCTTTTACCTACTGAATTTTATTTACTTAGGGGCAGAGCAGGAACTGTAATCATGGTCCATTTATGACCATTATCCAAGCTCTGTTTCACTCCACTTCTTATTTTGTCCTCACCAACAATTGGTTGCTATAAAGAGAATTCTGTCCTTTTGATTTCTCCCTTAGTTATTTTGTGATTTAAAGTCACCACACACACATCCCTCACATTAGTTTGTGCTTGCATTGAGAACTATTTACTTGTTTTGTTTACTAATATTTTATAATAAGTAAATTACCCTCCTGCCTCTTCCTATAAGATGATGGGGAAAACATCAAAAACATTGAGATTCATTTTTTGTGGTATACAGATTTTTTAAAAATTAACTTATGCCCAGTTTCTAAACCATCTAATGTAAAGATACATGCATTTCAGGAAATTATGAAAGTAAACGTCAAAGAAAACCAACTAAGAAACTTCTTGAATCCAATGATTTAGACCCTGGATTTATGCCCAAGAAGGGGGACCTTGGCCTTTCTAAAAAGGTATGTTATTTTTGTAAGTTCTAAAAGAAAGAAACTCAGGAAATGAGGAATGTTAAAAAGGACATTTTGAGTAGTAGTTATAACATCGATGTACATACATATAGAAATTAGTGTGTCAGCAGGCATACATGATCTGAGAGTTCCTACATGAAAGACTGTTTTGCAGTTGTGTGATCATGTATGTATATAAACTGGTTTCATGTTTCCTTTCCAAGTGAAAAAATTTTTTAAATGCATTGAAGATTAAGTTTGTGTTTGTTATGATTTCTTTTCTGGGTTCAAATCCTGTTTTCTACTAAACTACTATCTCAAGCACCACTAGTCTTCTGTATCCTATTGCCGTGTCGTCGTAGCCCTTTTGTTTTGTTTTTTTTTTTGAGACAGGGTCTGATTCTGTCACCCAGGCTGGAGTGCAGCAGCATAATTTTGGCTCACTGTAATCTCTGCCTCCCAGGCTCCCCAGTTAATTTTTTGTATTTTTTTTTTTTGGTAGAGACAGAGTTTCAATTTTTTTTTTATGTGATGAATACGTTTTGTGTTTTATTTAAGAAATCTAGTGTGATGGCTGGGCACAGTGGCTCATGTCTGTAATCCCAGCACTTTGGGAGGCCAAGGCGGGCAGATCCCTTGAGGTCAGGAGTTGGAGACCAGCCTGGCCAACATCGTGAAACCCTGTCTCTACTAATAATACAAAAAAAAAAAATATATATATATATATATAGGCGTCGTGGTACCTGCCTGTAATCCCAGCTATTCGGGAAGCTGAGACAGGAGAACTGCTGGAACCTGGGAGGCAGAGGTGGCAGTGAGCTGAGGTCACGCCACTGCACTCCAGCCTAGGTGGCAGAGCAAGACTCACTCTCTCTCTCAAAAAAAAAAAAAAAAATTCCCTGATATTTATCCTCACCCTCTCTCAGATTCCCAGTGTCTTTGAAGTATTAATTATACTTAATAACTCTTTGTCACTGTTGAATTTTTACTTTTGGGGAGGGGGGTTGCCATTAAATTTGGGACCAGAGCAAGAGAAAATCAGAATTATTGGTTATGGCTAACACTAAACTCTGGAGAAAAGTGTCCTCTTGTCTGTTTGGGAGTCTATCCTGCCATCTGACCTGGCCTACTTCATTGTTGAAGTCCTGGTTACTCTGAGGTATATTTTGTCATAAGGCTAAAGCCATGATTCAGTTCCATTTTAGTTTACCAGGCACACCACCACACTGTCTGCAGGTGGATTAATCCGTATGTCACAGGTGTATTAATCAGTATGTCAAACAGAATGAGAAATGATCTGTTCTGGTAGTGCTTTAAGGGTACTCTGGCTTAATGTATATCCACACTAGACTATATACACAAAGTAAGTTACTAGCATCTTAGTCATATCCTCTAAGAAGTTCTTTGGTCTTTTTCATTCTAAACAGAACAGTTTGATTTTTATTCATATGGTATGATTGTTGTGTGTGTGTGCATGTGTGTTTGTGTGCGTGCTGTTAATTTTATTTTAAGTTATAAAATTGATCATAATAGAAATGAGAATATTTCCTGCATTATTCTCTGACTGTAGTTTGGGGAGCATTGTAATTATTTTGTTCCACAGCTTTTGGGTAACTGTTAAACAGTGAACTAATTTGTTATCTAAATAAAATGATTGCTATTTTAAAAAAAAATTATGGAAATGTATTTTGTGGATTTGTCTAGGAGTCTCGTTTTGTTAAATTGGATACCTAACATTTGCCCATTCATTTTACTTGACATGGTTAGACTTCTGATATATACAGAACATGAGGAGAATTGCAGTCTTATGGTTTATTAATATGATAAAATGAGCATTCAGAAATTCACAACTGTATTTTATCTTGTTTAAGTCCCGAACATTAGGAACTCTACAGCAAGAATGGCCTTTATTATTTATTTATTTATTTGAGACAAAGTTTCACTCTTGTTGTCCCAGCTGGAGTGCATTCTCTGCTCACTGCAACCTTCGCCTCCCAGGTTCAAGCAATTCTCCTACCCCAGCCTCCCCAGTAGCTGGGATTACAGGGATGTGCCTCTATGCTCAGCTAATTTTTTATATTTTTAGTAGAGACGGGGTTTCTCCGTAGTAGTCAGACTGGTCTCGAACTCCCAACCTCAGGTGATCTGCCTGCCTCAGCTTCCCAAAGTGCTGGGATTACAGGCGTGAGCCACCACGCATGACCAGAATGGCCTTTATTATACTGACTTTTTGTAACCACTAAATGTTGTTTTACAGTTATGATGAAGAATATTATCATTCTTGTAGGAAAAGACATTTGCTTGGGATGGAACTGATTCATACAAGTATTAGTAGTGGGTGAATAAAATGTTTGGCTCTTGATTAGACTCCTGATGTTGAGTATTTGTTTTGAGTTTTAATGTTGCTTTAATTTGGATTGATCTGAAGTCATTTTAGGTTGGCATGCCATTCAGTATTTTAGAACTGTTTAATATACAGTTCACCAAGTAAACAGGTCTGTGTCAAATCTAATAGCTGTGAATACAATTGTAGGAAGATGGATTATTTTTCTTCTTCTTCTTTTTTTTTTTTTTTTTTTTGAGACTTGCTCTGTCTCCCAGGCTGTAGTACAGTGGCGCGATCTTGGCTCAGGGCAACCTCCGCCTCCTGGATTCAAACAATTCTCCTGCCTCAGCCTCCCTAGTAGCTGGGATTACGGGCGTGTGCCAGCCACTGTACCTAGCTAAATTTTGTATTTTTAGTAGAAATGGGGTTTCACCATGTTGGCCGTGGTTGGCCAGGCTGGATTCAAATTCCTGACCTCAGGTGATCTGCTCTCCTCGGCCTCCGAAAGTGCTGAGATTACAGGCATGAGCCACTGCACTCAGCCAGGAAGATGGATTTTAAGAACAGGGTGGACTGCCATAAAATTGAGCCTGTACATACCCCTTCTCTTTTTCCACTTCAGTCACGGAAAGCATTGTGTATCTAGTCTATATGTTGGAAATTTCTGGCAAGTCTTTATTTTTTCTTAAGGAGTATGTGGTGTTCACAGGTCTGTTGGAACATTTTTTTTTTAAAGACGGCGTCTCGTTTTTGTTGCCCAGGCTGGAGTGCAATGGTGCAATCTTGGCTCACCGCAACCTCTGCCTCCCGAGTTCAAGCAATTCTCCTGCCTCAGCCTCCTGAGTAGCTGGGATTACAGGCATCTGCCACCACCCCGACTAATTTTGTATTTTTAGTAGTGACGGGGTTTCTCCATGTTGGTCAGGTTGGTCTTGAACTCCTAACCTCAGGTGATCCACCCCAGCCTCCCAAAGTGCTAGTATTACAGGTGTGAGCCACTGTGCCCAGTGTTTTTCAATCTGATTCCTTTCCCCCTGAAGTTTCTGTTCAGCCCTTTACTATGGTCATGTTGATGTTTTTAATTGCTAAAACAAGTCAAAATTCAATATCCGTGGCAGCTGACAATTCAGACTTTGGCATATAAAATAAAGGGTTTATTTTTTCATTCCTCTGTAAATGGTGTTGTTTTCACTTATTTGTAGTGCTATGAAGCTGGTCACCTGGAGAATGGCATAACTGAATCTTGTGCCACATCTTATTCAAAAGATTTTGGTGGAGGTGAGTATTTTTGAGATTTAAAAAATGTAATGCAGTAGTAAGTTTGAAGAGCTTTGTCTGTTAACCATAAAAATTGTTACATGTGTAAACCAGACCAGTGAGGTACAAGTTTTAAAACTGGTTTGCCCAAAATCTGCTTCCTCAAACAGATAAAATATTCATAAATTGAACATCTACCAGGGCTTTTAGTAGGAATGCTACCTGTAATCTTGCTAAAGCATTACAGAGAGTTAGGTTATTATCTGTAGTATTCCTGTTTTATAGAAGAAATGTGAAGATGAGCAAAGAGTATCATGGGAATATTATATTTCGTGTGGCCTACGATTATTAAATTTTCTAACAAGTAAATCTAGCAATATGTTAGCTTATTTTAGCCATGTGGCAATTGTAATCCCATAGGTTGCTCAATTTGCTTGTAAGATTTAAAAATAAGCTGCTTTCAAAATAATATCAGGCCGATCATGGTGGTCCACAACTGCAATTCCAGTGTTTTGGGAGGCCAAGATAAGATAACACTTGAGGCCAGGTGTTCCATCCAGACCAGGCTTGGCACTTAGTGAGACCCTGTCTCTATCTACAATTAAAAAAAAAATTAGCTAGGCATGGTGGTGTATTTCTATAGTCACAGCTACTTGTTAAGCTGATGTGGGAAGATCCCTTGAGCCCGAGAGGTTGTGGCGACAGTAAGCTGTTGCTCACACCAGGCACTGTAGCCTGGGCAACAGTGAGAGACCATGTCTCTTAAAATAATAGTAGTAATAATAACATCAGCTCTTTTCCTGTATTTTTATATTTCATTTTTGAAATAAAACCTACAACATGAACTTTATCCATTATAAATTTTGTGTAAGTGTTCCAACTTATGAGAATTTCAGACCTTTCTGTTGTAATCATACTATCTCTTCTTTTAGTGTTAGACTGCAAGCAGTTTTGATGGCAGAGCTTCTCCAACTCAATCAGGCAGTCAAAAAAGCTCATTGAGGCAGTCTTCAAAACTCCACCTTTCATATTGTTAACTAGCATAAATATCCTAGAATGTTTTAAGAAATATCTCTTAGATTCCCCTTGATGTTTCTATAACACTGTTGAAATGTGTTTAATGGAAAGTGCAGGAGGGACTAGAAGAATTTCTCTCTCTGGTTTTTTTTTTTTTTTTTTTTTTTTTGGTTTGAGACAGAGTCAGGCTCTGCCGCCCAGGCTGGAGTACAGTGGTGTGATCTTGGCTCACTGTAGTCTCCGCCTCCCGGGTTCAAGCGATTTTCCTGCCTCAGCCTCCTGAGTAGCTGGGACTACAAGTGCATTCCACTACACCTGGCTAATTTGTTTTGTAATTTTAGTAGAGATGGGGTTTCACTGTGTTGGCCAGGATGGTCTCGATCTCCTGACCTCATGATCCTCCTGCCTCGGCTTCCCAAAGTGCTGGGATTACAGGCATGAGCCACTGTGCCCGGCCTCAACTCTCCATCTTAATCCTTTTTTTTCTTCTTTTTTTTTTTTTTTTTTTTTTGAGATGGAGTTTCGCTCTTGTTATCCAGGCTGGAGTGCAGTAGCGCGATCTCGGCTCACTGCAACCTCTACCTCCTGGTTTCAAGTGATTCTCCTGCCTCAGCCTTCTGAGTGAGATTACAGGCATGCACCACCATGCCTGGCTAATTTTGTATTTTTAGTAGAGACAGGATTTCACCATGTTGGCCAGGATGGTCTGGATCTCCTGACCTCATGTGATCTGCCGACCTCAGCCTCCCAAAGTGCTGGGATTACAGGCTTGAGCCACAGTGCCTGGCCCTTAATCCATAAATCATATAGTGATTTATATTATTGTCTCCAACCTCGAAGTCTAGGGAGTGCTATCTTTTCATGACTAGTAAAAAGCATTTCTCTTTCATCTATAGGATTTAATTCCTTTGAGGAACTACAAGATTTGTCATTTCAATCATATAATTAAAAATTTCTGTGATAACCTGTACACTTATTATTAATCTATATGAGGGAGAAGTTACATATATGTAGCCATTTCCCATCTAGTTATGTCATCATGAGTTAGTCTCAATTCTTATTTCCCCCGTTTTCCTAATCCACAAAGCTAGAGAATTCAATGAGTTTTAAGGTTGGTTTTTATTCTATCAGTAAGATAAGAGATTTTGGACATGTGTGTTATTAGCCAGCAAATAACACCTATTTTCCTGTCATAGGCACTTCCAAGATATTTGACAGACCAAGGAAGCGAAAACGACAGAGGCATGCTGCAGCCAAGATGCAGTGTAAAAAAGTGAAAAATGATGACTCGTCAAAAGAGATTCCAAGCTTAGAGGTAATACTCAGTTCCTGATCTTTTCACCTTCTACAGAGAAGCTACTTTTCACACCAGAGGCCACGTCCCTCTTTCCCTTGAGTTTTCTTAAGAATACTATTCTACTGAAATGGCTGATGGCCATAAGGAATCTTGGAGGAAAAGTACAGCCTTATCCTAATAATGAGGCAAGGCATGTATTCCAACTGTCAATATGGTCTTTTTAAAAGATCATCACATCCTATGCTGTAGATGTCCAATCAGGTATATAATTGTTTCATCGTTAAGTAAACTTGTAAAACCAGAGAGCACAATATCAAGTCAATATATGATCTGAAGGAACTTAGATACTGCCCTATAAAAGTTGAGACTGACCAGGTGCCGTGGCTCATTCCTGTAATCCCAACACTTTGGGAGGCCGAGGTGGGAAGATAAATTGAGGTTGAGAGTTCGAGACCAGCCTGGCCAACATGGTGAAACCTCATCTCTACTAACAATATAAAAATTAGCTGAGTGTGGTGGCGTGCGCCTGTAATTCCAGCTAATCAGGCAGAGGCACAAGAATCACTTGAACCCTTGAGGCAGAGGTTGCAGTGAGCCGAAATCATGCCGCTGTACTCCAGCCAGGTGACAGAGTGAGACTCTGTTTTAAAAGAAAAAAATTGAGACTGCTGGCTGGGTGTTGTGGCTCATGCCACTCAGCTCTTTCGGAGGCTAAGGTGGGAGGATCATTTGAGAACAGGATTTCGAGACCAACCTGGGAAATACAGTGAGACCTTGACTCTATTTGGAAAAAAAAAAAAAACAAGTTGAGACTGCTGTGATTAGCGGGGAGATTTACTTGCTTATTTCTTGAGACCATCAGCTACTTAATCTTGGGACAATTTTTATGAATATCGGCCTTCAGGAAACAAAAGATTTAAAACGATTTACTTGCAAAGCATCAGTGCAATCATTGATATTATCTCTGGGTTTCCAACTCAAGTTAAAAGAGAGTTAGAAGTCAGGTCAGCATCACACGTTATGATGCAGAATGTTTCTTTCCAGGACAATTTGAATAGAATGCCCAAGAGGGGCATTATTTAGGAAACACTGATCTTGGAAGGACAAATAAGTAATCAAATAAACTTAAGAATGTTTTCTCTCCCTTAGTGAAACCTTAAAATGGAACAGCTCAGAAAGTTCCAGTGGAACAAACAGCCTCAGAGCAGTTAGTGGCAGGGCATGAGGCGCCCACTACCCGCCCAATCACAGCAGGGTTAGAACTAACATTGCATGCAGTCCGCCCGAGTGATTGGCTGAACATCTGTAAGTGCTTAATGGCTAGACAAATAGCAGCCCAGAGGGAGGGGGTCAAATGGAAGAGACATCAATAATACAGATGTGGGACATTATTTTTTCTTTGCAAGGGAGAACTAATGCCTCACAGGACGGCCGCAAGCCCCAAGGAGACTGTTGAGGAAGGTGTGGAACACGATTCTGGGATGCCTGCCTCTAAAAAAATGCAGGGTGAACGCGGTGGAGGAGCTGCACTCAAGGAGAATGTTTGTCAGGTAGAGAAATGTTTGCCAACTTGTGTATTCATTGCATGTTCATCTTTTTTTTTTGTTTTTGTTTTTTTTTTTTTTTTTTTTTTTTTTGAGACGGAGGCTTGCTCTCTCGCCCAGGCTGGAGTGCAGTGGCGCAATCTCGGCTCACTGCAAGCTCCGCCTCCCGGGTTCACGCCATTCTCCTGCCTCAGCCTCCCGAGTAGCTGGGACTACAGGCGCTAGCCACTGCGCCCGGCTAATTTTTTCTATTTTTAGTAGAGACGGGGTTTCACCATGGTCTCGATCTTCTGACCTTGTGATCCGCCCGCCTCGGCCTCCCAAAGTGCTGGGATTACAGGCGTGAGCCACCGCGCCCGGCCTGCATGTTCATCTTTAAAGGGAAACCCACTCCATCTCTTTGTGGTGGTTTCTTGGTAGAATAACAATACTTTTGGATGATCCCAGTGGAGTCACTTTCTTTAAGGATTTGACCCTTTTTTCTCCCCACAAAGAAAGATACTTGGAGAAATAGTTTAGTGTTGGCGAATCACCTGCCCTTAAGGCCCATGAAGGAATATATGCCGTGAAACAAGTCTGAGATGGAATATGCGAATCTCTGGTTGCTTATTCAAATATAATTCTCCAGTACTTCTCATGGTGTCAGAATCTTTGGGTTTGTAAGGAACTTTTCAAGGGTAATTTTAGCTTTGAGATATTTTTCCTTTAATGTGGTGACTTTAGAAAGCCTACCACCTATATTGTTTTATTTAATTAATAAATATTTATACAGTATTTACTGTGTATGAAGTATTGTTCCAAGCACTTTGTAAATATTACATTATTTAGTCATCCTAATAATCTCATAAGTAGAGTTCTGTGATTATCCCCATTTTGCAGATGAGGAAACTAAATTACAGAGAGGATAAATAACTTGCTTATATTCATCAGAGAACCCTGGATTTAAACCTCAGCAGTCTGGATTTAGAATCTCCCTCTCCTTTTTTCTAACCTTTAAGCTCTGTTGGACTTGGTTGGTTTAGAGTCTTCACCATTGTGTTGGATTGCCTCTCTGTGAGATAGGGGATTCCACTTTATTGTTAAAGAGACTTTTAGTCTTTGTGAGTAGAGTCAGTGACCATTTGAGTATTTTTTTTTAATGGTCTTGATTTACCTATGTAATTCTTAAAATTTGGTGTATAAAAACTTGAAGACAGGCGATGTGCAGTGGCTCACACCTATAATCACAGTGCTTTTGGAAGCCGAGGCAGCAGGATTGCTTGAGGCCAGGAGTTCTAGACCAGCCTGGGCAATACAGTGAGACCTCTGTCTCTATTGAAAAAAAATTTGTCTTTTTAAAAAAATTAGCCAGCTGCAGTGGCTCATACCTGTAGCCCAAGAGGTCAAGATTACAGACTTTTCTTTTAAGTAAACAAAAACTTGAGGATATTAGTTCTTTCTTTCTTTCTCTTTCTTTCTTTCTTTCTTTCTTTCTTTCTTTCTTTCTTTCTTTCTTTCTTTCTTTCTTTCTTTCTTGTCTTTCTTTCTTTCGTCTTTCTTTCTTTCTGTCTTTCTTTCTGTCTTTCTTTCTTTCTGTCTTTCTTTCTTGTCTTATTTTTGAGACCGAGTCTCGCTCCGTCGCCCATGCTGGAGTGCAGTGGCGTGATCTCTGCTCACTGCAAGCTCTGCCTCTTGGGTTCACGCCATTCTCCTGCCTCAACCTCCTGAGTAGCTGGGATTACAGGTGCCCACCATAATGCCTGGCCAATTTTTTGCATTTTTTAGCAGAGACGAGGTTTCACCATGTTGGCCAGGATGGTCTCGATCTCCTGACCTTGTGCTGGGATTACAGGTGTGAGCTACCGCCCCGGCCAGTTCTTCTTTTTTAAACTGAAACCATAGGCCGAGCACAGCACTAATCTCAGCACTTTGGAAGGCTGATGTGGGTGGATCATTTGAGCCCAGGAATTTGAGACCAGCCTGGGCAACATGGTAAAACCCTGTCTCTGCCAAAAATACAAAAATTAGCCAGGCGTGACAGTGTGTGCCTGTATTTCCCTTGCTGGGGAGGCTGAGGTCATTGGATCACCTGAAGCCAGGGAGGTAGAGGCTTTAGTGAGCCATGGTTATGCCAGTGCACTCCCATCTGGGTGACTGAGAGAGACCCTATCTCACAAATAATAAATAGCAATAGATAAATAAGTTGAGATCTCTAAAAAAGTAAACTCAGGCCAGAAAATGTTATTGTTGCCAATATAATTTCTTTTTTTTTTTTTTTGAGACGGAGTCTCTGTCGCCCAGGCTGGAGTGCAGTGGCCGGATCTCAGCTCACTGCAAGCTCCGCCTCCCGGGTTTACGCCATTCTCCTGCCTCAGCCTCCCGAGCAGCTGGGACTACCGGCGCCGCCATCACGCCCAGCTAGTTTTTTGTATTTTTTAGTAGAGACGGGGTTTCACTGGGTTAGCCAGTATGGTCTCGATCTCCTGACCTTGTGATCCGCCCATCTCGGCCTCCCAAAGTGCTGGGATTACAGGCTTGAGCCACCGCGCCCGGCCGCCAATATAATTTCAATCCAGTTTCTTTGCCTATTATCTTCACTATTACATACTTGGACCAGATCCCAAACAACAGTGTTAATCCTCAAAAACAGTTACGCTCATTATTTACTTAGTGAGACAAGTCAGAGTGTAAACACATTTTACAAAGATCATTTAATGAAAAGATTAAAGGTAAGGTGACCCTATGGTCCTGGCTTGTCTGGATCAGTCTTTGTGTAGGTCCCTTGTGCTGTCATAATTTATTAATAGCTCTTCCTTTCACTCTCAAGTGTCCCAGTTTGAAAGATAAATTACATGGTTATCCCAGTTGAAAATTAGTCTATAACATTTAGTTAATGCGAAACTTTTGTTTCTTATTCACATTGTAATTAACGTTTTCCTATTTAAGTGCTGAAGGTCAATTTTTTTTACTATATATAAAAACATGTTATTGGTGCTCTGAATATGCAAAGTATAATATATAATACTGTTTTTCAATTTTTACATGTGAATAGTAGATAATGGGAATCAGATGTTTGAAGATAGCTCAGACTATAGGTTGATAAAGTCCCTGGGGTCCCCTATCAATTCCAGGCTACCTTTCTAACCTTTCTCCCTAAAGCTGTCCTAGTTAGTTTTTTATTTAAGCTTTAATTCTTAAGTGATCAAGACCTATTCTGTTTCTATGAGTTTTTGAAGCTAAAACTTAGTCACCTTTCCCCTTGTTCGCTTTTCATAGTAGTACATGGCTTTAAAAAATATTTGGGCTGGGTGCGGTGGCTCACACCTGTAATCCCAGCACTTTGGGAGGCCAAGGTGGGTGGACCACGAGGTCAGGAGTTTCAGACCAGCCTGGCCAACATGGTGAAACCCCATCTCTACTAGAAATACAAAAATTAGCCAGGCGTGGTAGCGCATGCATGCCTCTAATCCCAGCTACTCGGGAGGCTGAGGCAGGAGAATCAGTTGAACCCCGGGCAGCACAGGTGGCAGTGAGCCAAGATTGCGCCATTGTGCTCCCTCGTGGGCGACAGAGCAAGACTCTGTCTCAAAAAAAAAAAAAAAAAAATCATAAATCTTACATTGTTTTATTTCCTAAGCCCCTGTCTTAAGTGAGGCCCTGTCTTAGCTGAGATTATTTCAGAAAAATGATCTCTCTCTGGGATGGTTCTAGGTGTGTCCCAAAAGGGCTGTTTAGACCTTGGTGGGAGCTCTTTTGGAACTTTATGGCCCAAGTCTAGCTAGCCAGTGTCAGTTGCTTGAACCATTCAGTAGCTTTCTGGTTTATCTCTATGCTCTTTTCTGACCTTTTGACTCGAACTCATTTTCCATGTAGCAGTCAGAACATTCTTTTTAAAAATGAATACCTGATTTTAGCTTTCCTTTGGTAAAGTTCTCCAATGGTACACCTTTTTAACTAGAATAAAATCTACAACTACAGGCCCTTGCCTCTTTCTCACCTCATTTTCTGCCACTTTTAACCTTTGTTTACTTTAACCCACTGACACTGGTTTTACCCTTGATTCTCAAACGTGGAAAAACAGATAGATGTTTTCTTTCTCTTAACAGAATTGTGAAAAATTGGGTGAGCTGCTGTTATGTGAGGCTCAGTGCTGCGGGGCTTTCCACCTGGAGTGCCTTGGATTGACTGAGATGCCAAGAGGAAAATTTATCTGCAATGAATGTCGCACAGGTAAAGTAGATATCGAATGGTCTTCCTCCAAAGAAAGTTTGAATTTTAAGTTTTTCAGGAAAGACATTTATTGGAGACACTATTTTGTGGCAACACTGGGCTAGTTGTTACAGATATAGAAATGGTGCTGTGGAGTCACTGCTTTCAGAAAAGCTACCAAGTGAATAATAAATGGGTAGCATAATATAGCGCAAAAAGCATTGTATTGGTGATACATTCAGAGTGTAATGTAAGCAAAGATGAGCTAATGCCATAGAGGAAGATATCTGTGTTTAGCTGTAAGAGAGAAAGAGAAATTGGTGTCGGGAGGGGAAGGGCAGAAGGTCCAGTAATGAAAATGTGTAAAACATTTGGGGAATATAGAATACAAGCCAATATGTTTAGAGTTTAGGATATTTTAGTTAAGAGGCATAGGCAGTAACTATGAGGGCTTCTTGATTACTGGTAATGTTTTATATTTCTTAATCTGCATAGTGATTACATGAGCATGTTTACTTCATCAACTATACTCTTAGGATGTGTGTACTTTACAGTGTGTACATCATACATCAATAAAAATATTTACTAAAAAAGTTAAAAGATTATTTGTGAGTTATAATGCTTAGATTGGATTAGAAAATAGGGATAGTCAGCTGAGACCAGCTGGTAAAGCACTTCATAAAGCTGTGCTAAGTAAAGTGTTCTTTTTTTTTTGTTTTTAAATAAGAGATGAGGTCTTGTCCAGGTTGGAGTGCAGTGGCGTGATCGTAGCTCATTGTAGTCTTGAGCTCCTGGGCTCAAGCAATCAGCTTCCCAAGTAGCTGGGACTACAGCCACTTGCCACCATGCATGGGTAATATTTTTTTATTTTTTATTGAGATGGGGGTCTTAACTATGTTGCCCAGGCTGGAAAGTGTTCTCTCACTCTCTCTCTCTCTCTCTCTCTTTTTTTTAAGCATGATATGTAGATGTTACAGCATGTAAACAGTGAAGAACTCAGGGCTGGGGTATAGATCTTATGCCTGTAAGTCATTGAAGCTGCACATATGGATCATACTTCCCAAAGAAAAAGTGTCATTAGGATAAGATAATGGTCAGTGACACTGCCTGGGCATATATGCTCTTATAACCAGTTATTGGAAGGAGAGGAGGAGCTAGTCAATATCTCTGAAGCCACAGGAGTCAGGTGTTACCTGTAGGGGCAGATGTAGCAAAGACACTAAGGAGGTTCTGGATTGAAGAGAGGATTTTGTATGTGGCAGTGAGAAAATGCCTCAATTTTTGCCAGAGGATGTCTCATTACACTAGATTGAAGGGTGAGTGGATAGCCATATATATAACTTCTTGAAGAAACTTGACTTCAGCAGAAAGGAAGACAGTACCTAAAGGGAGGATATTATAGGGTCAAGAGGAAAATCAGTTTGAGTGTGTAAAACAGCTCTATTAAGGCAGAATTGAAGTGCAAAAAATTGCACGTATTTCAAGTGTATGAGTTGATAAATTTTGGTATGTATATATGTATGCACCTGTGAAATCATCACTCCGCATTATTATTTTGAGATTCAGTAAGGTTGTGTGTATTGGTAGTTCATTTCTTTTTATCACTGAGTAGTAGTTTGTTGTGTGGATTTACTTGGTTGTTGATCCATTCATCTGTTGATAGACATTTGGATTGTTTCCTGTTTTGGTTATTATAAATAAAGCTGCTGAGAACATTCAAGTTTTTGAACACTTTGTACCCTCCCTGCCCCTTCCCTCCCCCTCCCATTTTTCTTTTTTTTCCTTGAGACAGGGTCTCTCTGTGTCGCCTAGGCTGGAGTACAGTGCTATGATTCTGGCTCACTGCAGCCTCAACCTTCCAGGCTCCAGCAATCCTTCTGGCTCAGCCTCCTTAGTAGCTGGGACTACAGGTGCCTGCCACATGCCTGGCAAATTTTTAAATTTTTTTTTAAAGACAGGGTTTTATTACATCATTACCGGGCTGGTTTTGAACTCCTGGGATTAAGCAGTCCTCCTTGTTCAGCCTATGAAAGTGTTGGGATTATAGGTGTAACATTAACACACAATTCCTGGCCCCATTTTCTTTTTTCTTTTTTTCTCTTGAGATGGAGTCTCATACTGTCGCCCGGGTTGGAGTGCAATGGCACAATCTCGGCTCACTACAATCTCCTCCTCCTGGGTTCAAGCAATTCTCCTGCCTCAGCCTCCCGAGTAGCTGGGATTACAGGCATGTGCCACCACACCCAGCTAATTTTTGTGTTTTTAGTAGAGACGGGGTTTCTCCTGTTGGTCAGGCTGGTCTCAAACTCCCAACCTCAGGCGGTCCACTTGCCTTGGCCTCCCAAAGTGTTGGGATTACATGCCACTGCGCCTGGCCAACTTTTTCATTTTCTTAATGATGTGTTTGTAAGATTAATAGTTCTTAATTTTTATTAAATCCAGTTTATCAATTTGTTCTTTTTATGGACTGTGATTTGCTGTCATAGCTAAGAAGTTTTGCTTAACCCAGTGTCACAAAGTTTTTTTTGTTTTGTTTTGTTTTTTCTTTTTAATCTGCGACAGAGTCTCACTCTGTCACCCAGGCCGGAGTACAGTGGCACGATGTCACTCACTGCCACCTCCACCTCCCAGGTTCAAGTGATTCTTGTGCCTCAGTCTCCCTAGTAGCCAGGATACCAGGCATGTGCCACCATGCCCAGCTAATTTTTGCATTTTTAATAGAGACAAGGTTTCACCATGTTGGCCAGGCTGTTCTCAAACTCCTGATCTCAGATAATCCACCCACCTTGGCCTCCCAAACTCCCAAAGTGCTGGGATTACAGGTGTGAGCCGCTGTGCCCGGCCAGTGTCACAAAGATTTTTAGTTCTATGTTTTCTTCATAGAATTTTTTAGTTTTACATTTCACTATTAGGTCTATGATCTATTTTGTATTAATTTTTGCATATGACATGAGGTATAGAGAAGATATAATTTTTTTATTTTTGGTTTTTTAAATTTGTGGTTTTGTTTCCCTTTTTTCCTAGGAAAGTTATTATCTTTGAGAGTAGGAAGTTTTACCAGTTTAGGTACAGTGTAAGAAATGGGAGTCATTTATTAGTGCTCTTGGCTTACCCTATTTTCCTGCAATAGGGTGATCACATCATTGTTTAGATTGCTCAGGTTTAATAATAGCTACCACTCCTGTAATCCCAGCACTTTGGGAGGCTAAGGTGGGTGGATTATTTAAAGTCAGAAGTTTGAGACCAACCTGGCCAACGTGGCGAAACCTCGTCTCTACTAAAAATACAAAAATTAGCCAGTCATGGTCGTGCGTGCCTGTAATCTCATGTACTTGGGAGGCTGAGGCACAAGAATCACTTGATCCCAGGAGGTGGAGGTTGCAGTGAGCTGACATCATGCCACTGCACTCCATCCTGGGCGACAGAGGGAGATTGAGTCACCAAAAAAAAAAAAAAAAAAGCTACCAGTTATTCAGCATCAGGTAGGGTTTTGCCTGTTTAATATTTCTTAAAATATTTATTTGCTGGATGTTCTCAGTGTTTATAGATAAAATGGGTGATTTGAATGAGCTTCCATTTCCAGCAATTGCCTGCAGGAGGATTCATGTTGAGGTCTGTTTGCCTGTCAAGCTTAGGCTCTTTTTCTTATGTTGCACTGCATCTTACAGAGAGAGAGAGGTCTGTGTTTTATGTTTTTATTATTTTATTTTATTTTATTTTTTTCTGAGACAGAGTCTCCTTCTGTGGCCCAGGCTGGAGTACGGTGGTGCGATCTCAGCTCACTGCAACCTCCACCTCCCAGTTTCAAGAGATTTCGTGTCTCAGCCTCTGTGGTAGTTGGGATTATAGGCACCTGCCACCACACTCAGCTAATTGTTTTGTATTTCTAGTAGAGAAGGTGTCTCACTATGTTCCCCAGGCTAGTCTTGAACTTCTAGCCTGGTTTTGACTTTTTATTACAAAAATCTTAAGACATACACCAGGGTAGAACAATGTAAAGAATCTCCATGTATTCAGTTAATTTCAGTAGTTATCAACTTCTGTCTCATTTTCTCCATATATTTCAAAGGGTTTCTAACAGATACAACATCTAATGTATAGCAAGAATATATGATAACTTATTTGTATCATCTACCAGCCAGTTCATTTTCAAATTTTCTCATTTGTCTCAGGGATGTCTTTTTATTATGTTTTGAATCAAGATCTAGATCCAGAGAGAGGCCAAAAGCTTCTCTGTAGGTTTTCTTAGGGAGATTACCAGCATTGTATGTCGGGTGATTTCCTGTAGTGTAAACTTTTTTATACATCTCTTTTTTTTTTTTTTTTTTTTTTTTTGAGACGGAGTCTTACTCAGTCGCCCAGGCTGGAGTGCAGTGGCACGATCTCGGCTCACTGCAAGCTTCGCCTCCTGGGTTCATACCATTCTCCTGCCTCAGCCTCCCAAGTAGCTGGGACTACAGGCGCCCGCTGCCACGCCCGGCTAATTTTTTGCATTTTTAGTAGAGACGGGGTTTCACTGTGTTAGCCAGGATGGTCTCAATCTCCTGACCTCGTGATCCGCCCGCCTCGGCCTCCCAAAGTGCTGGGATTACAGGCGTGAGCCACCGCGCCCAGCCTATACATCTCTTTAGTTTCTACTTATCTATAACAATACTGCCCCCAAACCTTTTTTTTTTTTTTTTTTTGAGGTAGGGTCTCGCTCTGTCACCCAGGCTGGAGTCTACTGGTGTGATCTCAGCTCAGTCAATCTCCATTTTCCAGGTTCAAGTGATCCTCCTGTGTCAGCCTCTTAAGTAGCTGGGACCACGGGCATGCACCACCACGCCCAGCTAATTTTTGTATGTTAGTAGAGATGGAGTTTCGCCATGTTGCCTGGGCTGGTCTTGACCTCCTGGAATCAAGCCAGCCACTCACCACGGCCTCCCAGAGTGCTGGGATTATAGGCATGAGCCTCCTCGCCCAGCCCAACTTAAATTTTGTTGGTTGCCTCCTGGGAGGTATCCCCTTAACTTGTTCCTCTGTCATCCATATTTCCTGTAAACTTGTAGTTAGTCCAGGGGCTGGATTAGGTTTGAGTTTTTTCTTTTTTTGGCGGGGGTGCCAGCGGCAAACATTTTCTGTAGACAACATGTACTATCTGTTGTATCACATCAGGGAGTGTGTATTATCAGATAGTTCATTTATAATAATACTAAGATTGTTACAGTGGGGTCAGATGATGTCAGCCCTATCAGTCCATTATAAAATTTCTTACAAACTTTTCAGCTAATGGTTTAGCATTTGGTAGATTCTTGAATTCTTATTAATTTATCTTCTTTTGGTTTCTCAGGAATCCATACCTGTTTTGTATGTAAGCAGAGTGGGGAAGATGTTAAAAGGTGCCTTCTACCCTTGTGTGGAAAGTTTTACCATGAAGAGTGTGTCCAGAAGTACCCACCCACTGTTATGCAGAACAAGGGCTTCCGGTGCTCCCTCCACATCTGTATAACCTGTCATGCTGCTAATCCAGCCAATGTTTCTGCATCTAAAGGTATGGATTTCTCATGTGGACCACTCTAACTGTAAAACCTCAGTTTCATTGGCAACAGATATTTTCTTTTTCTTTCTTTTTTTTTTTTTTTTTCCTTTTTGAGACGGAGTCTCGCTCTGTTGCCCAGGCTGGAGTGCAGTGGCGTGATCTCAACTCACTGCAAGCTCCACCTCCTGGGTTCACGCCATTCTCCTGCCTCAGCCTCCTGAGTAGCTGGGACTACAGGTGCCCACCACCATGCCTGGCTAAATTTTTGTATTTTTAGTAGAGACAGGGTTTCACCGTGTTAGCTAGGATGGTCTAGATCTCCTGACCTCGTGATCCACCCGCCTCGGCCTCCCAAAGTGCTGGGATTACAGGCGTGAGCCACCGCACCTGGCCGGCAACAGATATTTTCAAATGCAATCCATCATGTCACTTTATGGTGTCTCTCTAGGTTTTATCAGAGAGATTACCAACATTGTATTTGGGAGAGAAGAGGGACATAATGAACTAGTTCGGCAGCCAGGCAGTGCCAGGGCTCCACAGAACACAATGTGGTTATGTGGTAGGGTATTGAATATTTGGATTTCATATGAAATGTAGTTTGAGAAAGTGTTCAGCTGCACGTCCTCTTCTCCCTAATTGATTAGAAAACCAGAGTGTAGTCTTCCCCTGGGCTTTTTTTTTTTTTTTGAGACGGAGTCTTGCTCTCTCGCCCGGTCTCGATCTCCTGATCTCGTGATCCACCCACCTCAGCCTCCCAAAGTGCTGGCATTACAGGCGTGAGCCACCACGCCCGACCCCCTTGGGCCATTTTTATATCTCTGGTTTCTATATGTGATATCATTCAGAAATGCATGTCAAGGCAGGATTGGGGGTTCATTTTTTTTTTTTTTAATGAAAACTCTTGTCCTAGAAATTTCTTCTGCTTCATAGTTAAGGTGAAACCTGAGTTTTCCAAAACTGTCTGTGCATATAGGTAAACTTGAGTTTTGAAATGTGTTCTCTTTGGTAAGATAAGGTGTTTGTTTTTGTTGCTGTTGTTGTTTGTTTTTTTTGAGATGGAATTTCACTTTTGTTGCCCAACGTGGAGTGCAATGGCACGATCTTGGCTCACTGCAACCTCACCTCCCGGGTTCAAATGATTCTCCTGTCTCAGCCTCCTGACTAGCTGGGATTACAGGAACATGCCACCATGCCCAGCTAATTTTTGTATTTTTAGTAGAGACAGGGTTTCATCATATTCGTCAGTCTGGTCTCGAACTCCTGACCTCAGGTAATCCGCCTGCCTCGGCCTCCCAAAGTGCTGGGATTATAGGCATGAGCCACCTCGCCCAGCGTGTTTTTGTTTTGTTTTGTTTTAAAACAGGAAGTCTCGCTCTGTTGCCCAGTGTGATCTCAACTCACTGCAATGTCCACCTCCCAGAGGTTCAAGAGATTCTCATGCCTCAGCCCCTGGAGTAGCTTGGATTACAGGTGCTTGCCACCACTCCCTGCTACTTTTTATAATTTTAGTATAGACGGGGTTTCGCCATGTTGTCCAGACTGTTCTGGAACCCCTGACCTCAGGTGATCTGCCTGACTTGGCCTTCCAAAGTGCTGGGATTACAGGTGTGAGCCACCGCGCCTGGAAAAACCCAATACCGTATCTCTGCTGGTAAATTCATGTGTGCCAAAAGAGCCTTAACTTTTTCTATAGAGGATTAAGGAAGCAAAATTTAGCAGTGTTGATGTTTCTTTTAATCAGACTGTCAGTACTTTTTTTAGGATTATTTCCTGGCCTTATGGGTCTCATAAGTAATTTAACTTGTTGGATCAAAATTGCAGTTTCGATGAATATGATGGTGTACACCTGTAGTTCCAGCTTCTTGGGAAGGTAAAGCAGGAAGTGGGAGGACTGTTTGAGCACACAGACTTTGAGGTCGCGTCCAGCCTTGGCAACACAGGGAAACCCCATGTCTTTATTAATACAAAGAAAAATGAAAAGAGTTGCAGTTTAACTATTGGCTACTTTCTTATTTTTAATTGTTGTTACAGATTGCATTAGAGGTTTTGGTGGTGGTTCGGTGATGGTTTATAATAGATGAAGTATTTGAGGAGATGTATTTCCTCTGGAGATGGTAGAGAGGTTCGTTCACTTGAAAGGCTTTAAGAATCACAGAGTTCCAGGCAAGCATTATTGTTCTCTCCCCTCTCCCTGTTTATTCTGGGGCTGATTTCCTAGCTGTCAGGACAGTGGTTTGAGTTGGGCTTTCCCTTGTTGAAGCAGGCTCACTGACAGTTATGGGATTTGGTTCCTTTTGGAGACTTATCACATAGCTCCCATCTGAGTTTTCTTGATGGATCAAATGTTTAAGATCCATCATCTTAGTGGTCATTCCTTCTATTTATGACATTTTTTCAATGCTAACAAATAGACTTGAATAACTCACATTCTTTTTATATTTAATATTTTTGTTTTTCTTTTGCTCGTCCCTGATTTTCCTGCTTTAGGTCGATTGATGCGCTGTGTCCGCTGTCCTGTGGCATACCACGCCAATGACTTTTGCCTGGCTGCTGGGTCAAAGATCCTTGCATCTAATAGTATCATCTGCCCTAATCACTTTACCCCTAGGCGAGGCTGCCGAAATCATGAGCATGTTAATGTTAGCTGGTGCTTTGTGTGCTCAGAAGGTAAGAAATCACTTCTTCCTCTATTTGTAGTCTAAAAAGGGATTAAATCAATGTTTTAATTGGAACAAAAATACTTTTCATCATATTGCCACTGGAAACAATATTAGAAATGATACTATTCATCTGCCATTAAGGAAATGATGTCCCAAATTAATGATTATATAGCAGAACTTGTTTTTTTATTTTTTTGAGACAGCATTTCACTCTGTTGCCCAAGCTGGAGTGCTGTGGCACAATCTCAGCTCACTGCAACCTCCACCTCCCACATTCAAGCAATTCTCCTGCCTCAGCCTCCTGAGTAGCTGGGATTACAGGTGCCCGCCACCATGCCTGACGAATTTTTTGTATTTTTAGTAGAGACAGGGTTTTACCATGTTGGCCAGGCTGATCTCAAACTCCTGACCTCAAGTGATCCGCCCGCCTCGGCCTCCCAGAGTGCTGAACTGCGCCTGTCCAGCAGAACTTTTAAAACTTGGCTTTGTTGCCCAATGGGGAGAAGTTTTATTTTTCTTATTTTGAATAATGACTTGAGTTTTGTTAAAATGATAAACAATTGAAGCAGTAAAGACAAAAACTCACTTAATTCCACCACCAGAAAAAAAAAATCATTGCTTAATATTAAGTAGCATTACTCCAGACATTCATGCATGTCAGCAGATAGGTCAGATACCTAGATAGAAACAATTCTTGAAAATAGTATTATCATGTAATTGTGTTTTAACAAGCAATTTTATGCAAATTAATAGAAAAAGAGTGAACGTGATGGAAAAAGTGAAGGGATTTGTGAACTTTAGTTATATATTTTCTCATTGTAAAGAATATTAGTTCTTAAAAGATCACGTAGAAGAAAGATAAATTTTCTGTATATTTTATTCTTCGCTCTTTTGCCCAGGCTGGAGTGAAGTGGTGCAATCTCTTCTCACTGCAACCCCTGCCCCCACGCTGCTCCCCACCCTGCCCCCACTGGTTCAAGCAATTCTCCTGCCTCAGCCTCCTGAGTAGCTGGGATTACAGGCGCCCAACATTGTGCCCCACAATTTTTTTTTTTTTTTTTTGGTGGAGTTGGGGTTTCACCATGTTGGCCAGGCTGGTCTCTAACTTCTGACCTCAGTTGATCCATTCTCCTCGGCTTCCCAAAAGTGCTAGGATTACAGGCGTAAGCCAGTTTGCCCGGCCATTTTATTCATTTTTAAAATATTTGTTTTTTAGAACAGAGTTAGTGTTAACCTTTCACATACTTTCTTTTCTATGCTTATCATCCCTGACAACTTGATTTTTGCTAGTTAAATGGAAGATTTTAGCACTCATCACCAGTATGTTAACTGGTTAAAGTTCTGAATTCCTTATTTCAGTTTTTCTCTTGGTTGTCTGAACTTTTGTGAGCCCACAGGTACTCATTTCTCTGCTTTGAGGCATCATTTGCCTTTGTACTAGAAGGATATCTAGTACAAAGGTAAATGATACTTTTCTAAGTTCGTGGTAATGGTATTGGTATTTTGTAATGGTATTTTTCTAGGTTCCTCGTGGACTTTGCTCCACTATCTTTTCTGGTGATGAGGGTGGCACCAGTTCTTCAGTTTTCTCTTTTATTTTGAGATTTTATTTTGTTGATTTAGTAGTTACTTGGAAATAATTTTTTTATTATCTACTTATTAATTATACAATTTCCTGAAAACCTGGCTGGCTCTGAACATTCTGAGGGACTAATTTTATAAAGAGTCAATATATGTAATAGAATGAGCATTATACTTCGAATCTCGAAGTCCAAGTTTGAATTCTGGCTTGTCTCTTTAGTCAAATTGCTTTACTAAGTCTTGGTTTGCTTGTTTATAAAATATAGGCTCTATTCCCTATCACACAGTCATATTTATCACATAGCATCAATTAAATGAAAAGATATGATTAAAACCCTTGCACAGTGAGAAAATAAGTTTAAATGGTCTCTGGTCTCATTTTTTTTTTTTTTTTTTTTTGAGACGGAGTCTCGCGCTGTGTCACCCAGGCTGGAGTGCCGTGGCGCGATCTCGGCTCACTGCAAGCTCCGCCTCCCAGGTTCACGCCATTCTCCTGCCTCAGCCTCCGAGTAGCTGGGACTACAGGCGCTCGCCACCACGCCCGGCTAGTTTTTTTGTATTTTTAGTAGAGACGGGGTTTCACCATGTTAGCCAGGATGGTCTCGATCTCCTGACCTCGTGATCCACCCGCCTCGGCCTCCCAAAGTGCTGGGATTACAGGCTTGAGCCACCGCGCCCGGCCTTCTGGTCTCATTTTTAATTCTCTGTAGGGCTGACTTTTTCCACAGCCTGCCTCATTTTGTTTGATTTTCTTCTAAAAATTATCTTTGTTATTACCCACTTTCCCTGCAAGATGACTTTCTCCAAGAAAACAATACCTTCTTTTTCTTTCCTCTTTCTTAAGATATCACTAAAGAAGCTGAACACGGTGGTGCATGCCTGTAGTCCCAGCTATTCAGGAGGCCAAGGTGGGAGGATTGCTTGAGCCCAGGAATTCAAGACCAGGCTGGGCAATATAGTGAGACTGACCTCATAAACAAAACAAAACAAAAAACAGCCAAAAAAAATAGCTATCACTGTGAAAGGAAAATAAATCCCAGGAGCCCCAAATCACTAAGTCAAGGGAAAAGTCAAGCTTGGAACTACATCAGGAAAACCTGCCTCCCATTTTATTCCTCAATATTACAGCTACAGGCCAGGCGCCATGGCTCACACCTCTAATCCCAGCACTTTTGGAGGCTGAGGCAGGTGGATCACATGAGGTCAGGAGTTTGAGACCAGCCTGGCCAACATGGTGAAACCCCGTCTCTACTGAAAATACAAAAATTAGCCAGGTGTGATGGCGGAAGCCTGTAATCCCAGCTGCTTGGGAGGCTGAGACAGGAGAATTGCTCTGTTCTGTTGAATTTCACCCTGGCAATGGAAACCGATAGCTTATCTTCACTGGTGTGGGACAGAAAGTCATCCTATGCTCATCTGAGACAAATGCATACCTGATTGCTTTCTCTGCCCTATTGTTTATGTAAAAATGCAGATTCACTGAGCCAGATTAAATTGTATATTCAGTGAAAGGCTGATGAAGGACTCAAAAGAATGCAACCTTTTGTTTTTTTACCTACTTATGACCTGGAACCCCAAGCCCCTCCCAGAACCAATGACAATGTTACACATACTGATGTCTCTTATCTCCCTAAAATATATAAAAGCAAGCTGTACCCCCACCACCTTGGGCACATGTTGCCAGGATCTCCTGAGGTTGTGTCATGGACGTGTTCTTTACCTTGGCAAAATAAACTTTCTAAATTGGTTGAGACTTATCTCACATATTTTGAATTCACATCACTAAGGAGATTTGTATTAACAGGTGTATGTTTATGCCAATAATTCTGTAAAAGAAGAATTTTCCTTACTTGCGATATATTGTCTCTGTAGCCAAAGACTGGAGTTTAGTTAATTCTGGAAGCTTTGTTCACTTAGTTGAAATCTGAAAGATAGTACACAGTCAGTGGATGGGTAAAATTGCTGCCACCTTAGTATAAACCAAGGCAGTACCTCCAAACCAATACAAATAAGCAGTCATTGCGTTCTGTATCATCACCTACTTGCAGTAAAAGCATGGCAGTTTCACCTTAGAAGTTTCTTGAAGTAAAAAACCTTAGTTTTATTGTATCCTGTCCATGAAGTGAACATTGTTTTCCTATTCTCTGTGATGAAGTAGGAAGTACACATAAAGCAGTTTCTTTGCATACTGATGGTTATCATGAGTTAAAGCACTCATGCAACTGAGTTTCAAGCTGAACTATCCACATTGTTCATGGAACACCATTTTTAATTGTAAGAGTTACTGATAAACTGTGGTTATTCATGCTTGGATATGTAGCAGACATTTACTTGAAAATGAACAACTGTGAGCCTGTCAATTCAAGAAAAACAACTGCAAAATAATGGCCAATGATAAAATTTGAGCTTTTAAGTGAAAATTAAAATTTTCATAAACTATTATCTTCTACCTTCAGCTTGACAGCTTCTTAGTACTTACTGATGGGATCATGGTAGTATTAATAAATGTGATTTTAAAAGTATTGTAATAGGCCATTTCGAAGATACATATGACTCAATGAACCTTTTTTTTTTTTTTTGAGACGGAGTCTGGCTCTGTCCTCAGGCTGGAGTGCAGTGGCGTGATCTCAACTCACTGCAACCCCCTCCTCCCAGGTTCAAGCAATCCTCCTGCCTCAGCCTCCCGAGTAGCTGGGACTACAGGTGTGTGCCACCATGCCCAGCCAATTTTTTGTATTTTTAGTAGGGACAAGGCAATATTTTTAATATAGCTAATACATGATGTTAAAAACCTTGCATGTGTAAAAGATCCATTCAAAGTAGAAGACAGATTAATGAATTTTAGTGTAGTTGTTTTAAGTTTAGTGACATAGTTTCAGTTTCCGCATTGCAACTAAACTCTACACTATGGAGTTTTAGTATAGTATCAAAGAATGAATATCCATAGTTATTGAACAGGTTATTTTAGCACTCTTTTCCAGCAATATATCTGAGAGGCCATACTTTCTTCATGTGTGTCAAATAACATATTGCAACAAATGCAATTTAAAATATTTGCTAAAATGGGCTGTACACGGTGGCTTATGCCTGTAATCCCAGCACTTTGGGAGGCAGAAGGATCACTTGAGGCCAGGAGTTCAGGACCAGCCTGGCCAACATGGCGAAACCGGTCTCTACTAAAAATACAAAAATTAGCTGGGCGTGGTGGTGCATGCCTGTAGGCCCAGCTACTCAGGAGGCTAAGGCAGAAGAATCACTTGAACCAGGGAGACGGAGGTTGCAGTGAGCTGAAATTGTGTGCCTGCACTCCAGCCTGTGTGACAAAGTGAGACCCTGTCTCAAAAAAAATAAAACATTTGCAAAAATGGGTCGGGTGCAATGGCTCGCGCCTATAATCCCAGCACTTTGGGAGGCCGAACTGGCAGATCAGTTGAATCCAGGAGTTCCAGACAAGCCTGGCCAACCTGGCAAAAAAAACCCATCTCTACAAAAAAAAAAAAAAACATTGGCGTGGCTCGGGAGGATGAGGCAGGAGAATCTCTTGAACCTGTCAGGTGGAGGTTTCAGTGAACTGAGATCACGCCACTGCACTCCACCCTGTGTGACAAAAATGAGGAAACATATAGTTTTTATTAAAATGTTAATCATGTTTAATGAAGTAATTCTTAGTATCTGTTTGCAGGAACTAGGAAATAAAAATTTAAAAATAATAAAATGAATTAGATACTTAAAATGAATTTAGAAACTTAAAATTTTTTTAGTTTTAAATTTATCTCTGGCAAATACCTGTAGTATATCCTGTATACACAAAAACACTTTGGGTTTCTTTGTAATTTTCAAGAGCATAATGTGGTCCTGTAAATTCAAGGAAAGCCTGAGGCCAAAAAGCCCAAGGACTGCTCCCATAAACTAAGATTATTCTGCGGTTAGTGAACAGGGATAGAAAATAGTCTTACAACTGTTTTTCCCCCTTA
The DNA here is from genome assembly GCF_008728515.1 of Papio anubis. Classification (NCBI taxonomy): domain Eukaryota; kingdom Metazoa; phylum Chordata; class Mammalia; order Primates; family Cercopithecidae; genus Papio; species Papio anubis. The sequence continues at coordinate 169,955,153 of NC_044980.1, forward strand.
AAGGTAGTTAACCCGGGTAGTAGGATAATTGGTAAATTTCAAATTGTGAGGAATTGGACCCTTTCAATTTAGCAGTATGTTTAAAACGCATTTTCTCTTTCTTTCCCTCTTCCACCAAGTGTCTCATTTCATCTTCATTTTAATGGCTCATGCAGGTTTCCCTCTTCTCTCTTCGTGGTTTTTCAGCTTTCTCCTATACATTACCTCTAGTGTCACTAGATAGACCCTCCTTCCTGCTTCCCATCTATCTACCCAGAGTAGTTCTATTGATTTCTTCCCTCATGTTCTTCCTCATTTCAATCTGCATTGTGCTGTGTCCTGAAATACAGAGGTGCTTGCCACTTCGTCCCCTCAGCTCTGACCTTTGACCTTTATTCAGTGGGTTTTCTTTTATCCAGGTTTCTTTTAGTGTTATATCCTTCTTTGAGTGCCTTTTTGTACATGAAATATTTCTAGTGCATCATGAATGCCAGTTTAATGAAAGGAAGATTTTTCTCCTAAGACTATGTAAGCAGACTAAACAAGTTGTAATTCAGCAAGTGACTAAGCATAGATAGGAATGTTGCAGAAGGTATCCTGCCACTGGGCTAGTTGAATTTATGTCACTGTTAGTGTACCATTCTTAGATTATTTGATTACCAAAATAGCTAAATAGAGTTTGGGACTGTATAATTGTTCTTCAGACTTGTTTTTTAGCAGCAGATACATTTCCAAATGTAATCTTACTCTGAATTTGAGCTTCACTATACAATACAGACAAAAGGTGAGCTTTTCCAGTTGAAGTAGGAGTCTGATCTGAAACACACCCCTGGCCCCAACAAAAGTAAATAAAACTTCCACTCTTATTTTAAGAGCTTGTTGAAGAGAATTAGTAAGTAAAGGTCCTTTTGGCCGGAACTGCCATCTTCCTGTAATTCGCCAAAATGTCAAAACACAAAGGGAAAGAGGAGAGGCACCTGATACATGTTCTCTCAGCCTTTTACAAAACATGGAGTTGTTCCTTTGGCCGCATATATGCAAATCTGTAAGGAAGGTGATATTGTAGACATCAAGGGAATGGGTACTTTTCAAAAAGGAATGCCCCACTAGTGTTACCATGGCAAAACTGAAAGAGTCTACAATGTTACCCAGCATGCTGTTGGCATTGTTGTAAACAAGGGCAAGATTCTTGGCAAAAGATTCAGTGTGCATATTGAGCACATTAAGCACTCTAAGAGCCAAGATAGCTTCCTGAAACGTGTGAAGGAAAATGATGAGAAAAAGAAGCCGAAGAGAAAGTTGCCTGGGTTCAACTGAAGCACTAGCCTGCTCCACTCAGAGACGCATAGTGTGAGAACCAATTGGAAGGAGCCTAAGCTGCTGGAACCTATTCCCTATGAATTCATGGCATCATAGGTGTTAAAAAAATAAAAGATCTCTGGACTGTTTAAAACAAAAAAAAAAGCAAAAGTCAGCATGGGAATAAATTATATATAAAGTGCCAACAGAAGTATGTTTATAGTAGGAATTTTTTTTTGTTCTTTCCCAGCTGAAGATTTATTGGCATAAATGCAACCATATAAAAACATAAGTCATGAAAAACAGTCATGATGTGCCCTCCCCATCCCCCCAGCCCAGGCCCCTAAAGCTTCCTCTGCCGGAGGGAGGGAGAGAGAGGAAGGGGGAGCCCCACAATCCTCTAGGAGCGCTCAGCCCCTGGGCCTGTGCAGGGTAGGAGAGTCGGGCCTCAGCGCATCCTATAGTCTGTGGAGCAGGACAGGTTGCACAGATGGCCCTTGAAATTTAGGTTGACGGTGAAGTCCAGGTCCCAGTTGTTCTTGGCGTTGGGCCACATGCCGATGGTGCTGAAGATCTCCTCGCCTGTCTTCAAGGTCAGGTAGTCCTCCATGTAAAACACCATCTGCTTCCAGTGCTTGTACAGGGACTCGGGGCTGATGGAAAAGCCGGTCCTCTTGTGGCAGTGCATAAACTCGATGTTGAAGTAGGCCACCTGGGTCTGCACGTAGTCATTCTGTTTCACTTGCAGGCAGAATGGGGAGGTGAAGGTCAGGTCTTCCACCTTGACGGTGTAGATGTCTACCTCCTTTATGAGGCAGGCGTTGTTGACCAGCTGTTTTGAGGTCCACTAGGGGCTCCTTGATGGCCACATCTTTGATGCAAGACATATCGAAGCCGTAAGCGTTCTCCCACCTGTGGATCTTGTAGGCTTTGTACTGCCGGTCCTCGATGACCGTCACATACAGTGTGGCCCGGTCTGGGAAGATGAGGCTTATTGGGCGCCAGTCACTTGTCGGGGCGTGGAGCACGGTGTTGAGCATGGACTCCTAGAAGAGGCAGTTAGCCCATCCACTTGCTGATGATGATGTCCACCTTTTCCACCGGGAGCTCTACCTCCGCCACCTTCCCCTTGATGATGGTCACCAAGTGGTCTAACTTGTTGGCTTTGACAATCTTCACCGCATATTCAGAGCTAGTGGAACCACTCGATCCCAATGACGTTGCGGGCACGGCCTTGGCGGCGAACATGCAGAGGATGCTTGTGTCCGTGCCCCCATCCAGCACTACCTTGTCCTTGAAGAGGTGATGGTTGTGAAACATGGAGTTGCTGAAGTGGGCGTAGGAGTCACAGTAGTAATCTTTGGACGTTATGCTTTCGACGTCCGGCTTCTCGCTGCTTTCCGCCTGGCCACAGGACACCTCCATGATGCAGTTCGCAACCTCGGCGGCCGCCATCTTCACCCACACCTCCTAACTCCTCCGGTCGCCGAGACCCCCGCCTTTTTCTATAGTAGGATTTTAAGAGGTGAAAGAAGCACAGTGAGAACAAGATTAACTCAAATATATTCTTTGCTAAGGCTTTACTCCCCTCTTCAGGGTAAAACTTGGAATTACATGTTTGAGTTTAGCATGTTTGAAGCATGCTCATTTCTGGCAACAGTGTGGCTCATTTCTTTTTGGCAACAAAATAAAATGCCTGCCTATCTGTTGAAACTACTGTGTTTTGAAAGTATTTATATTTTATATATTTATTTATTTGAGACAAGAGTCTTGCTCTGTCACCCTGCTTGGAGTGCAGTGTTTCGGTCTCGGCTCACTAAAACTTCCACCTCCCAGGTTCAAGCAATTCTCGTGTCTCCGCCTCCCAAGTAGCTGGGAATACAGGCATGTGCCACCACACCTGGCTAATTTTTTAGTAGATAGGGGGTTTCACCCTGTTGGCCGGGGTATTCTGTAACTCCTGACCTCAGGTGATCCACCCGCCGCAACCTGCCAAAGTGTTGGGATTACAGGCCTGAGGCACTGCGCTCAGCCCAAAAGTTAGTAATTTTAAAAGGAGGGAAGGAACTAACCATATAGAGTTACTACTTATGTGTCAGCTGCTACTAGGTGATTTATTAGCTAGGTGAGTCCTCAAACAAATGTGGTTATTGTTTATTAGAGAAAACTCCTTACCGCTGAGGAAATTGTAGCTCAGCAAGGAAAGTGAATTTCTCAAAGCCATGTAGTCCTAGAGCTAGAATTCCAATCTGAACCTGACTAGAGTTAAATAAAGCTTATGCTGTTTATACTCTGGTCATTGTGTGTCACTGATAATGTTTTTATTTAGTATGTCTTTTAGTGAAGAGGAAGAAAAATATATATATGTGTGTATGGATCTACACATACATGACTTTTACAGGTTTCCTTGTGACTTCATTGCTTTAACTTAATTTTGCCAATAGGGTCTCATGTTTATTAGCTGTGAATCTAACAAGCTTTCAGGGGAGCAGTGTTCAGGAATGTTGGAGCGGGAATACTTCTTCAGCATAGATTTTCTGGATAACCAGTTAAACTAATAAGCCCTAAGCTGGTTAAGAGCTGAGCAAAAGCTATTTTAACTGGGTTCTTAAATGCGGTATGGTGGTCTGAATGCCACTTTTTTTTATTCCCACAGGAGGCAGCCTTCTGTGCTGTGATTCTTGCCCTGCTGCTTTTCATCGTGAATGCCTGAACATTGATATCCCTGAAGGAAACTGGTATTGCAATGACTGTAAGGCAGGCAAAAAGCCACACTACAGGGAGATTGTCTGGGTAAAAGTTGGACGATACAGGTAATCCTGGAGAATAGCACTCATTTCTTTTACTATCCTCTGTTTCTTGAGACCTCTCAGATACAATGCTTAACGTATTTTCTAATGATCTACTTAATTAGGCGTGGTACTCCTCCCCTCTTCTTATTGATGTTTTTCCTTATAGGAAAAGAAACCTAACTTTATGATTTGCAATTATAGGAATAATACGTGTTCTCTGTGGAAAATTTTTTTTTTCTTTTATATATTTTTTGGAAAGTTTTTTTTAAATGAAAACACACTAATAATCTCATAAGGCAGGTACATTGTTAACACTTCAGCATATGTACTCCCAGATGTATCAATCCACAGTTATGTCCCCCCACCATCCAAAATAACTGTCTTTACAGATTATTACTGTTTTGTGTCTTGGGTTGTTTGTTTTGAGACAGGGTATCCTCTGTCACCCGGGCTGGAGTGCAGTGGTGTGATCATTGCTCACTGCAACTTCAAACTTCTGGGCTTAAGCGATCCTGCTGCCTCAGCCTCCTGAGTAGCTGGGACTACAGATACATGCCACTGTGCCCAGCCATTTTTTCTTTTTAAAAATATTTTGATTGAATGTGGAAAGCACAAAGGATGTAACATGCATAATTTTAAAGAATAACAAAAGTGACACCTGTGTATGTACCTTCCACTTAAATAAATAGAACACTATTGGTACTTTTGAGGTCTGTTCCATGCCCTGATTCCATTCTCTCCTACCCCCAGAGGTAATCACTGTACTAAATTTTAGGTTTTTCATTCCTTTGCCCTTCTGTGAGAGTTTAATGTTTTCTTTGGTATGTTTTAGACCTTTATGTAAAGGAATTATTGTTGATATATTTTTCTGCAACTTTTTTCATTCACTTTTGTGCCCCTGAGATTCATCATAGTATAGTATGCTGGTTCATTCACAGTTCACTGTTCCTTTATACAGTCACATAATGTCTAGTTCACTTACCCATTTTCCTGTTTGGACTGTGAACATTTGGTCAGTTTTTCTTGGTTTATATACTTGGGACCTTGATTATAAGTATATACTTATATACAAGTATATATTTGGTTTATATGCTTAGGGCCTTCTCTAGGGCATTCTCTGGAGTAAAGTAGGTAGATAGAGGTTTCCAGCTTTAATAGGTAATACCATATTGTCTCCCTAAAATGGTTGTGTAGTAATTTACATTCTTTGATTTTGTTTGTATATGTTTGTGTTTTGACTTCTTGGTGCTGTTCTTCCATAATTATTGAAAGTTTCCTTTTTAAAGGCCAAATTGTATTTTATTTTGTATAGTATACCATGGGTAATACTATTATTTTCTTGATGTTGAGCATTTATATTTTTTCCAGTTTTTCCTTCTTATAATGCTTCAGTGAATGTTATTGTTATAAGTGTCTGTTCCTATATCATTATTTCCTTTAGGTAGAGTCCTTGAAGTTGAATAATTGAGTCTAAGGGAGTGTGTGCCTATATAAGAATGTGGGCAGGGGTTTTCCAACTTCTAGCACATACAATTGTTTGTGTTCTAGTTAGGTTGTAAGAATGCCGTAAGATGGACTTTAATGTGGACAGACAGACATTGCTAATCCTTACTCTTATATGAGTAGATTATTTTCCTAATGCTTTGCAGCTTTCTAGAGGTTTCCCTTCTCCTTTTCACCTTTCCCAGGTGGTGGCCAGCTGAGATCTGCCATCCTCGAGCTGTTCCTTCCAATATTGATAAGATGAGACATGATGTGGGAGAGTTCCCTGTCCTCTTTTTTGGATCTAATGACTACTTGTGGACTCACCAGGCCCGAGTCTTCCCTTATATGGAGGGTGATGTGAGCAGCAAGGATAAGATGGGCAAAGGAGTGGATGGGACATATAAAAAAGGTAACTTTATCCTTTTTGTTTCTCAGGCAAACATATACCCCTGTTGCCTGAGTGTCTGCTCTGTTTTAGAATTCACATATGCTCCATTTTGAAACTGCCTTTGTCCTCTCAGGGCATTATGTGGCTACAAATACCGTATTTTGCAAGGAAGTTGACCCATGTAACTCATTATTTTTGAACCTTAATCTTTACTTAATTAGAATTTCCTTGAGCTTTTTTTTGACTTATCAGTTGCTTTGTCAGCATTCCATCAAATAATGGAGTTTTGAAATTATTTCATAGAGGAAACACTTCAGTTTGCTAGACAGAGGCTCAGATCTCTAGCAGAGCTACATTGGCTCCAAGGAGTTTAGTCTTTTCTTTTCTTTTCTTTCTTTTTTAAAGCTTGTTGGAAAGAAACAAAATTCACCAGATATTGTAGAGCAAACTAGTAAAGGTCAAAGCATAAATGCTCTGAATCAAAATAAAGTTTTGTAAACTGGCCTAGCAATGAAGGCAGGGTACCCTGTTATCAGCAGAACTAGTTTTACTACTTACCAGGTGGTCGAATCAACTTTGAACCTGGTTTTCTCTTATCATATAATGGAGAAAGTTTGCTCTTGGAATTCAGTGGGATTACAAAAAGTGTCCCTGCAGAGTACATAATTGGTATCCCCTTAGTGGTAATTACCTTCTTCCTCTAGCTGTCCTTCGAAAGATAATATATCTCTTGCTATTTATTATATTTGGTCCTTAAAGTACAAATGATTCCGAACTCAAAATGGTCCAACTTACAGCTTTACAATGACGCACTTCCATTATGTTCCTCAGCTTATGATGGGGTTATATCCAGGTAAACCAGTTGTTAACATGAGGAGCATCTGTGTAAGATTTTGTCTATAGGGTGAGATGAAAAGGGATTCTAAGCAAGTGGCATGGAAGAAGATTCTAAGCAGGTAAAGCTTCCTGGTTAGGGAATGAGAGTAATGTCGATAGGAAACAAGTTTAACAAAGGTTCTGTTTGCCACATGTTATTTTAGTAGCTCCTCACTTAACCTGTTTGTCTTGTGATTTCTATACAGAGATATGGGCTATCTATCAGTTCTACTGCTAATACAAAAATACATAATACTGTGCTATTAGTACTAATACTTGAGGAGCTGGGGTCTTGAGTCTTGTAATCTCAGGTGGTCAGGGATCAAGTGACCAGTGTTTTGGCCTGCACAGAGCTGGCCACCACTGAGGTTGGGGGAGAAGGTGGAGTATAAGGAATACCTCAGGTCTGAGCCTGCCTAAGCTCTGAGATTCTGCGTCAGTGAGGGGGTTTCTAGGTGCCTCTGACTTCTTGGAACTTGTATTTTTGCAGGGGAATCTGAAATAGATACCAGCAGTCGAAATATCTGCTGGGATTTTGGTATTGTTAATATTGTGGCAGAAGTGTGCATTGTATATGCTGTGGGAACAGAGCAAGAGGAAGCTGGGGAGCAATGTTTGGAAGTCATAGATGATTACTAAGTGACTCTGAGGAATGAATCATAATAATAATAATTACCATTTTTGTTTGCCAGACCCTGTTCATTGTTTATTTTCTGCTTTAAGTGCTTATGATAACCCTATGAGGTAGATACCATCCTGATCTTGCAGGTGAGGAAACTGAGGCACATTAATGTTAAAGTACTTGCCCCCAATGTATCAATACCAGTAAGTGATAGAGGAAGGTTTCTCACTCTGATAATAGGGCCAGAATCTAAACTCTTAACCTCTACACTGACTTTGAAGAAGGAAAAGGACTTAAAATGTGATACATTTTATCAAGAAGACATCACATGGGAAAGCACATGTTGAATCTGTTAATAAAATCCTGAGTTAGCAACCTCCAAGTATTTGGGATGGTTTCAGCACATGGTTGAGGGAGTGCTGGGCTATTTTCCTGAAAGGATGAAGATCTAACTAGATCCCTAATTAGAGCAGAGTTTTAAAAACTTCAGCCTGCAACATTGTTGGGCCGTTTAAAAGGTGAGAGGCTGCACGTGGGAAAATCAGTGAGGCAGAAATGACGAGACTGTGCTGGGCAAGGTGGCTCACGCCTATAATCCCAGTACTTTGGGAGGGTAGGCGGGTGGATCCTTTGAGGTCAGGAGTTCGAGACCAGCCTAGCCAACACATTGAAACCCTGTCTCTACTAAAAATTTTTAAAAATTAGCTGGGCATGGTGATGCGCACCTGTAATCCCAGCTACTCGGGAGGCTGAGGTAGGAAAATCGCTGGAACTCGGGAGACAGAGGCTGATGCCACTGCACTCCAGCCTGGGTGACAGAGCAAGCGAGACTCTGTGTGTCTACCCACCCACCCCCTGCCCTCACCACCACCAAAAAAGAAAGAAAGAAAGAAAGAATGAGACTAACAGTGAATTGTTCATGGGGATGGAGAATATGATTTATGTTGGATAGATGTTAAGGAGGTAGACTAGGACATGCTGAATAATGTCGTAGTCTGCCTCCTTAGAAGAACACATTTTAGGACAATTTAGATGACTCCATGGAACACATACAAACAAGGAAATGAAGAAAAAGGATGGGTCAGAGGGGAGAGTTTCTTTAAAGGATGACAGAGCTTGGAGAAAGGCACAGAGAAAGTGGGAAGAATGGGATTCTCAGAGTTTTTAATGTGGGTGAAGAATAATGAATTACAGTTTTAAGTGCAGAATGAGAATCTTAAGATTTTGTTGGACTTTTCAGATATTGCAATCTTTTAAGCATGAGAAAATACAGGGGCCGGGCACAGTGACTCAGGTGTGTAATCCTAACACTTTGGGAGGCTGAGGCAAACAGATACCTTGACCTTAGGAGTTTGAGGCCAGACTGGGCAACATGGCAAAACCTTGTCTCTACAAAAAAATTAGCCTGGCATGGTGGTACATGCCTGTAGTCCCAGCTACTCGGGAGGCTGAGGTGGGAGGATCACTTCAGCCTAGGAGGTCAAGGCTGCAGTGAGCTGTGATTGTGCCATTACATTCCAACCAGGATGTTAGAGTGAGACCCTGTCTCAAAAAAAAAGTACAGGACTTGAGTGTAGATTATTTATGAAGGTCTGTATATGATTAGAGCTAATAGTTTATATTTACAAAACAAGTCTTAGGATAAGAGGCAAGAAGGAGAACAAAGCTTCAACTTTGAATTTCTGCCAGAGGAGAGTGAGCACAATATCTGGGGCACCTAAGAAGTAGCATGTTTCCAAAAGTGCGAGGTTTAGGACTGAGGAAAGAAAGGCCTAAAGGCAGTGACTTTGCTAAGCAGATGAAGTGTAGTTGTTAGGAGATGGTATCTGTGGGCTTTTTAAAGTCATTTAGCTGTTTATTGTTTTCTCATCTAAAGCACGGTTGTCTAATCTTTTGGCTTCCCTGGGCCACATTGGAAGAAAAATTGTCTTAGGCCAAACATAAAATACACTAACAGTAACAATAACTGATGAGCTAAAAAAAAAAAAAAAAAAAATCAGTGCATAATTTTTATGATATCCACCACCACAGATAAGCAAAAAAGTCCTCGTATTCAAATGGTTGGACATCCGTGATCTAAAGGGTGGTAGTCTGTATAGCCATTTAGTTCTAGATTATGTTTTGTCTTAATACTATGTCTGAATACCCTTCGGACTACATTACCTGTTTGAAAATAGCTGTTATGTGTTTTCTTTTTCATATAGCGTTGGTCAATTTTTGTGTAAAAAATGGAGTTTCTCCAACTTAAAGAGGAAAAAGTAAAAAATAAGTGAATAAATAAATAATTCCATCCAGAGATTTGAAAGTGACTTGTGCTGTCTGTTTTCATAGCTCTTCAGGAAGCTGCAGCAAGGTTTGAGGAATTAAAGGCCCAAAAAGAGCTAAGACAGCTGCAGGAAGACCGAAAGAATGACAAGAAACCACCACCTTATAAACATATAAAGGTGAGGAGAAAATCTTGGGTGACCTTCTCTGGAGAGAAACAGAATAGCTGGCTCTTCCCACTCTGTTCATGACAAGAATGGAAGCACAAGCATAGTTCGTTTTAGGTAGAGGTATGAGCTTTAAAGAAGATAAGAAATAGCCGGGCGTGGTGGCTCACGCTTGTAATCCCAGCACTTAGGGAGGCCGAGGCAGGTGGATCACCTGCAGTCAGGAGTTTGAGACCAGCCTGGCCATTATGGTGAAACCCCTTCTCTACTAAAAATACAAAAGTTAGCCTGGCGTAGTGGCGGGTGCCTGTAGTTCCAGCTACTCGGGAGGCTGAGGCTAGAGAAATGCTTGAACCCGGGAGGCAGAGGTTGCAGTGAGCCGAGATCGTGCCACTACACTCCAGCCTGGGCGACAGAGTAAAACTCTGTCTCAAAAAAAAAAAAAGAAAAAAAGAAGATAAGAAACAAGTACCAGAGCACCATTCCTAGCACATTGCCAGGATTACCAATGTCAGGAAAATTAATTTTAAGTGCACCTAGCCTTTAATCTAACTAGTAAAATAGTCATCACCATTATCATCTGGGTCCAGTGGAGCCTTTGTATTTTAAATATTTTTTAAAGAGACAGTGGAGAACAAATTTATTAGAAATGTTAGTGTTATGTTGTTGCTGAAATAATTGTAGTTTTGTCATTACTTTTAATGGCAAACCTCAATTACTTTTGCACCAACCTAATATTTACTAAATCCTTTTTACAAACCTCCTTTTATCAGATAAGTTAGTGGTGATGCTCAAGTATCATAAAACATGAAAGAATATTGTTAGGCCTGTTGAGAAAAGGAGGTTACTCAGGTTGTTCTTGTAAAACATCTTTGATGGCATTGTTTCTGGATGAGAATACCCTGTTTCTTTTTTGTTCTTAGAAATGCATTATTTGTTCACTTATCCTTTGTGTGTGTGTGTGTGTGTGTGTGTGTGTGTGTGTGTGTGTGTGTGGTTTTTTTGTTTGTTTGTTTTTGAGATGGAGTCTCCCTCTGTCTTCAAGGCTGGAGTGAAGTGGTGCAATCTTGGCTCACTGCAACCTCCATCTCCCAGGTTCAAGCAGTTCTCCTGCCTCAGCCTCCCCAGTAGCTGGGATTACAGGCGCACACCACTATATGTGGCTAATTTTTGTATTTTTAGTAGAGATGGGGGTTTGCCGTGTTGGCCAGGCTGGTCTCGAGTTCCTGACCTCAGGTGATTGACCCGCCTCAGCCTCCAAAGTGCTGAGATTATAGGCATGAGCCACCACACCTGGCTGTGTGTTTCTGAAGACTGATAATCTGAGATGTTACTTGGAGATTAATTTCACCACCATCTTTAGAATCTAGTATGTTTACGTTTGTCTCAAATATTGGATCGAGCATAGTTAAACTGAAAAACTTTTGTTGTTTATCAGAAATTCAGATTGAACTAGATGACTTGGATTTTTATTTGCTAAATCTGATAACCCTACTGAAAGCAGACCTTCAAGATCGTATCCCCAGTGTTTTATACTTGCTTTGCTTTTTTATTTTTAAACTCCTTTCCTCAAGTGTAGTAGACAGTCTTTTATACTTTTTTAAACGACAATGCAGTACTTTGGGTAATACTGTAAGAAGTCTAAAGTGTGACAGTTTATTTCACTATTTTGTCGTGCTTATATGTGATTCCATTGTGTTTCCCTTTTCTTATTATTTCCGTCTTCCTTAGCATAGTTGTGGATTATAATGAGTAATAATGTGTAATGATGAAGTAGTAAGTTACAAGATACAGGAAATGTAAGAACACTAAGATTCCATACTGTGTCTTAGATTTCGTCTGATGGACTTATATGGTATTTACAAGACAGAATCAGTTTTGTTCTTTGTGTGTTTCTTTGAGACAGGGTCTCACTCTGTGACCCAGGCTGGAGTGCATTGGCACAATTTTGGCTCACTGCAACCTCTGCTTCCCAGGCACAAGCAATTCTCCTGCCTCAGTCTCCTAAGTAGCTGGGATTACAGACCTGAGCCACCAATGCCAACGCCTGGCTGATTTTGGTATTTTTTGTAGAGTTGGAGTTTCACCATGTTGCCCAGGCTTGTCCTGAACTCCTGAGCTCAAAGCAATCCACCCACCTCAGCCTCCCAAAGAGGTGCGATTACAGGTGTGAGCTGCCACACTTGGCCTGAATTTTATTCTTTTAAATAAGAATGTTTTATTTTCAAACTTTGGAAGACCTCTAAAAAGGGATAAAAGTCATAAACACTGCTTCTGAGGGCTTTTTTTTTTTTTTTTCTTTCAATTTTTTTCTTCCCTGAGACAGAGTCTTGCTGTGTTGCCCAGGCTGGGGTGCAGTAACATGATCTTAGCTCACTGAACCTCCATCTCCTGGGTTCAACCCATTTTCCTGCCTCAGCCTCCCAAGTAGCTGGGACTACAGGCGTGTGCCACCAAACCCGGCTAATTTTTGTGTTTTTAGTAGAGATGGGGTCTCACCATGTTAGCCAGGCTGCTCTTGAACTCCTGACCTCAGGTGATCCGCCTGCCTCGACCTCCCAAAGTGCTGGGATTACAGGCGTGAGCCACCGTGCCTGGCCCAATTTTTTTTTTTTTTTTCTTTATTAGAGATGAGGATCTCACTATGTTGCCTAGGCCGATATCCTGGCCTCAGGTTATCTTCCCACGTTGGCCTCCCAAATTATTGGGATTATAGGCATGAGCTGTCACTCCTGGCCTTTCGATTATTACTTTAAATGTCATAAAATATCCATACCGAGATTAGATTAAAAAAAGATTATTATTACTGGCCTTTCGATTATTACTTTAAATGTCATAAAATATCCATACCGAGATTAGATTAAAAAAAGAACAAAGAACGAAAAAAGTCATAAACTATTATTCCTTACAAATAATTACAACTTCTGAAATTAAGAATTTCAAAACCTATAATTGGATCTAAATGAGTCTCACAATGTATGTGACATATAATCTCAGAACATAGTTTTTAGGCCTCAGAAATGGAAAATAATTCTATTCACATAGTCCTAAGAGTCAGATAACAGCAAGGTAGGCATTTTAGAGTTACCATATCAACCATATTGAGCTATTGAGACAGCAGTTTCCTGTGAGTGATCTCATCAAGAATTTAAAGGCCAACTTCTTCCCTCCCCCCCCCCCTTTTTTTTTTTTTAAATAAACATTTCCAGGAAAAGGATCTAGAGCAAGCATTGGCAAACTACAGTTCATGGGCAAATCTGGTCTACTGCCTATTCTTGTAATACTCTTGAGCTACAGGTTGTTTTTACATTTTTCAGTGGTTGGCAGAAAAGAGGTTTTGTGACACATAAAGATTATATGAAATTCAACTTTCAATCAGTATCCAGAAAATTTTATTGGAATACAGGCATGCTTTTTCATTCACATATTACATATGGCTTCTTTTATATTACAGTGGCAGAGTCGAGCTACATATGGAGATATATGGCCTGCAAAGCCTAAAGTATTTACTTTCTGACCCTTTACAGAAAAAGTTACTTAACTCCTGATCTATAGTGAGATGTACTTAGAATTACATATCCATGTCTTTGTTCTTAACCATGTGGGATTTCTTTTGTTGGTTTGCTTTTGGTTTATGATATGATAAGTATGAAACTTATTTTTGGATTAATAACAGGTTAGAGCAGTTGATAAACAATGATTGAAACATATATTTTCCAGCCTGGGCAACAGAGCAAAACCCAGTCTCTACAAAAATTACAAAAAAAAAAAAAAAAAAAATTTCTGGGTGCCTGTTGTCCCAGCTACCTGGGAGGCTGAGGTGGGAGAATCACCTGAGCCTGGAAAGTCAACACTGCAGCGAGCTGTGATTGTGCTACTGCACTCCAGTCTGGGGGACAGAGTAAGACCCTGTCTCAAAACAAAAACATGTATTTGTAGAGAGAAATATATAGTTCAGGTAAAAATACTTTGAATCAGAAGTGAATGTTCAAATGCCCTATTCAGGTGTTGTAGTCTTGGGTGACTGAGATTAGCTGTTGTCTATCCCCTTAGAATTTGCCTTAGATATTGTAAGCCTTATGCCTTATGGCTTCCAGTTGCATATGTTGAGGGTATTTCTCCGTTAACAAGAAGTTTCCAAACCTCAACCAGTATTTGATGAATCTAGGAACCGATCTGGCAGTGAGACCTACATCGTTTTTCCCCACTGACAGCATCTTGCTCGTCACCCAGACTGGAGTGTCTTGCAGGCCTACATGATCCTCCCACTATAGTTTCCTGAGTAGCTGGGACCTCAAGCACTTGACACCATGCCCGGCTAAGCTTTAAAAATTTTTTGTAGACATAGGGTTTCATTGTGTTGCCCGGGCTGGTCTTGAACTTCTAGGCTCAAAAAATCCTCCAGTCTCTGCCTCCGAAAGTGCTGGGATTACAGATGTGAGCCACTGCACCTGGCCTTCTCCTGTTAAATTTTGATAGAAAAATGGTTTGATGACAGTATATATCCAGATTGTAGATTTTATAATATTAAAGGGAAGCAGGCAAATAATAAAATGCAAGAAATGAAAGCATTTGAAAATTTAGAGGATAGAAATAACTTTTAAGTAATAGTGATTTTAGGCCGGGCCCAGTGGCTCACGCCTGTAATCCCAGCACTTTGGGAGGCCGAGGCAGGCGGATCACGAGGTCAGGAGATCAAGACCATCCTGGCTAAGAAGGTGAAACCCCGTCTCTACTGAAAATACAAAAAATTAGCCAGGTGTGGTAGCGGGCGCCTGTAGTCCCAGCTACTCGGGAGGCTGAGGCAGAAGAATGGCATGAACCCAGGAGGCAGAGCTTGCAGTGAGCTGAGATCGCGCCACTGCACTCCAGCCCAGGGGACAGAGCAAGATTCCGTCTCAAAAAAAAAAAAGTGATTTTAGGTGGACTGGAATGAGTAATCTAGAATATTTGATATGAGAGAAACAATCATAAGGACATTATATAAGAAAGGAAGAATTTAATATGTCTACCATGTTTCAGAGGCAGCTAGGTGCTGTACTATACATATATTTCTTATTCTCACAATAGTCTTGCAAGTAATTTATTCAAAATCACACAGTTCCTGAACAGTCCAATTTTTTGTGTGGTTTGTGTCTCAGAAGACTAAATTTGACTGTTTCCACTGAAATAATATGAAATGAGGGGAGATACATTCTCATGCACAAATCCATTATTGTATTAGAACATCTGTTGTCTTTCCTTATTATTGCTAGTATTTGTTAAAACCTCTACATTAATGACTTTGGTATTACAATAACTGTTTGACCTTCATGTTGTACCTTACCAGACTTTCACTATATTTTTGAGCACCAGCACTGCTTCTAAATTAATCCATGAGTGACATTGCTATAGTCCTTTTAAAAGATTTTAAATTATAAGCAGGATGTGGTGATACCTGCCTGTAGTCCCAGCTACTTGTGAGGCTGATGCAGGAGGCATAGAGGAACTCAAATTACGCACAGATGATTTCATGCCATTAATTTGCCACTTAAGAATAGTGCTTTTGCCCGGCGTGGTGGCTCAGGCATGTAATCCCAGCACTTTCAGAGACCGAGGCAGGCAGATCACCTGAGGTCAGGAGATCACAAGGTTAGGAGATCGAGACCAGCCTGGCCAACATAGTGAAACTCCATCTTTCCTAAAAATACAAAAATTAGCCAGACTTGGTGGTGCGTGCCTGTAGTCCCAGCCACTTGGGAGGCTGAGGCAGGAGAATCGCTTGAACCGGGGAGGCAGAGGTTGCAGTGAGCCAAGATCCCGCCACTGCACTCCAGCCTGGGTGACAGAGCTAGACTCTCTCTCAAAAAAAGGAAGGAAGAATAATGCCTATTTTTTTGTAGCAGCAAATGTGGCACCACCAGGTGGCAAGAGCAGAAACCTAGTTTATTTATTTATTTTTTGAGACCGAGTCTTGCTCTTGTTACCCAGGCTGGAGTGCAATGGCACAATCTAGGCTCACTGTAGGCTCCACCTCCTGGGTTTACTTATACCATTCTCCTGCCTCAGCCTCCCAAGTAGCTGGGACTGCAGGTGCCCGCCACCATGCCCGGCTCATTTTTTGTATTTTTAGTAGAGATGGGGTTTCACCGTGTTAGCCAGGATGGTCTTGATCTCCTGACCCCATGATCCGCCCATCTTGGCCTCCCAAAGTGCTGAGATTACAGGCATGAGCCACTGCTCCCGGCTCGTAATTTTTTTTTTTTTTTTTTGAGATGGAGTCTCGACATGTCGGCCAGGCTGGAGTGCAGTGGTGCAATCTTGTCTCACTGCAACCTCCGCCTCCTGGGTTCAAGCAATTCTTGTGGAGTTCATACTTTGTATGTCAAATGAGGCTCTGTTTTTTATATCAAACTGTCTAAGTATTGATAGTTCAAAGTCATGGGAAATGTGGCTGCAACTTCAAGGGAAAAAAGTTTGCCTTTTTCAGGGTCTTAATTGTCTTATGCTGACTTGTTTTATGCAGTGTACTTTGTGCTACTTTTCCAGGTGAACCGTCCTATTGGCAGGGTACAGATCTTCACTGCAGACTTATCTGAAATACCCCGTTGCAACTGTAAAGCTACTGATGAGAACCCCTGTGGGATAGACTCTGAATGCATCAACCGCATGCTGCTCTATGAGTGCCACCCCACAGTATGTCCTGCCGGAGGGCGCTGTCAAAACCAGTGCTTTTCCAAGCGCCAATATCCAGAGGTTGAAATTTTCCGCACGTTACAGCGGGGTTGGGGTCTACGGACAAAAACAGATATTAAAAAGGTTAGAAAAAGCTAAATTGCCAGATATTTTCTCCTCTTTGCAGTTGGTTGATGTCATTAATTCTTGACATTATAAAATTCATCATAGAGGAAGATAACACAGTTAACAATTAACCTTATTGTTGTGTTTTGCCATATCCTTCCACAGTTTAGAGGCTCACAAATGAATGGTTTTGATCTCCTAAGTCCTTTTTATTGATCATGGTCACTGTGTAGGAGGATGGAAAAAATGGGACATTCATAGAGATGCTATGGCTTTGTTTGCTTTTTTGTGAATATCCTACAACCAGTAATTAAGAGATGACAGTGAGCACATGATACAGAGACATTGATCCACCTACTAATAAAATATTTTTAGTGAGGAAAAAACAGATCTGGCTTCATGAAACATGAAGGATAAGAAGGTTAAGCCTTATTGAATGAAAATGCAGTAATGTCTTCAACTTAAAACTTGGCAGGATCTTGAAGTTTCTAACAAATAAGATTGTATAGTCTTTTTTTTTTTTTTTTTTTTTAATAAGCCTTATTCTGCTTATATTTTCTGAAGAATTTTATTGGTTTCTAGGAAATGTAGCATAGTATGGGTTGGCATTCAGTCATTTACCAAGTAGTTATTTTTATATTTACTGTATGTGCCAGGTATTGTGCTGGGGATGCACTAACCAAGACGAGAGATATGACCCATGCCTTCGTAAAGTTTACATTCTGGAGGGAGAGAAATATTGAACAAATCACCTCCCAGTGTGGAAGTATAAAGGGCTCTAGAGACATGTGACGAAGGAACTGAAACTAGTTTGTCTCTGATGATATTTTATTTATTTTTTGAGAGAGGGTCTCACTCTGTTGCTCAGACTGGAGCATACTGGTGCCATCTCCGCTCACTGCAACCTCCACTTTGCAGGCTCAAGTGATCCTCCCATCTCAGCCTCCTGAGTAGCGGGGACTACAGACTCGCATCACCACACCTTGCTAATTTTTGTATTTTTTGTGGAGGCGAGGTCTCACCATGTTGCCCAGGCTGGTCTCAAACTCCTGGGCTCAACAGATCCTCCCAAAGCGTTGGGATTATAGGCGTGAGCCATCACTCTTGGCTTCTGAGGCTATTTTAAATTGAGACTTGAAATATAAGTAGCTATTGACTCAGGCAAGGTTACCATTAAAGCCCTGCAGGTTAGGAGTGAACACGTGTGAAAGCCAGAGTTACTATAGTATAATGAATAGGGAGGATGGTCCTTTGAAATGTGGAGCAGAGCAAGCGCCAAGGAAGATGAACATAGTTTATTCAGGGAAACCAATTCTCAGGCTCTGGGACAGGTAGAGATTGGTCATCCATCTCTTTATAAGGAAGCTCTAGTTTACTTACTAATCTTCCATTCTGGAGGATCTTTAGTATCCAGTGTATCCTAATCTTTGTGCTGGTGACAGTGGTGGGAGTAAAGAGGTGTTTCTCATTATCAAATAGTTGGGAATCGTAAAGTAATTATATTGCATAAAATTATACTCATGTAATCTGCTTTGTAGAATCTGATGCTTTCATTAATTTTTTAAAAAATGTATAAATTTGGATACCAGTGTCCTTTTTGCCATTAAGTCAGGAGATATTTCTTGTTCTAGGGTGAATTTGTGAATGAGTATGTGGGTGAGCTTATAGATGAAGAAGAATGCAGAGCTCGAATTCGCTATGCTCAAGAACACGATATCACTAATTTCTATATGCTCACCCTAGACAAAGTAAGTAATGGGAAGTGCTGTTTTCACTGTTACAAGATTGTAAAATTTGTGTTGTCCCAGCCATAGTATTTGTAGGCATGTAACACAGTTCCCAAGGCAGGATCTTCTCCCATACCCACTGGGATTGCTGGATTGGGGTTCTGGAGTAGGTAAGAGTGCTCATTTTCTGGGTATTCATGGCCAGAGGCAATACAGCTGTTTTTAGCATTGTTTTTGAACAACTTAATGAAAATCGGAGCTTATATCTTTGAGTATTCTACAGGATTACAAGTTTGAACTCAGAAAAGTACATAATTCTTTTTTATTTTATTTTACAGATTGAGAAAATTATTTGTTAAATATTTAACTATTTCACTGATAAGAACATGTACTTTTTTTTTTATTCTTTTGAGACAGAGTCTCGTTCTGTCACCCAAACTGGAGTACAGTGGCGTGATCTCGGCTCACTGCAACCTCTGCCTCCTGAGTTCAAGCGATTCTCATGCCTCATCCTCCCAAGTAGTTGGGACTACAGGCACCCACCACCCCGCCTGGCTACTTTTTTTATTTTTAGTAGAGACAGAGTTTCACTGTGTTGGCCAGGCTGGTCTCAAGCTCCTGACCTCACGTGATCCACCTGCCTCGGCCTCCCAAAGTGCTGGGATTACAGGCATGAGCCACCGCACCTGGCCTTAGTTTTTATAATAAAACCCTTTCTTGGTATTTACCTTTGTAAACATTTCTAATTGTGCGCTTAGGATTTGTGAGATCCTCACCTCCAGATATTCTGACCTTACTTTGGAATTGGAACTCTGCATTAGTATTTAAATCTTCTTAGGTGATTTCTAATGTGCATCTGGATTGAAACTACCTAAATAGAAAGTGGAACAAGCTGCTGTTTGTAGGGCAGTGGTCCTCAAACTTCAGTATAGTCAGAAACCTCTGGCGGCCTTGTTATATATAACACAGAATGCTACGCCCCAGAGTCTCTGCTTTAGTGTATTTGAAGCACAACCCAAGAATTTGAATGTCTAACAAATTGCCGAATGGTAACGGTGCTGGTCCAGAGATCACACTTTGAGAACCAAAGGTCTTTGAGATCTTTTCTCTGAGAGGTTCAATCTTTACAAATAGGAACTCCAGCTTATTAGAATAGTCAAATTTTAATCCGTAGCAGAGGTCTCAGGAAGTCTGATGTGTAGCTTCTTTTGGAATTCTAGGACCGAATCATTGATGCTGGTCCCAAAGGAAACTATGCTCGGTTCATGAATCATTGCTGCCAGCCCAACTGTGAAACACAGAAGTGGTCTGTGAACGGAGATACCCGTGTAGGCCTTTTTGCGCTAAGTGACATTAAAGCAGGTAAGAATCATTTCAGGATTCTGCAGCTGACATCTGAATTTCAGGGCTTTTGTTTTTTACAAACAGCTTCCTCAGATTATAATTTTAAACATTTTTATGTGTACCATTCTCTGGAATTAAGTTCATTTACATTTTTATGCAACCATCACCACCATCCATCTCCAGAACTCTTTTCATCTTCCCCTGCTAAAACTTTATACTCACTAAACACTAAGTCCCCATTCTTTTTCTTCACAGCCCCTGGCAACTGCCGTTCTACTTTCTGTCTCTGAATTTGACTACTATATGTACTTCATATAAATGGACAATATTTGTCCTCTTGTGACCAGCTCATTTCATTCATTCATTGATTCATTTTTATTGTTTAGGGGACAGAGCCTTGCTCTGTTGCCCAGGCTGCAGTAGTACAATGGCACCATCACAGTTCACTGCAGCCTCGAACTGGGCTCAAGCAATCTTGCTGCCTCAACCTCCTGCGTAGCTAGGACTGTAGGCACATGTCCCCGTTCCCAGTTTTATTTTTATTTTTTTTGGTGGAGACAGAGTCTCGCTATGTTGCCACGGCTGGTCTGGAAATCCTGGGCTCAAGTGATCTTCCTGCCTCAGCCTCCCAAAGTGCTGGGATTACAGGCATGAGCAACCTTGCTTGGCTTGGCTCATTTCATTTAGCACAATGTCTTCAGAACATGGATGGTTTTAATGGGACAAATTTTGACATTCATATGAACTTACCACTAATAGATTTGCTTTAGAAACTACTAGCTCTTCAGTCTCCTTTCTCACCTTTCCTTTCACAGTTGCTCTTCTACTTTATAAACCAAAGATTAATCTCTCACTCTTCCATATCTTATGGTTTATGGACCCAAGGCTATTTTAAAAATAAGCCACTGGGTGTGGTGGTATATGCTTGTAGTCTCAGTTATTCAGGAGGCTGAGGCCAGAAATCGCTTGAGTTCAGGAGTTTGAGAAGCAGCCTGGGTAGTATAGTGAAACCTCTGACTCTTAAAAACACACACGCAAAACGACAAAAAACCCTCAACCTCTAGGATGTCAAAGAACAGGACCTTTGGAGAATTTAGTCTGCTCTAGTCAAAGTGGGCTACACCTGGCGTAGCTTGTCTCTACTATACGGGGTAGCGAGATGGTTGTAACCAGGACAAATAGTAAGAAGTTTATTTGAATCGAAAGTAAATCTGGTATGGCTGTAGTGATCCCTTGCACAGTCAAAGTTGATGTGGTCAGGTAGTTTTCCATCAAGATTAAAGGATCTATAATGCTGATAGCTTCAAGGTTTTGAGTACAATGTATTTTGTGTGTGTTTGTTTTTTGAGACAGTCTCGCTCTGTTGCCCAGGCTGGAGTGCAGTGGCATGATCTCGGCTCACTGAGACCTCCACCTCCTGGGTTCAAGCAGTTCTCCTTCCTCAGCCTCTTAAGTAGCTGGGATTACAGGCATCCACCACCATGCCCGGCTATTTTTTGGTATTTTTTAGTAGAGACTCCTGACCTCAAGTGATCCGCCCACCTCAGCCTCCCAAAGTGTTAGAATTACAGGCGTGAACCACCGCGCCCAGCCTGTGTTTTAAATTTAATCTATGGGACTTCTCACACTCAGTGTATTTTTTTCTCTACAATTTAAATGTGTTGCCCAGGAGTCTTTTAGACTTTTTAGGTTGTGACAATTTTTAGATTTTAAAATTTGAGCCACTAGTTATTTTCCCCCGTTTTGCGTTTGTTTCTCGTAATGTTTTACATGATGACACCAAGGACACTTGAGCATCACTGTGCACTGCACTCTGCTTATTTGAGATTGGTTTTTAGTTGCTGATTTATTTCAAATTTTTGGAATGGGTGGCTTCAGAGTATATTGTTTAGATTTCTTCTTTGTAACCGGAGTAATTCAGTAAATGATATGGAATACCAGATACAATTCTAAGCGTATTATTTCATTTAAGCCTTGCAAAAGTGCTGTAAAGTAGGTGGTATTATACCTATGTTACTTTTATCCTTGGATGTCACACCTCTCTCATTCTTTTCTCCCTTTTTCTCTCTAATCACCCCAGGGGTGGAGAGTTTCCTCTATATTAAATCAATATAAATGTCATTCCTGTATAATAAATCAGTCACGATTTAGTTCTACTATGTCTGCTGAGTGCTGATAGTCCCATTCTTCTACTTAGAACCTGCAGTTCATATCCATGGGAATGCCCTCCTCTGCCATGTCTAGCCGCAAATTTCTCTTCTTTTTTTCCTGTGTTCATCAGCTCAGGTAGCTTGGTGTTGAAATTCTCAGACTTTGTTCCTCTCCTCACTTGGCTTTCAGTCTGCATAGGTTCAGGATGGGGAAAATGAGACAGGATGTGCTAAGTGACAGGCAGAGTGCCTGTTGGAGCTGAGGCCTTCATTCGACTTCCTGGGCCCTTCACATACCTGCAACTTACTGTCTCCCATGTGTTGTCCCATCCTTACTCTTATTTATCTCTTCTCTCATGTCCTTTGCCATGCTCAGTAACTGAAGATCCATCAAGGATTGCTGCATATTGGACTCTTTTCTAGAATGGTATCACTGTTTTACTTTATGAGCACTATACTTTCCGATTTAATTTAGCCTCTCTGTGATTATGCTTACATAGTATATGTCAGTGAGCAGCAAGTTACGGCAGGTATCCTGCTTTCTTTTATCTATGTATAAGGTAGAGCTGTATTATAAGCACGTCGTATCTAAAAAAATTTAGTTATCTATTCATAAATCTTTTATTAAGAGAAAACAGTGTGGGGCTGGGCACAGTGGCTAACGCCTATAATCCCAACACTTTGGGAAGCCGAGGTGGGAGGATCACTTTAGATCAGGAGTTTGAGACCAGCGTGGCCAACATGGTGAAACTCCATCTCTACTAAAAATACAAAAACTAGCCAGGCGTGGTGGCAGGCGCCTGTAATCCCAGCTACTCAGGAGGCTGAGGCAGGAGAATAGCTTGAACCCAAGAGGCAGAGGCTGCAGTGAGCCGGGATCTCACCACTGCACTCCAGCCTGGGCAACAGAGCGAGACTCCGTCTCAAAAAAAAAAAAAAAAAAAAGAAAAAGAAAAAAGGGGAAAAAAAAAACAGCATGAATTGAACCACCAAAGATTTAATCCAGTTAAGTTCAGTCATGAGGTGGGAAACATGACCCTCCTGTTACATTGGTCAGTCTCACTCAGTTCCTGCACGCTCCTTGTGGCATGAGCCTCTCATCAGACCATGAATAATTCTGCTATTCCTACAGCACAACCCCTAAGTTAGCTGCTTGGTATTTTGAATATACTTGAATAAAGAAATAATGAAAATAATGATTTCATTTAACATTAGATGAAAAACTATGTATATCAGTCTCACTGATAAAAGGCATGTCAGTCTGCAAAGGGAAATCTTAAGAGTTGACAATTTTTAATATGAATGGCGGTTACTTTATACATTAACTGTAAACTGTTACCCCTGTGATAGGCAACCTCTTTACATATTTATATAAAATTCTTAGATTTGGTAGGCCTCTCATAACTGGCTTTTAGTTACGGGCTTTGAGTTTGAATGTTTATTTTATTTTCTCTCACAATTTTGATGTAATGGACTTTGACAGAAAGAAGACAGTTTGTCTGTTAATTTGAGTACCTTTTTTTAAAGTTTACAAATTAACTGCTATGTGCATTATGCCATATTGTCTCAATAAGCTTGTTAGAGTTCTCCATTTTAAAATGGGCTGCTCAGGGTTCAGATCACCCTGCTAAGGCTGTGACATAACTGGATCTACAATCAGTCTGTAATCTACAGATTTCTAGTGTTATTCTGTACTGAGATGCCTCTGCAGAGTGCTGCCAGGTAACATGTGTTCACCTGAGAACAGATAAACAAGTTTTCCTCATACTTTTATTCCCAGGGCCTGACACATTGATAAGTTGTTTTTTGTTTGTTTTGGTAATGAATTAACATATTTTGAATCTGAATGGTTAATAAACAAATGAAAAACAACTTGAGGTAATTAACACCTCTGTAGGAAGAGTTATCTTAAATATTACTTGTTAAGTTATTTAAGTTTTCTCTATTAAATTGTATGAGCTGATTATTAATAAGATTAGAATTTATTAAAATATAGGATTAGAGCTAAATCCTTTTTAAAAATTATTTTTAAAATTAATCTGTTCTCTTGGGAGTTGGTATCTTTTGTAATTAATACAGAAATAATGTAATTAAAACCACAGATATTAATATTTTCACGGTCTCTTATGCAGGCACTGAACTTACCTTCAACTACAACCTAGAATGTCTTGGGAATGGAAAGACTGTTTGCAAATGTGGAGCCCCGAACTGCAGTGGCTTCTTGGGTGTAAGGCCAAAGGTACCACCCTTCCAGACTTCTGCTTTGGGATTAGTGGTGCGGTCCTCCCTCCCTAACAGTGTTAGGGCAGTCTTCATTTTAAGAAGAAATTTCCTTTAAATTAATGACATTGAACCAGGCATGGTGGCTCATGCCTGTAATCCTAGTACTTTGGGAGGCCGAGGTGGGCGGATCACCTGAGGTCAGGAGTTCGAGACCAGCCTGGCCAACATGGTGAAACCCCATCTCTACTAAGAATAGAAAAATTAGCTGGGCCGTGGTCGCATGTGCCTGTAGTCCCAGCTACTCAGGAGGCTGAGGCAGGAGAATCCCTTGAACCCAGGAGGCAGAGATTGCAGTGATCTATCACACCACTGCAAGACTCCTTCTCAAAAAAAAAAAATAATAATAATTAATGACATTGAATAGGTGTTGATAGGGCCACTTGCAATTCACTAAGCATTCAGCTGATCAATTCAATTACATAAGAGGTTTTTGGGGATGTTGTTGAAGTGTTTTGCGCCATCTGACTTTAATTGGTGATACTTTTCTAACTAATAATGCTGTGAAATAGGACCTTATAAAGAAGGTTAGTTACCTCCCTCGTCTTGATCTCACATCTCCTAATAAGCCACATGGACTCGGTTTATCTGTGTCTGTCCCTGTCTTTCTCTCACTTTTTCTCTTTCTGAAGATACCAAAAAATCTGCAGAAATGTAGTGTAACATCATAGATAAAAGTAGCACTCTTAATCTCACCATTATAACAAAGTATAAGCATTGTTGTGTCTTCCTGTTTTTTTACTGTGTACTTTCTGAATAATTGAATTCTATTCTAATTCTGTAACTGTTAAGTATCATTTCCATGTCTGTAGTCTCCTTTTCTTATTTATTTATTTATTTATTTTTATTTTTATTTTTTTTTTGAGACGGAGTCTCGCTCTATCGCCCAGGCTGGAGTGCAGTGGCATGATCTCGGCTCACTGCAAGCTCTACCTCCCGGGTTCACGCCATTCTCCTGCCTCAGCCTCCCGAGTAGCTGGGACTACAGGGGCCCGCCACCACTCCTGGCTAATTTTTTGTATTTTTAGTAGAGACAGGGTTTCACCGTGTTAGCCAGGTTGGTCTCGATCTCCTAAACTCGTGATCTGCTCACCTCAGCCTCCCAAAGTGCTGGGATTACAGGCATGAGCCACCATGCCCGGCCCTCATATTTTTTTTTTTTTTTAAGTCCTTGCTGATCATTTTTAGTGACTGTCTTAATTTTTTTATATAATGGATGGACATACTAGATGAACATCTGGATGCTTCAAGATTCCTCTATCATAAGTAATAGCATCATGAAAATAGAGGTTTAATTTTGATGGCAAATAAACTATGTAGTGACTTCAATTGAGTATGTTCCATATGCCTTTTTGATTGTGAAGCTCAGCATTAAAAACTGAAAAATGCAAATTAACATAGAAGCCTTACCAGTAAGAAAAGAGTAAATAATTTTTTTTTTGAGACGGAGTCTCACTCTGTTGCCCAGGCTGAAGTGCAATGGCGTGATCTCAGCTCACTGTAACCTCCACCTCCCAGGTTCAAGTGATTCTCCTGCCTCAGCCTCCCGAGTAGCTGGGATTACAGGTGCCTGCTACCACACCTGGCTAATTGTTTGTATTTTTAGTGGAGACGGGGTTTCACCATGTTGGCCAGGCTGGTCTCAAACTCCTGACCTCAGGTGATACACCTGCCTCGGCCTCCCAAAGTACTGGGATTACAGGCGTGAGCCACTGCGGCCGGCCAGAAAAGAGTAAATAATTTTGATCAATAGTGTGAAAATGAAGAGCACTCAATGATCGTTTTCAAATCTTGTTAAATAAGGAGAATCACCTCTATATTATATTGGGTTTTATTTTGATTTTGTTTAGTTTTGTTGGTTTAACGTTATTGTTCCTTGAGATGTTTGTTAACTTGTTTCCTATAAGTTAAAACAGTAACTGAGTTTAATCCGTACTTAGTGGTGTTAAGTGTACTGCAGATGTCAGTTTCTGCGTCCTCGATGTCTGCATAGGATAGCATTTCACAGGAGTCAGTGAGAGGTAGATGCTAGAGCAGAAACTGAGAAATGAGAGATCACTGTGTGCTTTTAGTGTAGACACTGGTCTGTCAGAATAGGATGGACCTCCATTAAGCCTTACAGATTGGTCCTAGATGTTTCTGGGTTAAAATGAAGATTGTGATAAGAAGATTTGGTGACCAAGGGTGGGCTGCAGGGAACAAAGAGAGGACATCTGCTGGCTCTTCCGGGGTCTGTCTTAGGAGTAGTGCACATGAAGCTAATTTGACTTGATGCATAGTCTTGTTGTCGGCAGGGACCATGAATTAACTTTTTTGTGTCTTAACACATTGCTCATAGTAAGTTCAGTTATGCTTTGTTGAATGAACGAGAAATAGGCATGTTTACACACACACAGAAGTCTTCTTTAGTTTTGGAAGTAGACAAATATAAAAGTGAAACTTTGGCCAGGTGTGGTGGCTCACACCTGTAATCCTAGCACTTTAGGAGGCCAAAGCGGACGGGTCATGAGGTCAGGAGTTCGAGACCAGCCTGACCAACATGCTGAAACCCAGTCTCTACTAAAAATACAAAAATTAGCCAGGCGTGGCAGCGGGCGCCTGTAATCTCAGCTACTCAGGAGGCTGAGGCAGGAGAATTGCTTGAACCTAGCAGGCGGAGGTTGCAGTGAGCCGAGATCACGCCATTGCACTCCAGCCTAGGCAACAGACCAAGACTCCGTCTCGAAAAATAAAATAATTAGTTAATAAAACTTATAAAAGGCATGACATTTAACACCAGCCTTATGTATCAGCAAAAACACAACGATTTTTGTCTTCTGTTTTGTTCAGGTGGCAGGAGTAGTTGATACAAAAGTGGTAATTATTGCTACGTATCTGTGATGTACCAGGTACCTTTCCTGCATTTTATCTTCATGACAATCGCTTTTCCCAGAGAAGAGAATGAGGCTCAGAGAGGATAGTTAACCTGGTTAAGATTGGTACTAATGTGTTGACAGAATGCTGACTGTTCAATATCTGACCTGTAGAATCAACCCATTGCCACGGAAGAAAAGTCAAAGAAATTCAAGAAGAAGCAACAGGGGAAGCGCAGGACCCAGGGTGAAATCACAAAGGAGCGGGAAGATGAGTGTTTTAGTTGTGGTGATGCCGGCCAGCTCGTCTCCTGCAAGAAGCCAGGCTGCCCAAAAGTTTACCATGCAGACTGTCTCAATCTGACTAAGCGACCAGCAGGTTGGTGCCAAAATCCATTCTCTCCATCATACTCAGGGTCTCATGCCATGTGCATCAGCCTTGAAGAAAGTGCCATTTGGTCTTCCCTTGCATAATTTTGAGGGCTATGGTCTATTTTCTCATTCTGGAAATAATGAAAACTGTGGGGAAAAGAAAGAGATCAGCCTGTTACTGTGTCTATATAGAAAGAAGTAGACATAAGAGACTCCATTTTGTTCTGTATTTGAGATGCTGTTAATTGCACTCAAACAAGGCTAGGTAGGGTCATGATTAACAGCATCTCAAATACAGAACAAAATGGAGTCTCTTATGTCTACTTCTTTCTATATAGACACAGTAACAGGCCGATCTCTTCTTTTCCCCTGTCAGTCTTACTGCCACAAGCAATTTCCCTCCCTAAAAATGATCCTATTGTCCCAAGAATTCTTTATCTTAAGATGGCAAAGATAATTATCAATAAATACTGAGGGAACTCAGAGACCGTGCCGGCTGGGTCCTCTGTGGGTGCTGAGCCGGTCCCTCACCCCGCTTATACTTTGTCTCTGTGTCTTATTTCTTTTTCTCAAGTCTCTGCCTCCACCTAACGGCACCACAGGTGTGGAGGGGCAGGCCACCCCTTCAGAAAACAAAGGCTTAGAATTCTTAGTTATGAAGAATGGAACAGCAATGCACTTGATGTGTTTCAAGTCCTTTAGTTACATTTATGTTATTTCATCCCCCTAGCAACCCATAATGGTTGGTTTTCTTCCATAGTGCATGTGAAGAAACAGAATTAGGATAGGTGAAGTGACATTTCACACATAGATCCAGGAGCTGGATTGAGAGCTGGGTTTTTTACTCCAAGACTATTCAATCATGTTGCCTTTCTAGAGAAAGAAAGATTGACATATTAAAGCCTTTAGGTGGTTCTAGTCACTGAGAGATGGATTGCCACCATTTTAGCACTTTCTACCTTGCTCCCCTACGCCTAGTGTGGTCTCCCCCCATGCAGAGTAGACTGTTTTCCTCTAAAGGAGATGTGATTATATCAGTTAATACATGAGAAAGCTGCTCAGGTGGATGTGGTACCCAGGAAATTTGTAGTTGAAGAAATTGAGAACCTTTGAGTAGTGATTTAGGGTTAGAGGATTTTAGGGATTTGGATATGCCATCTATTTTAATGGACAAAAAAAGAGAAACCAGTAGGGAGCTGTTCCAGGGTGAGGAGATTATACATTACTAGTGACCTGCTTCCAAGAATTGCAGAAGGTTAAGAACTTTGGGGTATAAGTAAAAGGAATTTGTCTCCAAATTGGCTTTCCTTCAGTGTATATTGGACAGAGTCATGAAGTAAAAGAAACTGAGATAGAATGAGGGCAAGGCCATCACATTGACCTGTCAGTGCCAGGAAGTAGAATTGTTTCAGAATCAACTGCTCAGGGTCGTCACTGGCACAGGCTGTGATCGAGCCAGTCTTGCCTATGTGCCAGGAGTGGGAGCTGGTGTAGTTGATTTGAAGGTGGAAACACTGTCCCTGGTCCAAGACTCAGGTTTCATGAAATGTGGGGAGGCAGATAAAAGCTTAGGTCAGCTTTGGGTCTTTTCTACTGATTCCATGTAAACAACATATAATCTGCTGTGCTGGTCTCAAGACTTAGAACAAAGGTAAATCTTCCATTTTTCCTAATTTTATATCTTTTCTATTACTGTTAATAAGCAAATAAGCAGGAATCTAAATAGCCAGGATGTTTCTCTTTGAGTTGCTTATTTCAAAGCTGTATAGTACAAATGGAGATTGCAAAAATATGAAAGTAGTATCTTAAGTTTCATGTAAAAGAAACTTTATGTTGTCCCTGCCCCCCACCTCCTTGCTGGAAATAGTCATAGAAATACCGATTTACTCCTCTGCTTGTATATTTAGTTGATAGTAGTTGCTATTTGATAATTCGCTGTTACTTTATGTATTCTGTGCAGAAAAAGAAGCTGGAATTCTGGGGCAAGAGGTGGCTGGTGAGTGGCATAAGCTCTCTGAACCAGGGGCAGTGTGAAGGAAGGTCATCATCCACATGTTCGGACTGTAGCATAGCCATGGCCCATGTGATATATATCTCTTTTTTCCTAAACTTTTGTTTTACTTCTGTGTTTTCAGGGAAATGGGAATGTCCGTGGCATCAGTGTGACATCTGTGGGAAGGAAGCAGCCTCCTTCTGTGAGATGTGCCCCAGCTCCTTTTGTAAGCAGCATCGAGAAGGGATGCTTTTCATTTCCAAACTGGATGGGCGTCTGTCTTGTACTGAACATGACCCCTGTGGGCCCAATCCTCTGGAACCTGGGGAGATCCGTGAGTATGTGCCTCCCCCAGTACCGCTGCCTCCAGGGCCAAGCACTCACCTGGCAGAGCAATCAACAGGAATGGCTGCTCAGGCACCCAAAATGTCAGATAAACCTCCTGCTGACACCAACCAGACGCTGTCGCTCTCCAAAAAAGCTCTGGCAGGGACTTGTCAGAGGCCACTGCTACCTGAAAGACCTCTTGAGAGAACTGACTCCAGGTCCCAACCTTTAGATAAGGTCAGAGACGTTGCTGGGTCAGGGACCAAATCCCAATCCTTGGTTTGCAGCCAGAGGCCACTGGACAGGCAACCAGCAGTGGCAGGACCAAGACCCCAGCTAAGCGACAAACCCTCTCCAGTGACCAGCCCAAGCTCCTCACCCTCAGTCAGGTCCCAACCACTGGAAAGACCTCTGGGGACGGCTGACCCAAGGCTGGATAAATCCATAGGTGCTGCCAGCCCAAGGCCCCAGTCACTGGAGAAAACCCCAGTTCCCACTGGCCTGAGACTTCCGCCGCCAGACAGACTGCTCATTACCAGCAGTCCCAAACCCCAGACTTCAGACAGGCCCCCTGACAAACCCCATGCCTCTTTGTCCCAGAGACTCCCGCCTCCTGAGAAAGTACTGTCAGCTGTGGTCCAGACCCTTGTAGCTAAAGAAAAAGCACTGAGGCCTGTGGACCAGAATACTCAGTCAAAAAATAGAGCTGCTTTGGTGATGGATCTCATAGACCTAACTCCTCGCCAGAAGGAGCGGGCAGCTTCACCTCATGAGGTCACACCACAGGCTGATGAGAAGATGCCAGTGTTGGAGTCGAGTTCATGGCCTGCCAGCAAAGGTCTGGGGCATATGCCGAGAGCTGTTGAGAAAGGCAGTGTGTCAGATCCTCTTCAGACATCTGGGAAAGTAGCAGCCCATTCAGAGGACCCCTGGCAAGCTGTTAAATCATTCACCCAGGCCAGACTTCTTTCTCAGCCTCCTGCCAAGGCTTTTTTATATGAGCCAACAACTCAGGCCTCAGGAAGAGCTCCTGCAGGGACTGAGCAGACCCCAGGGCCTCTTAGCCAAGTCCCGGGCCTGGTGAAGCAGGCGAAGCAGATGGTCGGAGGCCAGCAACTACCTGCACTTGCCGCCAGGAGTGGGCAGTCCTTTAGGTCTCTCGGGAAGGCCCCAGCCTCCCTCCCCACTGAAGAAAAGAAGTTGGTAACCACAGAGCAAAGTCCCTGGGCCCTGGGAAAAGCCTCCTCACGGGCAGGGCTCTGGCCCATAGTGGCTGGACAGACACTGGCACAGTCTTGCTGGTCTCCTGGGAGCACACAGACATTGGCACAGACTTGCTGGTCTCTTGGAAGAGGGCAAGACCCCAAACCAGAGCAAAATACACTTCCAGCTCTTAACCAGGCTCCTTCCACTCACAAGTGTGCAGAATCAGAACAGAAGTAATACCAATCAATGTCACATGAACAAACAAGATGCCCCCAGGGTACCATTTGGGGAGGGGAAATCTTTTCTTTCTTTCTCCCTTTAAGAAAAACCAGATCTGCCCCCAACACTTTCCCACTGTTATTCTTTCCTCATATCCCAACACTCAGAACTCTTGTGACATTAGCCAGTGGGGGCTTATGGTTGTGTGAACCATGTTTGAAAATCCAGTGGGCCCCAACCAAGGAGACAGACAGACTTGGGTCTCTTTCCCCCAACTTTTCCACATGGTCATCGTGAAATAAAAAGTCCACTCTGGAGTCAAGTATGGAATTCAATTCCGCTGGTCAGGTTGGAAGGTATAGGGGCTCTCAAAGCGATTTCCCCAACCAGACAGAGCCCCCACTGAGGGGCTAGGAACCCTTGGGAGAAAATGGTGTTCTTTCAAATCAGTGGCGATTTCCTGAGCATTCACGTGTTCTAGGCCGGGTGCTAGTCACTGATGAGAGATACAGAGGTAAATCAGGCCTCATCCCTGTGAGCCTGGATTCCAAGGCTTTCAGGAACCTTTGACCGGGAAGTAACAGGAAGTGCTGAGGGGCTTTGGAGTTTTAGACTCAGTTTGAAATGTCCTTTGTGGCACCAGAAGTGGTTATGTTGAGGAAGTGTCTCTTGGCTGGGATGTGCATGGGTGCGTGTGCAAGCACGCACACTCACAGAGGTCTCCTCTATAGATGGAAGGGTGCTGCATTGAGGCCAAGCGAGGCTGTTGGCTGGGGTAGCCGCTGCTGCGTTTGTCTGGGCTGTGCAGAGTCTGAAGATCACTCCTTGGAGGAGCAGGTGGTCGGGGGGAGTTGGGCTCTGTGCGAATGTAGATTTCCAGCAGTGGAAGAAGGCATTTGGCAAGCTTCTCTTTCTTTGCTTTTGTTTCTACCTATTTTTCTCTTTGTACATGAATCCACCCCATCCCTATTTCCCTAAAACACTCAGGTGCTTTCAGATTTCAGAGCCTCGGGCAGTGGACATAGGGAATCTCTGGCAAGCTCTGAGCTAGACACACCAGCTTCAGGAAGAGTACCAGCTCCTGATGGGAAACTTCTTTTCCCCGATCCTTTTCCCTCCTGAGTGGAGGGAGTCCTCTTCTTCGCCTCCCTGAGAATTGCTGTGCTCTGTATGAAGAGCACCTGCCTGCTGACTTAGCTCAAAGGCAAGCCAGAACCCTTCCCTGAAGACTGGTGAGAGGTGATGTTTAGAGCAACGTCCAGGCTAAGAGATGACTCCTAATAACTGCTGATTATCTGTTACTGCTGCCCTGAGCTGGGGCCCAAGGGCTGGGAAATCTGTTGGTGCTACCCTGCCCTACCATTCACCCAGCTCACAGACTGCCAACAGTAAGTACTGTTTGGCTAGTTTCCTCCCACTTACCTACCCCTCCTTTGTCCTTAGACCAACATGTTTACCTCTCTGCTTTGCCAACTTAGCCAGCAGGCCATCCCCTGGCCCTAACGTCTCCTGGCCATTATCTCTTAGTTATGGCTCTCACGTTCTCAACAGGATTCCGTATTTGGTCCCAATTTCCTCAAGTTCTTATTGAGGTTACTCCCATCAATTCCACAGTGGGAACAATAGTTATTATAGAAGCATTTGCGCTTTATCTAAAGATTAAAAACAGAATCTGCTTTTATTTCCCAAAGTCTGTCTCTGAGGTTGAGACACTTGAACTCAGGCAGAGGGACGAGGCTGGGCAGGGCTGTCCTGAGTTTAGGGGCCTATCCCTGCATTTCACTGAGACCTCGGAATCTCCTCTGTGAATTCCACCTGCCTAGTTCTCCCCTTTCATCCTCTCTCTCTTCCCACATCATCAAAGAGGAAAAGCTCTTTGTTCAAAAGGAAGAGAAAACGTAAAGCATCTTATTTTCTTTTAAAAGAATTTTAAACCATGAAAAAGATATTTTTAAAGAAATTCACCCAGAACATTAAAGTTCATTATATTAAGTATTTATCATGTGTGAGAATAATAAGTATATAACTGCAGCTAGTAGGTCCCTTTCCCTAATCTTTTAGGTCATATGAGTAGGGTTTGCTTGGTGCCAGTCCTGTGCCCTTTTCTCTCCAGTCATCTGTAGTTGTGATCAGAAAAAGATATCTGCACTGCACTGTCAGAGTCTCCTTTCACTATGTTGTGTGTTAAATTACCGTAGCTCTTTGTTTCATGAAATAAACTGTGAATTTGGGGTGGGGCGGGGGGGAGGGCGTGCAGGCCATGTAAAAATTTTCAGTGGAGAAGTTTGATCCTCAAGTAGCTTCTCTAAAGTAGGCTTTGGTAGGTAATCAACTTGACAGCAGTCTAGATGTCTCACAGGACAGGAGGGAGTAAGGGAAAGGGGCCATGATTGGCTGCTTTGTGGTTTTGTTTCGGTTCTTTCCATTCTCCGCCATTCACTGGAGGCTTCATTCCAGACCTGCCTGGGAAAACAGCTTCTGAGCCATTTTGGGGAGCAGTTCTTCATCTGAATGGATGGACATCTGGGCTTCCTTCAAGGGCCATTGAATGGAAACTGGAAAACCATTGGAAACTAGAAATTTGATCTATTGGACCCACCAATGGCAGCATCTGATACTAGATTGTTAAAATCATGAAAGCAGTCACTATCCAATTAGAAGCAGAGTCAGAACAACTGTTAGGAAATGTGACTCTTGGATGAAGGTGGGGAGGGAGTGGCCTTGCCAGCCCTGTGGGACGTCTCCTGAAACTTGTAATAAGACCCCTTTTCCAAGGGGATGTGAATTGGAGTGAAAAGGAAATCTTTCATCTTAGAAAACTTCTGGTCCTTATGCAGGATGGTATTTGGGTATGTGCTTGGAAATTGAGATCTCAAGAGTGTTTGCCTTGGAGCCAGCTCCCCAGGAAGCCTTTTCCAGGGACAAGGCAAAGGTTGAAATGCTCCATAGGTAGCTAGAAAGCCAATACATTTCCTAGCCCTGCTAAGTCAGAAAAAGATTATGAAAAATGTTGAAATTTACATTCAAAGCCTCATTTGCTTCTCTTGCTGGAGCCAACCCAGTCTAATAGCTAAATAGCTGTCATTGATACAGACACATCCTCATTTTTAAACGTCTGCTTTACCCTGTTACTGAGTTTGAGATGACTTAAATCACTGTGTTGACCGTCTTCTGAACCAAATCTTTAGCATTGATGAAAATAGTTATTTTATTCTTTACATTCTTCACCCCACACTATGGTCAGGGCATGAAACATCCTGTTGATCCTTCCCAGGCTCGGCACTGTCTGCTCACTGGAGCTGGACTCCCAGGTTGTAATTCTAATGTTGCCTCCTGAGAACAGAATGGCAGAAGGTTTGGTCCTTGCAGCTTCCCCCATAGGGAGTAATGAGGACAGTGTGAAACTTGGATAGGTTTTACCCTTAGTTCCTATAAGGCAGATTTTCCTAAGGTTTTAAAAATGATACTGTCATCCTCTTGGGGTTTGTCAGCCAGGTTAGAGGAGCCCAGTGTCCCAGCCTCTCTGAGATCATGGCAGAGAAGGAGCTGCCTCCAGCCCCTTTTTTGCTGAGTCTCATTTGAGCGGTTCCATGTGTAGACATTCCAGGTCACTGCTTGGTAGCTGCTGTGGGAGGCTGTCATTGGCTATGACCAGTTAGTTCTCAGCTGAGCTTCCTAGGGCCAGTGCAACAGGGCCAGAGGCTGCTATAGTGTAAATTGAAATAAGAATAGACCATTGTTTTGTACACACACAAAAAACGTAATGATGGTGCTAATTTCACGGTATAAATAAGCACTGCCAAGGGTTGAGGGACTGGCAGCTCAAGAAACCCGGGTTCCTGTTTGGGAGGAGATTTTATGTAGAAAAGTTGCTTTGAGGCTTTGTTAAAAGTGGGGAGAAGGAAGATCCTCAGTGAAGCCTGCACCCAACCCTGGAGTGGCCCAGTGCAATCCAGAGGTGGAAGAGATCCTGTATCCAGGTGAAGGTGGCCATTGAGTTTCTCAGGGCTGGGGCCACCTTGTCCATAGCCTCCGTCCACACTGCCTGGAGCAGGTTAGAGAGCTCTGGTTGTTGGGTCTTCCTCAGCTCCCTTCTGCCCCTCTCTACCTCTTCCACTCACGGAAGCACCTCTACTGCTTATGAAGATTAAGGGTAATACTTTCTAAGGAAGTGGAAATAATTAAACTAGAAATCCACAACCTCGGAAGAAGTGTTTCGAGTTTAACATGCGCTGTTTCTGCTTATGTGGTTCCTTCTCTAGAGCTGCTTTCCCATGACCTTCAAAACACCAGGTTATTGTGGGGCTTCAGGTGTAAGGTCCTGGAAGTTAAGCAAAGTTTTGTGGACAAGAGATGGGCACAGAGAGTAGAAGCAGAAATAAATGGTTCTAGTGTTTTCAACTTCCAGGGTTGGGGCAGGCCAGAGCAAGGCGGTCTCATCGAGGTGGGTGCTACCTGTGTGTGTGTAGATCAGTGTGCTGAAGGTGGGGAGGGCAGCACACAGCAGCTCATGGCAGAGCCGCCTCCTAGGTCTTGGCAAAGAGGCAAGCTGATAGACATCTATCTATATTGTTAAGAAAGGGGTTGGGGGGATCAGCCAAGGTCCATCATTGTTTTTTTGCCCCCCCCCCCCCCGCCCCCATAGATTGTCAGCTGTAAGTGAAACTCCTAGTGAAAAAGAGGGGAGCCCTGTGTTAGGAGTCCCCATAAACATGTACTGTAATTCTTTGTATATAGAAAAAAATTTACTGTAAAGTAAAGTTTAACTTTACTCATATATGGCCCTTGCCCTGTGTTTTGTTTTATTGGCTGTGGGGAGTTGTAGTCTAACAGGAGGGAGGATTGTTTGGGGTGAGAGCAGAAGCCAGCCCGAGATAGTACCCGGTGCAGTGGGGGCAGGGATACTGTGGAGCTAAGCCCTACCTATGCACGCCATGGGAGTAGTGTGTTTCCTCCCAGCAGCCACAGGGCTGCCCAAGCCTCTTTCTCTCCTGTTGGGAGTGGCTGGTGTCAGTTTCAGTCTGCCTCCACAGGAAGCCCCATCACTCATGAAGGAAGGGCAGTTTGAGGAATTGGTTTTTAAAAAGGAAGTGGAACCAAAGCACTTTCTGAGTGAGTCTGTCCATGTTGGCTAAGTTATACAGTCTTCCAAGGCAGTTGTTGGCCACTGCAGAGGACTCGGCCCAGGCCTAAATAAAGGCAGGAAAGCAGAGGCAGAGGATAAACTATAAGGCAAAGCCCCTGGCCTGGGGCCACACCCTCCATACCGGAAAGGGCTGCAATAAATTTCCTTCTGGTTGAATAGCAAGTGTCAGCCCTGTTTACAATAACACCTGATTCCTCAGAAATATCTGGATCTTCAAGGCTTAAGACTGGGGAAAACTTGGAGTTTGCTTCCCTTTGTGACCTAGTCCTGAACTTCCTGCCCTTTCAGCAAGAAGTGCTTGGGAAGATTGGGAAAAACATTTAGTACTAGAATTACTCTTCACTTCACAATGCTTGGGCTGCACAGGAGTCACCTTATTTTACAGATGAGAAACTCAAGGTGAGAGTTTAAGTCTAAATTAGCAGCTGAATTGGAACCAAATCTGGGTCCATTAGACCTTTCTGGCTTACAGAACTTAGAACTTTCCTACCGTTAAACCACACTGTAGGATGTCACTGGGAAGTTCAGAACCTGAGTCACAGGTCTGACATAGGGTCCCAAACATGACAGATGCAGTAGAGCCAGTCAGACCAACCTGTCTGAAGTAGGAATGCTTGACCCTTTTATTTTGAAGCAACTCATGCACTCTTTTCAGCACTCAGAAGGAATTGTGAGCTTTGTACTACCCCAGCCCCAGTATCTCAGTAACCCTGGGGAGAAAAGTCTTGTTTTCCAAAGGAAAATGAGAGTTGGGAGGAGCCTTAACATAAGCAGTGAGGCCAGCCAGGTGGCCCCAGAAAGAACTAGGTGTCTTGACACCCAATCCACACAGCAGGGAAAGGGGCTGGGTGTGATTCACAGTGCATTCATTTTATTTACAGATCAGAAGCCACTTAAATAATCTGCAGACACAAGTGCTGTCCAGGGCAGAAGCCTGGGGTCCAAATCAGCCCTTATCCCTCCTCATGCCCACAGTCAGCCCAATGCTGTCTCCGTTCTATGGGCCAGCACAGGCAGGCGCCACCTCTGCTGACAGGAGGACCTGGGGTAGCTCAGACATTTGACTACCCAAGCCCAGAAAGGAGCTGGGTCCAGCCCTTCTGGGGAATTCCTTTAATTCCCCCAGGCCAGGTGAGTGCTGACTCAGTGATGACAACAGCTGTAGAAGTAGGGGTTTGGCTTCTGGCCCAGATCCACGCCCTTGTCCTCTGTCAAAGAGAGAGGTGGCAGCTCAGCACCATTCTGTTGGGATCAGGTAACTCAGGAAAGGGGCAAGATGCTGTGGGCCTAGAGTAAGTCTCCATAAAGGCTGGGGAAGCACACACCTGTCATCACCTGGAAGGCAGCCACACTGACGTAATCCTCTGCCACTTTCTGGAAGAGCTCGTCTGGCAGGAAAAATGATGATCAGTGAGGGCCCAATGCCAGTAGCCCTGGGATCTCCCAGTGACCCAGCCCTCTGTGCCCTATTCAGCTTCCTCTGGTGCCCCTGTGTGTTCCTGCTGTGAGGCCCCAGCACAGCACTCACCCACACTCTGGCCTGTCTTGCTGGATGTTTCAAAGAGCTGAGCTTTGATATCTGTAAAGAAAAGTGACTAAAGCCTCATACCTGAGAATTAGATAAACAGACAAAAGGGAGGGCTAGCAGTTCAGGCAGTCTCCTGGACCCCACAGTTCAAGGAGGCCAGAAAGACCTCCTAGAGCACCTTGCCCTGGCAGCCAAGGCAGTCCCTATTTTCTGTGATCCACCCAGACAGCCACACACTCCCACCCCCCCAAAGGGCTGAGGAGCAGCTACTGTCTGCATAGTCCTGGACGTCATGGAAGTCCACACGTCGACGCCTCCGGTCTTCTTCCAGCAGGTCACTCTTGGTGCCACAAAGGTAGATTTGGCAGCCCTGAGACAGAAGACAAGGGTCACCCCCACAGACCAACAGAACCCCAGCCCCTAGTCTTCTAGTGAGGTCTGTTCACCTACCTCCTCTAGGCTGCGCAGTTCCTTCACCCAGAACTTTGCTCGCTCAAAGCTGCTGCTGTCTGTGAGGTCTT
Source organism: Papio anubis (assembly GCF_008728515.1). Taxonomy (NCBI): domain Eukaryota; kingdom Metazoa; phylum Chordata; class Mammalia; order Primates; family Cercopithecidae; genus Papio; species Papio anubis. The sequence continues at coordinate 169,993,471 of NC_044980.1, forward strand.
GGTGTGCGGCATGCAGGAGACACAACCAACTGGTCAAGGGCTGTTCTCTGGCTAGCCTGGCACCCATCTCTTCTTGTGGGACAGGCCAGAACCCCCCCGCCCTTACCATAGCAAACGATGGCAGCCTTGGCACCCCGATAGTAGATTCTACTCATGGCCTCATAGCGCTCAGAGCCTGCTGTGTCCTAAAGAGTAAGGCTTGAGTCAAACTTAAGGCCATGTTCTCCAGAACCCGCTATTTCAGATAAGGAAACGGGTCTATGAGGCCACAAATCAACCAGTAATAGGAAGGACCTACACCTCCTCAGGGATGAGTCTCCCAAGAATAGATGCCCAGGGGACTTACCCAAATACCTAATGTCACAGTCCGGTCTCCGACCGACATCACCTTGGCCACGAAGGCGGCCCCGATGGTCTGCAACGAGAGGGAAGAGATCCGAGCCATAGGTGCAGATTACCGCCCCCCCACCCCTCCGCCCACCGTGCCGGGCCCCTCCGGATGCACTTACGTTCTGATAGGGCCCCACCAGAAAGCGGTCGTGCACGTAGCGCTCCACCAGGCTTGTCTTGCCCACGTACTCCTTGCCCAGCATCACCACCTTGACGTCCACGCGCTGCCCGCTCATGCTCCCGGGGCCGCTTCAGCCACGTCAGGGTCCTGAGCGGGGACGGGAGGCAAACCCCGATCTCCGCTCGGCCCAGGCAGCGCCCAAGCCTCCGACCCCGACCCCAAACGGCGCCAACCTACGACTCGAGACAGCGCGTCGAGCTCGAGCTCTGGCCGTGGCCTTGCACTTCGGCAGCGCCCCGTGTGCCCCCGCTGTTCGGCTCCGGGCGCCGATTATCTTTCGAAGACCCCAAACCCCGGGGCGGCCTGGGAGCGCGCGGGACAGCGTCCTCAACAGCGCAGCACGCCGCCGTGCAGCTCGCTACTCCGTCATTCGCTCGCCTGCCCGGCTTAAGCTCCGTTCTGGCTGGGAATCCCAACCGAATCCGGGGTCTCCTGCAACCCGGCTCCTACCCGCAGCGCCGCGACTCCCGCGGGAGGGGGCGAGAGGGCGAGGGGGCGGGGCCGCAAGGTCACGTGGCGCGGGCGCCGGAAGCGGTTGCTACAGTGTGACTGCGCCGGAAGTAGCGCGCGGCCGGACAACTTATGGCGGCGGCGGCAGCAGCTGCTTGGGCGCGGTGCGGTGGTGATTGAGCTACGAGCCTGGCGGCGGGTGTGCGCCGAGCCCCGGCCCGGCCCGGCCCCCGCGTGCCTCCCAGGCTCCGCACCCCTGATGCTCCGCGGGTGCTGAGCCCGCTCCGGCCGGGACGATGGTGAAGTATTTCCTGGGCCAGAGCGTGCTCCGGAGTTCCTGGGACCAAGTATTCGCCGCCTTCTGGCAGCGGTACCCGAATCCCTATAGGTACGTGGTATTTGGAAGAGCAAAACTTCGCCATCTCGCTATTTGGAGATCGAAGTATGGGTAATCCCCAAGTAATGGGACCAGGAAGGACTCGACATCGAATCCTACGTAGACCTTATTGGGGAAGCGGCCAGGCCAGGCCTGCAAGGTCCTGAAGGGAGGTTGGGCCTGGGCGGTGGTTTGCTTCAGAGTTTAATATAAGATTCTTTGCTCAGTGTGGTGAGACAAGAAGAGGCGGCAGTATGGGAGTTGGGAGGGATCTTGGGATTGGAAATCCTGTTCCTCTGCCCATGGCGCTTACCTGGGGTGCAATAAATCATGAGGTCCATTGCTGCTAGAAGGCAGGAATCCAGGTCAGTCAGATGGCGGGAGTTGGAATTTGCCCTGGGATGGGCCCTTGACTCTGGTCTGAACCATAGCACTTACCACCCTGCAAGGTTACAGGAAGACGTGGCCTCTCTAGGCCCGGAGACTCCAAATGGGAATCCCCTCGGGCAATCTCTTAGGGGCAGGCTCCTGAGGGTCACCTTCACCCTGACACCTGCAGCAAACATGTCTTGACGGAAGACATAGTACACCGGGAGGTGACCCCTGACCAGAAATTGCTGTCCCGGCGACTCCTGACCAAGACCAACAGGATGCCCCGCTGGGCCGAGCGACTGTTTCCTGCCAATGTTGCTCACTCGGTGTACATCCTGGAGGACTCTATTGTGGACCCACAGAATCAGACCATGACCACCTTCACCTGGAACATCAACCACGCCCGGCTGATGGTGAGACGCCTCCTGCTGTGATTCTGCACCTCCCCCTCCCCCCTCCCAGCCAGATAGCTCCTCAGATACATGTGGCTAGAGAGCCATAAGGGAGCTTTTGTGGTCTGAGGCAGGTCTGGGTTACTGAGGGTTGACAGCTGCAGAGTATGACCTCAGATTTTCTTCTTTTCAGCTGGTCATCCTCTCTGGACCTGTCCTTTGACTCATTCATACAGTAGGGGAGGGTACCTATCTTACTTCGTTGTCGCTCCCATCGGGTACAGGGCACAGATATGTGTTGGACTCACGGGAGTGATGCTGAGTGGGGGAGGGAGTGCTTTTCTTTGTTTCTTTTTTTTTTTCTGTTTTTTGTTTTTTTTTCTGGTGACAGAGTCTCACTCTGTCGCCCAGGTTGGAGTGCAGTGGCATCATCTCACCTCAGTGCCACCGCCACCTCCCAGGCTCAAGCAATTCTCGTGCCTTAGCCTCTTGAGGAGCTGGGTTTACAGGCGCACACCACCACGCCTGGCTAATTTTTGTATTTTTAGTACAGACGAGGTTTCACCATGTTGGCCAGGCTGGTCTGGAACTCCTGACCTCAAGTGATCCGCCCGCTGCAGCCTCCCAGGGTGCTAAGATTACTGGCGGGAGCCACGGTGCCGGGCCAGTGTTTTTATTTGGACTGTCAGGAAGCTCCAGAGCTGCAGTCGGTGGAAGGCGACTAAAACACTGCATGTGTATAGATGCATAAAACAAAATCCAGGAGCAGGACGGGCTGGAAGGCCCTTCGTTGATCTTAAGAGACCTTTTGCCTTCAGTTTTAAGGGTCAGAAGAGAAGTTTTCGAGAGCAAAATGACCTTATTTATGGCTTTGTGCTCTGTCAGTGCCACTTGGTGGTGCAGTCAGGGGAAGGAATGGATTTTCATTGTATCGCTTCGCCTCATGAAAAGAGACAGGGAGTCAAATTTATGTGCAAGTTGGCAAAATGAAAGACTCTTCCACGGTTGTGGTTGGCCTCTCTGCATAGGTGGTGGAGGAACGATGTGTTTACTGTGTGAACTCTGACAACAGTGGCTGGACCGAAATCCGCCGGGAAGCCTGGGTCTCCTCTAGCTTATTTGGTGTCTCCAGAGCTGTCCAGGTAAGCAGTGTTGTTGGGGCTGTTGGGGCCCTGGGACCCAGTGCTTTCGGTATTGGGGCTGGGCTGGGGTCAATGGGCAACTCAGTATCCTTCCCCTTCTCATCTTATGGCAGGAATTTGGTCTTGCCCGATTCAAAAGTAATGTGACCAAGACTATGAAGGGTTTTGAATATATCTTGGCGAAGCTACAAGGTGAGTTTCTGGGTATGTGGAGATTCCTCGTAGGGCGAGGCTCATTCAGCCTAGCAGGTGTGGAGTCTGGGTCAGTCATTGCCCTGCTCTGAGTTGGGACTTCTTGTCTATACTGGGGTTGGGAGGAGGGTGAATACAACCTTTTTAGTGGAGAGGGTGAATACAACCTTTTTAGTGGAGCCTGGCCCAGGGGAGGTCAGTGGCATGGGGGAGGGAAATGAGGTTGGTCTTTCAGGCATCCTCTGAAGCCAGCCGCCTGCCCTTCACGACAGGCGAGGCGCCTTCCAAAACACTTGTTGAGACAGCCAAGGAAGCCAAGGAGAAGGCAAAGGAGACGGCACTGGCAGCTACAGAGAAGGCCAAGGACCTTGCCAGCAAGGCAGCCACCAAGAAGCAGCAGCAGCAGCAGCAGTTTGTGTAGCCAGCCCACCACCACCACAGCACCCCAGACAGCTAGGCTTAGCCCCTCTGCCCTCCCTCCATTGTACTTTATCATTCAAAATCAACTTCCAGCCCTATCTGCTGTCTGGGTGGTGGGTTGTGGGGAGGCAGTTTGGCATCTGCAGGACAGCAAGGCACGTGATTCACATCTGTGCCAGGTCTACTTATTCTCCCATGGGGCAGCTGAGGACCGAGGCACAGAGGTGCGGTGACTTGCCCGGGGCTCCAGGTAGCCTGCAGGTTAACTGGCGGTAAGTGCTAGACTGTAAGCCCTACGAGGGCAGGGCTTTTGGTTTTGTTCTCTGAAGTGTCTAAATATCTAGCACATAATAGACACTCAATAAATACTTATTGAATTCAGTCAGCCCCAGCTCTGGAGTCAGAAGGCTTTGGTTTGAATCTTGATTCCACCGTTTTTGGACCTCAGGTAAGTCACGTCACTCAGCCTCATTTCCACCATCCGTGAAGTGGAGACAGAACAGCCTCCGAGTTGTGAGGATTAAGTGCACTGCCTGGCACGGCCAGCAGTGTCAGCGATGGGAACTGATCTTATTTCCTCTTCCAGTGGGTCTGTGGTTGGGAGTTCCCCCATTTTCATCAGGCAAGACTATGGACAGGAAGTTATGAAAGAGGCTTTTAATGAAAATACTGTACAGTTTATGTGAGGCAAAGGCCAGGGGGCCTTGTCCAGGAAGGGAAGAGGCCCAAGAAGCTTCCTGTCCCCTTGGGGGCAGCAGAGCCAAGTGCTTGGGCTCAGGCCCAAGCTGCCTGCCCTGCAGGGGTCCAGGGAGGTCCTGATGAGTCCTGCCCCTTCCCCTTCCAGAGGGCCTGCCTGGCAGCCAGCAGCAGGGTGTTTGGGGAGCACCTGTTCCCACACAAGGGTCCTTTTAGTCTATTCCAACAGGTGACTCCGAGCAGCCCTAAAGGCTTGGGAAGAGCTCCTGCCTGGCAGGTGGGCCTGGCGCGAGCAGAGGGCAGAGAGGCCACCCCTGGGTGAGGAACATCATAGCCAGGCGCCGCCACCGTGCGAGTAGCTGTGCTCCTGGCCGGCGACGAAGCCCCGCAGCAGCTCGGCCTCACCCCCAAACACCAGGCTCTCCACATCCACCTCCAGCTCCTCTGCGCAGGGAGGGGTCCAGTCAGAAGACCTGGCTTGCCCCAAGGGCCACACAACCCCTCAGCCTCGGGGCACTCACCTTGGTCTGAGTCAGAGCGCTCAGAGGAGAGGCCTGAGGAGTCCAGGCTGTCCGTCCGCAGCCGCTCCCGCTCAGCCGCCCCTGCCAGCCCCCGGAGCTGCTCCAGCTGCCGCTGCAGGCTCTGCTGCTTGCTGCGCAGCCTCTCCTTGAGCTGCCGGGCCCGCTGCTCCTGATCCTCCAGCTTCTGCAGATCCCAAAGGAGCAAGGGGCTGGGGTTAGTGGCGTGGGGCTCGGGCTGCAGCCCAACACCACTAAGTACTAGGCCACGGCCACAGGGCCAGCGCCCACTCCAGGCAGGTGAGGCCCCAGAGGGCTGTACCCATATCCTCCAGAAAGCCAGCCCCTTTCCTGCCATGCACACATCCTGTGAGGGTGCTGCCTAGATTGGGGATGGGGGGCGTAGTCAAGGATAAAGGATTGGGGGGCTGTGGTGTCCAGTGGCAGGAACTGGGGGCAGAGCGCATTGCTGCGTGTACACTCTGGCTCAGGTGCCAGGCATGTGCTGTCATGGGAAACAGGCCTGGTACTACCAGGTCTCCCTGTTTGTTTTGTTTTGTTTTTTTGAGACAAGAGTCTTGCCCTGTCACCCGGGCTGGAGTGCAATGGCACAATCTCGGCTCACCACAACCTTTGCCTCTTAGGTTCAAGCAATTCGCGTCTCAGCCTCACAAGTAGCTGGGACTACAGGGGCCCGCCACCACACCCAGCTAATTTTTGTATTTTTAGTAGAGACGGGGTTTCACCATGTTGGTCAGGCTGGTCTCAAACTCCTGACCTCAGGTATCCGCCTATCTCAGCCTCCTAAAGTGTTGGGATTACAGGTGTAAGCCACTGCACCCGGCCCCCCATTTCTTTACAAGAAGCTAGCTGGAAAGTCAGATTTTTCATGTCAAATGTCTTTTGAGGGGTTGACAACTAATTTAAATTTTTAGAAAACTACTGAACAAACAGGCTACCAGTTTGTAGCTCCTGGTCACAATCCCTGCAAGAGCGAGAGTGTGAAGGCATTAACACCTTCCCTCCCATCCCCCTACCTCCTGCCAAGCTCTGCCAGCCCTGAAGTTCCAAGGACTGGAAGGCCAAGGGCTCTCCCAGGCAGAGCCCTCAGTGGCGGAAGCTTACATTCAGTCATTCAACAAGAAGGGGAGAATGGGGCCATGGGGCGTTTGGACTGGGCATAGAAAGATGAGTAAGAGCCGTGGAGGCAAACACAGGGAGGAAGAAACGTCAAGGCAGAGCAGAGGGAGCCTGAGGAGAGCATGCAGTGTTCAGCTGCTGTGGGGCATGGGGAGCGATGAGGCCAAAAGAGCAGCCTACTGGCAAGTCCTGGGTTATGAAGGGCCTTGAGTTTCACAGGCAGTAAGGAGCGGAGGCTTTGTCCTGTCAGGGGCGATTGGCAGGTTTTCAGCAGGAGATGGGCCTGGGTAGATATGTGTGCTGCAGAGATCATTCTAGAGCAAAGTAGAAGACAGCCTGGGGGAGGCAAAACAGGAAACAGGAAGGCTGGGAGGAGGCCGGTGAATTAATCCAGGAGGGGGGTGATGGAGCCCCAGAGAAAGAGCACCCCCCAGGTCCTGCCCACAGGCCAGCGAGCCCCTGAGGGGCACACATCCATCCGAGAACCAGGCCAGGCAAGCTCGTGCGAGAAACTGGGCCATTACCCAACCAGAGTGTTATTCAGCCACAATGATGGTAAAAACAGACACCGGGGGGCAGTGCAGTTGTTACCACAGCTGTGGTTTATTTACTGACAGCACATAGGTCTTATGTGTGCCACAGCCCCCAGTGCCTAGAATAGTGCCTAGCGGAACCAGTGCTCAAAAAACACTTGTCGAGATAATGCAAGCCAGGGAACTGGGCATGGTTCCTGAATTTGCCTCCCATCAGCTGTGCGACTTGCTGGCCCTCAGCCTAGCTGTGCCTCCATGTATTCCTCTGGAGGGCAGGAAAAGTCCTGTGGTCTCCAAGGCCGCTTCTGCCATGGCCTGGGCCACCTGGGCGTTTATTCAGCACATCCACTCCTGTCCACCAGGGGGCGCTGAGCTCAGCCCCAGCAGCAGCAGCAGAGCGGCCCCGGGAAGACCAGCGACTGGCGTCTTCGCAGTCCTTTCCCCTCCTGTCTCTGGAGTTGCCTCCCAGGTGGCACCAGGATAGACTGCCCATAACAGGAGGCCTTGAAAGGGAGAGGGGGAGAGCAAGGACCAACCCTCTACAGTCCCAAGGACCCCCACATACATCCCATCACAGAATTCGACAGCCATCCTCTCCCCTCAAACAGGAGGTAAGGTTAGTCCAGACAGGCTAAGTGACTTGCCCAAGGTCTCACAGCTGGGATCTAAGTGATAACAGCTGTAACAGCAACAGTGAACATTTATAGAGTGAACTCATTTAAGCCTCAACAACCCTCTGAGTTATTGTCTGCTTTTCTTCCCATTAATGGATCTGGAAAGTAAAAACTCAGAGAGCTGTCCCAAGTCACACAGTTCTTGAGCTCTGACTTCGGGCCTCGTTCCCCAGTCCCACCAGCCCCTCCATAGCACATCCCTCCATACACCAGGGCAAGCCAGTCCGGGCGCAGCAAGGGGCCTCACCTGGATGTGCATCCTGGCGCGGCGCAGCAGGCTGAGTGTGGTGTATCGGGCGCAGTCGGCCCCCAGGGGCATCTGCTGCTTCAGCCGCTCTAGGCACCGCTTCAACTGGGCCCTCCTGTGGGGAAGAGGTCTGGAGGGCAGTGCCAGCCCCACCTTGCTGGCCACAGGAATGGCAGGGGAGGGAAGGTCAGTGGGCGGTGGCCCCTAGGGGCTGGCGCTGTCAGGGCAGGACTGGGACTCACCTACGCTTCTCCAGTTCATTGTGCACAGACCTGCCAACGCCAGAGAGGACGGGGTGAAGGGGAATCAGCTACTGCCCAGGCCCCAATCCCAGGGCCCCCAGTGGCTCAAGAGCCACTACAGATGTCTACCCCAAACAAGTCCCCTGTGGAGACCTCATGCTGGCCTCAGACACGAGTCCCCTGGCAGGGCGAGGGGAGTCAAAGACACATGCAGCCAATGCTTAACAGAAGCCTGCCCAGGTGGGTACGGAGGTCCTAACAAGGCCCTGCCAGCTGGTCAGGAAGGGCTTCCCAAACAGAGGTGACAGCTAAATGCAGAAATAGGTGTTTCCCAAGCCGGTAGTGGAGGGAGAGGCATTCAGATAGGAGGGAACAGCATATGCAAAGGACTGGGGAGAGGAGAGAAAAGGAGGAAGCCAGTGGAGGAGGTGAGTGGCCTGATGTGCGGAGTGCGGGAGTGCGAGTGGAAGCGGGACCCCAATTGCTGTTCGCAGTTCCTGGCACATCTAGAGGTGCTCAAGAAATAGTCCTTGAATGAATAGAAAGGTGTGAGTGTGTTTGGAGAGTGGGGAGATGGCAGGAGGGGTCTGAACGCTTCCTGGAGCAGGACACCTGACCCAAAAGATGCAAACAAGTGGGCAGAGGAGGGCCCGACCGGGGGCGGCGCCCACCCCCACCCCGACTCCCGCCGCCCCGGGCCTCCTCACCGCCCGCTGTCCTGCGCGCCAGGAGCCTGGGGGGGTCGCTTCTTCCTCCTGTGGATGGGGCCCGGACTGCGATGCGGGCACAGGGACGCATAACCATGCTCGGCCTCTGCCAGAGAGAGCCCCCGCCCGCGTCAGGCTGGGGCTGGACCTGGTCCCAGCGGGAGCCCCAGGAACAGCACGGTCAAGGAAAGGCTTTTGGCGCCAGGACCATTTCCCCCACCCCTCCCTGCTCTAACCGCCCCGGGACTCCTCTCGAATTGAGGGCGAGGCGCCCCGGGATTACTGTCCTAGGGCAGTGCATCCTTCAAGCTAGGAGCCAGGTCCAGTCCAGGCCCGTGTCAGCAAGGTCGCCGCCCGGAATCCAGCCAAGGGTTCTTCCTCACCTCTCTCACGGCGCTCCAGGAACTCGGCCGCCTGCAGCAGGACCTGGATGTTGCTGGCCACGGGTTCCATGTCGGCGACAGCAGTCAGCGGGCTGGCCTAGGGTGCGGGCTGGAGCAGCGGCTGCAGCACTTTTGTTTCAAAGTAACTGACACGGTGCAACAAACACAGGGGCCCACCCCGCCCCCGGGAAGCCCCGCCCGCGGGAACGCCCAGCCCTTGGCTCCGCCCCTCTGGAACCCGCCACGGAGCCACAGCCCAACCTCCGGCAGCCGCCCCGCCCCGAGTGGTCTCAGACTCTCCAGGGGCAGGTAAGGGCGCCGGCTCCAGGCCTGGCCCTGGAGCGAACCCTCAGGCTGACGGGTGCTGCTTCTTGCCCGCCTCACTCATCCACCCACGCCGGCTCATTGGCGTCTTTGATCTCAGCTTCCAGCCCAGTGCTAGTGACTAGCCCCGCACTTTGCACGGCGCTTTGGGGGCCAGGTAGTCCCCTGGAAGCCCCGGGCCCAGCCCCTACACGTGGGCGCCGCGGGGGCGGGGCCCGCCGGCCGCAGCTCGCCCATTCGCCCATGGCTTCTCAAGGCTCGCTGTCGTCATCCTCGGGGCGGGGTCGAGGAGCCTCTGATGCCCTATTGGCTGGCGCTCCGCCCCGCCCTCTCCCGCCGCTGGTCCACACGTTCGGGCGGGAAAAGAAGCAGGTTTCAAATTTGAAAACTCGAGCGGTGGGGCGGGGTTAAGCGCGGAGCTGGGCCGCAACGCGCAGGCGCCGGCGGAGGGGCGGTGGCCCCGGCTCCTGCCCTCCGGGGTCTGTCCCCACGCCTGCCTGCCCTCTGCCCCCGAAGGCCCCCGTGGACCCCAGCTTCCTACTGTGACCAATGGGAATAATCTATCGGCCCCCCTCCTCTTCTGTGAGGAAGTTGTTGTTGCTATGAAAACGTCAGTGGGGTGACAGCTTTCTCAGGCAGGCCATACCCTGGAGGCTCGCGAAATGGCTTTTTCCGGAGCTCTGGTGTCCACGGAGTTGGGGTCCTCTCCTGTCACTGATGTCTCAGCTGTGTATGACTCAGGAGGTGACCTCCGTCTCTAAGCCTCAGGAACCCTGTGACAGGGTTGAAGGATCAGAGCCAATGCCTTTGCTGTGCCCATGACATGAAGGAGCCGCGCATCTCAAAGGCAGTGCAACCCAGACGCCGGCGTTTGCCTCCCAGGCAGACCCTGCTTGCCTTACTCAGAGTCCATGAACCCTTCTTGAACCTGACTCTCCTAACCGGCAGAAGGAGTGGCTGTGATGACTTCTAGCCGCGGCACCAGCAGGTGGGGCCACATCTGGGGACAAGAAGATGAAAGCAGCTGTAGCAGGGTGGAGCATTACTGCCAGCCATGGGCTGAGTCTGTGACCCGCGTAACCCCAAAATAGAGAGGGGAGAGAAGGTGGGAGGAATAGACGCTTTGTAAAGAGACAGTCCTGGTAAACACAGGCACATGTCAGTCAGGCCTCAGTTCCTTTGGAAAAATCCTTTTTTTTTTTTTTTTTTTTTGAGCCTTGCTCTATCACCCAGGCTGAAGCGCAATGGCTCAATCTGGGCTCACTGCAACCTCCACCTCCCGGGTTCAAGCGATTCTCCTGCCTCAGTCTCCCAAGTAGGTGAGATTACAGGCGCCCACGACCACACCCAGCTAATTTTTGTATTTTTAGTAGAGACGGGGTTTCACCATGTTGGCCAGGCTGGTCTCGAACTCCTGACCTCAGCTGATCCACCCGCCTCAGCCTCCCAAAGTGCTGTGATTATAGGCGTGAGCCACTGCGCATCTGTGCCCTGAGTGGAAGGGGAGAAGGGGGACCCCTCCCCCATGCCTTGTCCCAATCAGGATCCCCTGAAGAGGGCAGCCAGCCCTGGGGCTCACTGCCCTCCTCTACTCCACGGACAGGGTGCAGGAGGAGACGGCCCTGAGTTCCCCAGATCCCTTTCCCCTTCCCCTCTGCAGGGGAGAGTCGTCGGGGGAGTTGGGGGCCTAGCTCTGACCCTGGACCCCTGCCCAGCCTCCTCCCTGGGCTGCCTGCAGCCTCCCTTCTCCCAGAGAGCAGGACTCCCCAGTCACAGAGCTAACCAAGTCACGCCCCACTGAAGGTCTCATGCCCCCGCTGAAGGCCCACACTCCCATGGCCTTCAGGACAAAGTTTCAGCTGGGCCATGCCCCTCCTCCTGCTGCGGCAGGGGACATGCCATGGCCTTGCCCACCTCCCTGCCTCTGCCATCTCGGCTCAATGTCACTTGCTCCAAGAGGTTCCCAGGCCTCTCTCCTTCAGTGCATCCTCCCAAGCAGCAGTGGGCCCTGCGTCCCTCAGGGTCAGCCTCTTCCTGCAGACTACGATCTCAGCAACAGAGCAAACCAATGCCGAACAGGGGCTTGGCCAAGCCATGGGCCAGGGGTAGGGAAGGGCTGGTGGGCCTGTGTCTCCATGCCCACAGGATGTCAGGGGAAGAAGCAGTCAGCAGACCTCCACACAGAGGCCACCTCTGGAACGCCCCCCAGGCTGTTGTGGCAGTGCAGCATAATGACCAAGAGTCGGGTGCCAGCCAGTCCCTCGCTTGATGTCACAGGGGCTAAGCCAAGAGGCCAGCCCTGGCTAGACAGGTCTCAGAAGTGCCTGGCAGCCCCTGCTATCCTGGGGGGAGCGCTGCAGACAGGCCTCTGTAGGATCAGTAGTATGGTCATTTTTTTTTTTTTGAGGTGGGGTCTCACACTATCACCCAGCCAGAGTACAGTAACACGATGACGGCTCACTGCAGCCTTGACCTGCTGGGCTCAAGCAATCCTCCTGCCTCAGCCTCCCAAGTAGCTGCGACCACAACTGCATGCCACCATGCATGTCTAATTTTTTATTTTTTGTAGAGACGGGGTTTCACCATGTTGGCCAAGCTGGTCTTGATCTCCTGACCTCAGGTGATCTGACCCCCCTCCCCAGTCTCCCAAAGTGCTGGGATTACAGGCGTGAGCCACTGCACCAGCCTGATTTGCATTTTTTCTAAGCTGAAATTCTTATTTTTCCACTGGATATAATGTATTGTTATCCTCTATGTGCTTTTAATATTTTCTCTTTACCTTTGGTTTTCAACTGTTGTCTGTGACATACCTGGGTGTGGTTTTCTTGGTGTTTGCCTTACTTGGGGTGTCTTGAGCTTCTGGAAAAGTTTTCAGTTCTTATCTCTTCAAATATTTTTCCTGTCTTATTCTATCTCTACCCTCCTCCTCTAACTCTGATTTCATGTGTGTTGCCCAACTTGGTAATAAATGAAGGGTCTTACTTTGTTGCCCAGGCTGGAGTGCAGTGGTATGAACACAGCTCACTATAGCCCTGACCTCCTAGGCTCAGGTGATCCTCCTGCCTCAGCCTCCTGATTAGCTGGGATTACAGGTGTGCAGCACCACGCCCAGCTAATTTTTTGTATTTTTTGTAGAGACAGGATTTTGCCATTGTTGCCCAGGCTGGTCTCAAACTCTTGAGCTCAAACAATCCGTCCTCCTCGGCCTCCCAAAGTGCTAGGATTACAGGCGTAAGCCACCTTGCCCGGCTTTTCCTATTTTAGTCAACAAATGTTTCACTTGCCTATTCCACTTCTTCATCAAACCATCACTCTGGGGAGCACGTCTCTGCCACTGTTGAACGCTATGTGCTGTAAAACATATTTCTTGGTCGGGGTCTGAAGAAATGTGACCTGGCAGTCCAAATTGGTATCTTCAGTTCCAGTCCTTTTTTTTTTTTTTTGAGACGAAGTCTCGCTCTTGTCCCCCAGGCTGGAGTGTGATGGCGTGATCTCGGCTCACTGCAATCTCCGCCTCCCGGGTTCAAGCGATTCTCTTGCCTCAGCCTCCCAAGTAGCTAAGATTACAGGTACCTGCCACCACGCCCAGCTAATTTTTGTATTTTTAGTAGAGACAGGGTTTCACCATGTTGGCCAGGCTGGTCTCGAACTCCTGACCTCGGGTGATCCGTCCACCTCGGCCTCCTAAAGTGCTGGGATTACAGGTGTGAGCCACTGCGCCCGGCCAACTTCCAGTCCTTTTACTGTGCTGTGAGCCTTTGTAGCTACCGCAGGGAAGCTGAGCCCAGTGTGCAGAGTGACTGTCTGTTCCTGCCACGACTTACACTTCCTGGGGCTACAGGCTTCAGTCTGACTAGCCTGCCAGGCCTCTTGTTGACAGAACAGTTACTGGTGGTTTGTGCCTCAGAGGGTGCAAGGGGAACTCAGTCTATCCCCGCACTGTGGCGGCCCCCGTATGTCTCTCATATCATGAGGCCTCCTTAAGTGAGCACACCGGAGTATCTACTGACTGATTCCAATCAGCCCCTGATCCTGGAATGGGGTTCTTCTGATGAGCATCAAATGTCCTACTTTAATGTACCCCTCAGACTCCCATAGAGATGTCCACAGGTCCACGCCCCATACAGGCATCCCACTAATAGGCCAGTTTCCCACTGCCCTTCTGCTGACTGTGCGGGCAGGCTGGCCACTGACATGAGATGTAGCACAAACACCAGTCAATTCAAAGAGTTGATTTGGTTTTACCTTCTTTGATGGTCTTCCAGATAGGAAGCTGTCCCGTCACCTTGAAACTTCCATCCATAAACCAGGCGGCTCTTTGCTGGTCAGTAGAGAGCTGTTCACAGGACACTCACTGCCCCTGTGGCCCAGGAAACTCCTTAGCTGGCTCTGAAGTTGCCTGTCGAGAAGAGGCCCCCAGTTGGGATGGCCTCCTTGCATACCCCAGATAGCACGTTCTAGAAAAATCATTTCCAAATTATGATGGACCCTTCCGGGCACTGCCCTCCTCATCAGAGTATTTCCCCAACATCACCCGAGAAATTATGAGTATTTCAGGTTTCAAGTTATATTGTGTCCTTAAGTCATAGGGGCAATTGGACTTGAATTAAATCCAATAGCAAGTTAGTAATTTCTGAAACGGAAATTTCCTGGTTCAAAATCCCAGTGGTTGCCACTAGGTGGCACTCACGCTTTTGCCCTCAGCTCCAGTCTGCTCCTCAGGGAGGCTATCCTACAACACATGAACAACTTGCACAGGCTCGGGCAATCTTACCAGTTTCCAACAAGTATGTCCAATCACTACTGGCGGGTGGGGAGATTCACCTGCCTTCTGCTTTACCATGCTAGGTAAGAGAAACGCTTCCCCCAGACCCGATATCCACCCCCATAGTACATTCAGGTAAAGGAGCTGCAGTCGCTTTGCATAAAGCCTGCTCAACCCTCCCCATTTCCATTCCAGCAGGTATCACATTCCCATATTCTCCCAATCGAACTCTCGCTCCCATTGGACTTCGCAAATAGATTTTGGAATTACAGAGCACGGATTCCACAAAAATGTGTCCCAGTGAAGTCTCTCCTGCAGCCCCTGACCTTTCACCCGCTCGTGTCCACATGGCCTTGGATCCCCAGTGGGTGTTGGTCATTATCCTGATTAGATTGTGGCACAACTGCCCCAGGTGACTACCTATCAGCTTTCTCCTTGCCATCTTTCCCTCTGTCTTTTTTTTTTTTTTTTCTGCTTGAGACGGAGTCTCACTCTGTTGCCCAGGCTGGAGCGCAATGGCACGATCTCAGCGATTCTCCTGCCTCAGCCTCCTGAGTAGCTGGCACCCACCACCACATCCAGCTTGTTTGTTTGCTTTTTAGACAGAGTTTTGCTCTTGTTGCCCAGGCTGGAGTGCAATGGCGCGATCTCAGCTCACCGCACCCTCCGCCTCCTTGGCTCAGTGGTTCTCCTGCCTCAGCCTCCTGACTAACTGGGACTACAGGCGCCCGCCACCACACCTGGCTAACTTTCTGTATTTTCAGTAGAGACGGGGTTTCACCGTGTTAGCCAGGATGGTCTCGATCTCCTGACCTCGTGATCCGCCCACCTCAGCCTCCCAAAGTGCTGGGATTACAGGCGTGAGCCACCACACCCGACCATTTTTCTGTATTTTTAGTAGAGATGGGGTTTCACCATGTTGGCCAGGCTGGTCTCGAACTCCTGACCTCAGGTGATCCACCCACCTCAGCCTCCCGAAGTGCAGGGATTACAGGCTGGCCTCCCTCTGACATTTTAAAATCCTCCAAACTAAGGTGAATAAATCAGATTTGTTCAGGGCCCTTCAATAGTGGGGGACCAGCAGAGGCTCCCATCTGTCCACCCAAGGACTTCCAAGGGTGTTGGAGTATGACCTTTGTTTTGACCCCATCCATGTCTACTTTATTCAGCCCATTTCATAAGAACCATTTAAAGACTGCCATCCTGCTGGGATGAGTATCTTGACTCTTACCTTTGTTTTCCCCATTCTCTTGTGAATCATTCTAACCATCTTCACTGTTGTTTCAGCATAATTTTTCCCCTCAAAAGTGCCCCTGGGAATAGCCACAATCCAAGCTTGGCCCAATCTCAGGACCTGCCCTATCACTACATTTTGCCTTCAGTCCTGCTACAGAGAACAACAGGATAGTATATTTAGCTTGTGTCTTGTTACTTTGCATTTCCTTATCCGTCCAGTGAACTAACTTCTTGGGAGTTGCATCCATCATTTCTAAAATTCAGTAACAAAACATTTTTTCAGGCCAGGCGCAGTGTCTCACACCTGTAATCCCAGCACTTTGGGACGCCGAGGTGGGTGGATCACCTGAGGTCAGGAGTTCGAGACCAGCCTGGCCAACATGGAGAAACCCTGTCTCTACTAGAAATACAAAATTAGCCGGGCGTGGTGGCATGTGCCTGTAGTCCCAGCTACTCGGGAGGCTGAGGGAGGAGAAGCACTTGAACCTGAGAGGCGGAGGTTCTGGTGAGCTGAGATTGCGCCATTGCACTCCAGCCTGGGCAACAAGAGCAGACCTCTGTCTCAAAAAAGAAAAGGAAAGAAAAGGTCCTTCCGAAGACAACAAGAACAACTACCTGCTAGCGTCATGGGATGAGTCCAACCCACTGACCAGGCAGCACTGGCAAGCGGCAGGGCCAACCGCGTCAGCCACTTGTATGCAAGTACCCAGTGTCTGGGATGTTATATGTTCCAGCAGGTACTTGATAAACCGCTTCCCCTTTTCCTTCTGGCCTTTGCTAAGTCAAAAGTTTCAGCCTGTTCTCTGGAGTATGGGAAGAGTACTCCACCTGAACGCCTGCTCGCGTAGCACAGGCCGTTCCCGCTGTCAGTGACAGGGCGTCCTCTTCAAGGGATCTGGGCACCCTGCAAATGTTCTTGTTCAAGCCACAAACCTCTCCTGTTTTAGCCAGGTCCTGCAACTTCCCTCTTTTAGTGTGGGGCTTTTATTATGATTTATTCTTAAGTCCAAATGTTATTTGGTAGTATGTTTTCAGTTTCCAGATACAAAGGACTTTTTCAGCTATCTTTTGGTTGCTGATTTCCATTTATATTCTCCATTTTTTTTTTTTTTTTGGAGATGGACTCCCGCTCTGTCGCCCAGGCTGGAGTGCAGTGGTGCGATCTCGGCTCACTGCAACCTCTGCTTGCCAGGTTCAAGCGATTCTCCTGCCTCAGCCTCCCGAGTAGCTGGGACTACAGGCGTGCACTACCACGCCCGGCTAATTTTGTATTTTTTCAATTTTTATTGAATTTTTTTTAGAGTTTCGCTGTCAGCAGGCTGGAGTGCAGTGGCACAATCTCAGCTCACTGTAACCTCTGCCTCCCAGGTTCAAGCGATTCTCCTGCCTCAGCCTCCCAAGTAGCTGGGACTACAGGTGCACGCCACCACACCAAGCTAATTTTTTGTATTTTTAGTAGAGACGGGGTTTCACCATGTTAGCCAATATGGTCTCGATCTCAACCTCGTGACTCACCCACCTCGGCCTCCCAAAGTGCTGGGATTACAGGTGTGAGCCACCACGCCTGGCCTGATAAAATGTTTTGTTACATTAGTTTATTTACATTTATTGATATAATTTATATTTCTGGTATTTTGATCTTAACCCTCTTGTGAAATGTATTTCATATTTACTCTTTTTTTTTTTTTTTTTTTTTTTTTTTTGAGACGGAGTCTGGCTCTGTCACCCGGGCTGGAGTGCAGTGGCCAGATCTCAGCTCACTGCAAGCTCCGCCTCCCGGGTTCCCGCCATTCTCCTGCCTCAGCCTCCCGAGTAGCTGGGACTACAGGCGCCCGCCGCCTCGCCCGGCTAGTTTTTTGTATTTTTTTAGTAGAGACGGGGTTTCACCGTGTTCGCCAGGATGGTCTCGATCTCCTGACCTCGTGATCCGCCCGTCTCGGCCTCCCAAAGTGCTGGGATTACAGGCTTGAGCCACCGCGCCCGGCCTCATATTTACTCTTCACTGTTTTACTTTTACAGTGCTTCATTCTCTGTATGATTGTGTTTATTTTTATATTTCTTGGGAATGATGGTAAGAGGGGGGGAAAAACCCGAGATCTCAAATTAACAACCCAATTTAAAAACTTAAGGAACTAGGCTGGGTGCGGTGGCTCACGCCTGTAATCCCAGCACTTTGGGAGGCCCAGGCAGGCGGATCACGAGGTCACGAGATCGAGACCATCCTGGCTAACATGGTGAAACCCCGTCTCTACTAAAAATACAAAAAATTAGCCTGGTGTGGTGGCGGCGCCTGTAGTCCCAGCTACTTGGGAGGCTGAAGCAGGAGAATGGTGTGAACCCGGGAGGCGGAGCTTGCAGTGAGCCTAGATCGCGCCACTGCACTCCAGCCTGGGCGACAGAGCGAGACTCCGTCTTGAAAAAGAAAAAAAACAAAACAAAACTTAAGGAACTAGAAAAAGAACTAAACACAAAGATAGCAGAAAAAAGGAAATAATGAAGATTAGAGCAGAGATCAATGAAATAGAGAACAGAGAAACAGAAAATTAATGAAACCAAAAGTTGGTTATTTGAAAAGATCAACAAAATTGACAAACCTTTAGCTAGACGGACTAGGAAAAGACAAGAAGACTCTAATTACTAAAATCAGAAATGAAAGTAGGAACATTACTACCCATTCTCCGCAAATGAAAAGGATTATAAGAGGGTACTATGAACAACTGTATCCCAACAAATTGGATAACCTAGATGACATGGACAAATTGCTAGAAACATAAAACCTACCAAGATGATACCACAAAGAAACAGAAATTCTGAATAGACCTATGATTATGATGGAGACTGAATCGGTAATCAAATATCTCTTGGCAAAGAAAACCCCTGGACCCCACACCTTCACTAGTAAATTCTACCAAACATTTGAAGAATTCGAATCCTCAAACTTTTCCAAAAGCTTGAAGAGAAGGGAAAACTTCCTCATTCTGTGAGGCCAGCTTTACCCCAGTACCAAAGCTAGACGAAGACACTACGAGAAAACTACAGGCCACCGTTTCTTACTGAGCACCGATGCAAAGATCCTCAGCAGGGCACAGTGGCTCACATCTGTAATCGCAGCACTATGGGAGGCTGAGGCAGGCAGATCATTTGAGGTCAGGAGTTCGAAACCATCCTGGCCAACATGGTGAAACCTCCCCCCCATCTCTACTATAAATACAAAAAATTAGCCGGGTGTGGTGGCACATGCCTGTAGTCCCAGCTACTCAGGAGGCTGAGGCAGGAGAATCGCTTGAACCCCAGAGGTGGAGGTTGACAGGGAGCCGAGATCGTGCTACTGCACTCCAACCTAGGTGACAGAGCAAGGCTCCATCTCAAAAAGAAAAAAAAGGCCAGGCGTGGTGGCTCATGCCTGTAATCCCAACACTCTGGGAGGCCGAGGTGGGTGGATCACAAGGTCAGGAGTTCAAGGCCAGCCTGACCAACATGGTGAAGCCCCGTCTCTACTGAAAATACAAAAAAAAAATTAGCCGGGTATGGTGGCGTGCACCTGTAATCCCAGCTACTCAGGAGACTGAGGCAGGAGAATTGCTTAAACCTGGGAGGCGGAGCTTGCTTTGAGCCAAGATCGCACCACTACACTCCAGCCTGGGCGATAGAATGAGACTCTGTCTCAAAAAAAGAAAAAAAAATTTCCAGGTGAGAATACAGTGGCATGATCGTAGCTCACTGCAGCCTCAACCTCCCAGGCGCAGGCAATCCTTGTGCCTCAGCCTCCTGAGTTGCACCACACTCAGCTAATTTATTTTTTTGTAGAGACAGGGTCTCACAATGTTGCCCAGGCTGGTCTCGAACTCCTGAGCTCAAGCAGTCCTCCCACTTCAGCCTCCCAAAGCGTTGGGATTACAGGCCTGAGCCACCGCACCCAGCCTTAGTCTGTTTTCTGAATACTTGAAACTGAGTCATTTATAAAGAAAAGGAATATCTCGTAATTCTGGAGGCTGGGAAGTCCAAGGTCAAGGGGCTGCCTCTGGTGAGGCCTTCTTGCTGATGGGGACTCTGCAGAGTCTGGAGGTGGCACAAGGCACCACAGGATGGGGGCCGAGCGTGCTCACGTGCTAGTTCAGGTCTCTCTTCCTCTTCTCGTGAAGCCACTGGTTCTCCTCCCATGATAACCCATTAATCCACTAACCCATGAAGCCATTACTCCATGAATGGATTAATCTCTTGAGGGCAAAGCCCTCATGATCCAATCGCCTCTTAAAGGCTCCCCTCTTAGTACTGCCACGCTGGAGATGAAATTTCAACGTGAGTTTTGGAGGGGGCACACAAACCATGGCAACCTTGAAACCATCTATAGGAGAGTTTCTAAAGGAGATACACCTCAAAATCAAAAAGTGCAAAAGACATGCAATATAAGACTCAGAGAGTTAAGAGACCAGGAAAGCAGGAGATTGCACTTTTTTTTTAAAATTAACAGCAGTTTGGAACCAAAATTCCAAATAAATTCTGTTGATTTCCTGTTCTACTCCTTCAGGATGATGGTGAGGACAGGCTACATATCATAGCCCATACAGCATACTAAGAGAATCCAGGTCCAGGATCCCAGATTTCTGGAGACTTCTACCAAGCAGCAGTGCCCAAGATCAGCTGTGACGATGAGGATGTGCCATTGCATGGCATATGGCCCAGAGTCACCAGTTTATTACATATTGGTCATCTTCACTACCTGACTTCACACAAGTCAATCCAGGGTTTGCCTGGTTCCCTCCTGACGCCTTCTCTCTCCACAAGATCCGCTCCCTCCTACATTAACTGATCTGTTGGCCAGATGCAATGGCTCACACCTAGAATCTTTGCACTTTGGGAGGCCGAGGTGGGAGGATTGCTTGAGCTCAGGAATTCAAGACCAGCCTGGGCGACATGGTGAAACCCCATCTCTATAAAAAATACAAAAGCTAGGGCCAGGTGCAGTGACTCATGCCTATAATATCAGCACTTTGGGAGGCTGAGACAGGCAGATCACCTGAGGTCAGAAGTTCGAGACCAGCCTGGCCAACATGCTGAAACCCTGTCTCTACTAAAAATACAAAAAGTAGCCAGGCATGGTGGCATGGGCCTGTAATCCCAGCTTCTCAGGCGGCTGAGGCAGAAGAATCGCTTGAACCTGGGAGGCAGAGGTTGCAGTGAGGCGAGACTGCACCACTGCCCTCGAACCTGGGCAACAGAGTAAGACTCTATCTCAACAAACAAACAAACAAACAAAAACAAAAAAAAATACCACCAAAAACTAGCTGGGCATGGTGGTGTGCACCTGTAGTCCCAGCTATTCAGGAGGCTGAGGCGGAAGGATCACTTGAACCCAGGAGCCAGAGATTGCAGTGAGTCAAGACCGCACCACTGCACACCAGCCTGGGTGACAGAGTCAGACCCTGTCTCTAAATAAATAAATAACCTGAGATGTTTCTCCTCAATTTGCTAACTTAACCATTTAATGCTTCCACAGACTAGATTCTCCCTCTGATCACAACTTCCCACTTGTATGAGTTAAGACTTAGGTTTGGCTGTGAGCAAAAGAAAACCTGAAACAGTGCATACACAGTGGCTGATTTCGCTCCCATGGAAATGCTGTCCCCAATGCGAGTGGGCCCAGTGACAGTGGAGCTCCACTCCCCAGATGGCTGTGTGCCCAGCAGCCTGCTGCCTGAGGGTTCATTCGCAAGGGTCTATGAAAATAAGTAATTCAGAATCCATGTTGTTGGAACTTTAAATTACTTTGAGCCTTAAAGTAAGGGAGGAGACCACCCCTCATATCGTCTTATGCCCAATTTCTGCCTCCAAAAAAAGAAGTAAAAACTAAAAGGCACAGCGGGGCGCGGTGGCTCACGCCTGTAATCCCAGCACTTTGGGAGGCTGAGGTGGGCGGATCATCTGAGGTCGGAAGTTCGAGAGCAGCCTGAACAACATGGAGAAACCCCATCTCTACTAAAAATACAAAAATTATCTGGGCACGGTGGCGCACACCTGTAGTCCCAGCTACTCAGGAGGCTGAGGCAGGAGAATCGCTTGAACCCAGGAGGCAGAGGCTGCAGTGAGCCAAGATTGTGCCACTGCACTCCAGCCTGGGCAACGGTTTAAGACTCCGTCTCAAAAATAAATAAATAAATAAATAAATAAATAAATAACTAAGACACATCCAGGAGTGCTTAGAGCAGCATCATGTTGCAGAGCAAGAGCCCTAAACCACCTCCAGTCAGTAGCAGAATGGAGAAACTGGAGTCTGTTCACACCTCACAACGAGAAACACCCTTCTTGAGCCACGTCAAAGACTCACCAACAACGCCGAATTGCAAAAGCTGAGGAATACGTCCATGCACCTCTTACAGCCTTCAGAAATTCAAAATACAACGTATGTAGAGATACATATCCCTGTGGTAAAAATTTTAAGAAAGACATAAAAAGTCAGATTCTGCAGCAACTACCTTTGGCAGGAGGAGATAAAGGGGTCCAAGTGTGTCAGTGATGCTCTGTTTCTCACGTCGCATGGCAGGTCCGTAGCCACACATTCACGTTTAACTTCTGTATGATGAAATACCTCCAAGTTTTAAACACACATGGCAAAAACACAGATTATGGCATCATGGTCCTGCGGGTGTGAAATGCGGATATAAGAATACACATGGATCATTCTAGGGAAGTACCCCTAGGTATGAATTTTGAAACAATCAACTTTTCTTGGGTGCAACAAGGCTACGTTCCAATGGAAAGGGGTGCCCACCGTGACAGCCAAGTAGAGACCGGCATGATCACTTTAACACCTGCTGTCACAGCATGAGGCCCAACTCCGTCTCGTGCTCAAGCTTGGGTACGTGTTAAAACCACTGCCCGGGCTTTTGAAACTGCCCTTGTCCCGGCTCCACCTGACTTACTCAGCCAGAACTGGAGAACAAGGCAGGCTCTTTACAGTTCTCCAGGGAACTTCGCAGCCAAGGTTGAGAAATATCCAGTATAGGACACTAATTTGCCTAATAATTCAGGAACTTGGTGAAGACCAAGTTAGAGCCAAAAGTTAAAGGTCAAGTCTGGCGAGTGTGGTGCTGATGGTGTGACTGTAGCAGCCGTGGAGAGCTTCAGGCTCTCGGCCTCGGCCCTAGACACCTAGCCTAAAAGCCCTCTGGCACCTGACGGGTGAGCCTTACAGATGACATGAGTTAATGTGCCTCAATCACTCCGAAGCAGGGCCTACCATAAACACACGATCTGCCACCTTTTCAAGGAAAGGAACTGTTTTGGGAAAAGTGTTAATTAAATACTTCAATAAGGAGGATCATGATTACTCTTCAGGCTGAGACGAAACCAAACCTGTGAAGAGGAAAAGCACAAGCCTCCGAACCTCTCAGTCACTGTGTGAATTTCACCATCTAACCCCTGCTTCCAGAGGAGAGACACAGAGGACACGAAGTGAGACAGTGGACCAGTGAAGAGCTCTGGAGAATGAGGGACAGAGGGTAAAATCCTGACTCTCACTCGTGTCCCTCTATATTTTTTTGCAATAAGAATCTATTTGAGGCTGGCCTGCATTGGCTCATGCTTATAATCAGCACTTTGGGAGGCCGGTGACGGATCACAAAGGTCAGGAGATCAGAGACCATCCTGGCTAACATGGTGAAACCCCGTCTCTACTAAAAATACAAAAAAAATTAGCGGTGGCTGAGCCACATGATCCCAGGAGGCTGAGGCAGAATGTGCATGATCAGGCGGACTTGCAGTGAGCGAGATGGTGCCTGCCACTCCAGCCAGAGACAGAGGAAAAAGCAAGACTCACCGTCTCAAAAAAAAAAAAGAATCTATTTGATAGTGTTAATTACCAAGCCTGGCTACTGCAGGAGGCAGTTAAGCACTGCTTTTAAGGTGGTAGATTCAAAAGCAACTGAACAGTGAGTGGGAAGGGGATGAGGAAGACAAGATCATCGGCTCAGCAAGGTCCCCAAGGAGGGCTAGAGTCGGGATCAGAGCCAGATGGGTGACTTAGGACGGGACAGGACGTGCTGCTCCACAGTGCGAGAGCTGGCTGGCAGCAGAGGCCACAGCTGGGGGCGATGACTATGGAAGCTGCGGGGGACGGTGCCATGCCTTCAGCAGCTGCCTTTCCTCCACTCCCCGTTACCATCTTTGTCCCCCGAGGTGTCCCAGACGGACTGCCACAACCACCCCACCCTCCTCCTGCCCCCACCAGCCCTTGCACATCATCCCAGAGCCCTCCGGAGTTCCCCGTCAATGCACCTGCCTACCCAGCCAAGCCTCCACATGGTGACCCATGCCACCCATCCTTTCACCCAGAGGCCCAGAGCATGTGGGTGACAGCACAGGGCCCCATCCCCAAAGCATCACTTGCCAGGTGACACTGGGCAAGTTGTCCTTGACCTCTGAGAGCTGTGTCCCCAGCTGGGAAACAGGGCAACCCATCCATCCTCCTGGGACTCTGCAGGCCAGAGCGGACGAACTGAAAGCTCTACAGCCCTGGTGGGCTGGAAGTCATTAGAAAAGAAAGCAAAGCAAGCCCCTCACGACAGTCACACGGTTGAGGTTGGGTATTTCACTTTATTTAGCAAACGGTCACACTCGGCCCCACCACACCACCCTGCAGCCTCGCTTGAGCATCTGTCTCAGGAAGCAGCTCAGGGTGAACAGGAAGGCCTCGGTTTCCCAGTTCAGGCCTCATCTGCCGCCACACGTGCCACACGCCACAAAACAAAATCACCTCCCCACGTCCTCAGGAGCCCACCCCAGTGTGGTTCGGGGGACCCTCCAGTGTTCAACAGCTGCCTGCAGGGGCTGCAGCCCAGCTCTAGGCACAGACCCCTGCACTGAGACGCCAGCCCCAGGAGAGCCTCCGTCTCCAGCTGCAGGGGTGCCAGACCCTGAGCCTCGGCTCTGCCACCTGTCCCTGCTGGGCAAGAAGCAAAATGTATGAAAATACTTTAATCATTTATTTGAAACGGTTAAGAAATAAGGTCATCTTGTTCTTCTATAATCCCAGTAAAAAAAAAAGTTCACATTGGCTCCTGGGCCCAGGCGCAGGCCCCGCTGGTGGTGCCGCTCAGTAGAAGCGCTTGTTCCGCTCCTGCCGCTTCTGGAACACCACGGCCCCCACCACGGCGCAGACGACAATGCCCAGGAGAGCGCACAGCAGCAGCAGGAACACCCGCCACCCTGTCAGGGGCCCGCTGCGGAAGTTCCCCGTGGGGTCGTCCACGTTGTCTGGAGGAGAAGAAACAGGAGCTGAAACAGCAGCGCGGGCCGGGAAACAAGGGGCTGCAGGACGGCAGTGGGGATGGAACAGGACAGCAGGCGACGGTACACAGGCCAGTCGCACTCACTCCCCTCACCGGAGAGGGGCAGAGGTCAGGTGAAGCCCATCCCAGCCAGCTCTGCAGTCCCCAGGGCAGGGCAGGGCAGAGAGAGGACCAAACCCCAGGGACCCGGGACCCCAGCGGCTCAGGCCTGGGCTGCCTTCTGCTGCAGGAAGCCGGTTAAAACCAGAGTCCTGGGCTCCTCCAAGCCCAACTCTGGATAAGGGGAGGCCCAGGAGGCTGCTTTTCTAAGCCCCGCCCCCACACTGTGGTCTGAGGGCCCTATCTGGAGCAACGCGGCCCAGGTCACAGGCTGCCCCAGCCCACAGCTGGATACTCTCGGCAGCCCCCTCGGAGGGTCTCCCAGGACCTGAGTCCCACACTCCACCCCAGCCCACAGCCTCTCTCCTCCACACAGGGTCCTCACGGGTCCTGCCCATCCTGGGATGGGGCCCTCTGGTGCACTCCCTTGTCCAGGCTGAGAGAAGACACTGACTCTCCCAAGCTCCCCAGGCTGTGTGCGGAGGAGCTGGGGTCTGGCTGGGCCGTTTCTGCCACTCTGCCTCCCTCCCTGACTGCGGCCCCCGACTCCACACTGTGCAGTCTCCTCAGGCATCCCCACACGCAGGCCTCGGGCCCGGGCCCTGACTCTCAGCAGTGCACATGCCACCTTCTTGCCAGCCACAAGCCAACCTCCATCCTCCCTTCCTGCACAAGCTGCCACCAGCAGGCCTGCTGGCCACTCTCACCCCCACCTCTGCTCTACACACCAACAGCAGTCACTGACTGAACCGGGAGGTCCCTAGGGATGGCGCTTCCCCAGAAAGCCACTCAGCCTCGGGGCTCCCGCGGCTCCCTCTGTCTCCTTGTCTGCCTCAGCCCCTAGAATGAGCCCCAGGCAGGGCCTGCCTGATCTCCGTGTCTCCAGCACCCAGCCCATAGCTAGGCACAGAGGGCAGCTTTGATCACATCCGAAGGAACAAATGGATTGAATCTAAAACGAGTTCATCCTGCCTTGCCAGCTGCCCGGGACGCTGGGTGGGCAAGGCAGGTACCTCCTCTGAAAGCACCCAGCGGCTGGCAGCCCTCTGACCAAAGGCTGCAGCAAGGTTTGTGTGGCCCCCGAAACGTTTTAAAATAACCTGAATCTTTAAAAAGTGAATTGTTGGCTGCACACGGTGGCTCACGCCTGTAATCCCAGCACTTTGGGAGGCCAAGATGGGAGGAACACAAGGTCAAGAGATCGAGGCCATCTGGGCTAACACGGTGAAACCCCGTCTTTACTAAAAATACAAAAAAATTAGCCAGGCATGGTGGCAGGCACCTGTAGTCCCAGCTACTCAGGAGGCTGAGGCAGGAGAATGGCATGAACCTGGGAGGCGGAGCTTGCAGTGAGCCAAGATTGCACCACTGTACTCCAGCCTGGGCGACAGAGCGAGACTCTGTCCCCTCCAAAAAAAAAAAAAAAAAAGTGATTTGTCACATAAAACACTGGATCCTGGCTTCTCCTGAAAAGCAGAAAGATGCAGCCAAACTGGCTCATGCGGCATGGGGACCCAGGGCTGGGCTAAGACAGAGCCCGCGCTGCGCACACTTGCGTCACTGGCTGGACCCCCAGGCACGCATCTGTGGTTCTTAGGGTGGACTTCTCCACACACAGGTGCCTCATTCCAACCACAATGTTCACTCTGTGAGGAAAGGGGTAGCTAATTAGTGCCACGGGAAGAACCCAGGCTCCGGGTTTTGTAGAAACCCAATTTCCAATCCTGCCTTCTCCCTCCTTCTAGCTAAGGAATCCACCCCTTGGCCAGCAGCACGACCTCCTTCCAGGCGGCTCACAGAAGGGACAGGGGGACCAACATAGCCAGCCCCCTGGCTCTGCTGGCCACCGCCCCAGCGCCTAGGGAGGGAGGACGCCGGCTCACCACTCACACATTTGCTGGTCAGCCACTGCTTGCTGCCACGGCACTCACGTGGCTATGATGTCCTCAGGGACTGACTCTGCAGACTTGTCTTCCACCTCATTCATTTACTCAAAAACTTGCCAGAGCTGACACAATCCAAGCCCAATCCTCGAGGAGCTCAGACAGGGCCAGCCAGTGCCGCTTGCCAGGACAGGGTTGATTCAAGAGCCCAGACCACAATCACCACAACCACGACTGGACCACAAGATCGCCAGGCTGGCTTCACCCCATTCCGGGTCAGGCCGCCCAGGCCCGGGGGGGGGGCGGGGCCGTGCACACGCACCTTTGGGCGACTTGAGGAAGTTGACGCTGGGCTCGATCTTGGTCCAGTCGATGCTCTCCTCGTCGGGCGTGTGCTCCACCATCAGCTGGAACAGCTTCATGGAGATGATGTCATGATTGTCTGTAGGACAAGAATAAACCTGTGACAGCCTGGAGGCCAGCCTCAGGGCATGTGGCCCAAGCCCCTCCCCTAAGGGAAGCTGCTGCCACAACCAGTAAACCTGCCAGGCCCCCGGGGAGAGGGCTGCCCTGCCCAGCTAGGGCCTGTTTTCTTCCCAGCTCCCTCCAGTCCCCAGCAATAAAAAACTGAGGGGAGGCAGAGTGAAGAGAAAACAGTAAGGGCTTTACAAGCAGAATCGTCTGGGTCTAAACCCTGGGGTCTGATGCCCTCTTCGAGGCTCAGTTTCCTCATGTGTAAAGGAGTGATGATCTCCATCTGTGTGGTTGCCATGGCAAGTACATGAGACTACACCACACAGAAGATGGCTTGCCTGCAGAGTACGTGCTCAAAAACACACCCAGGAAGGACCAGCAGTCACTGTGTGACTGGCTGAGAAGCCTGAGCCTCCCAAGGGCAGGAGCCACCAGACATTCTTGTCACCGAGACCCACATACAGGCTGTAGGGGAACAACTCGGCAACCAGCTAAGGGCCTGAGCCTAACGGAGGCCAGCGGCTGTGCCTGAGGAGACTGGGGAAAGGCTCTGTCCAATGGCATGGGCAGGAAAGAGCTCGGGCTTGACACTGACGGATCACTCCATTGTGGAGACAAGGAGGCTGAGGCTCAAAGTCAACACGTGGGTCCTGGTCAGCCTGGGACTGGAATCTGAGGAAAGGCCTTGTTTAACGGAGCAGGAATCTCTGGAGCCAAGGGAGGACCTACTGAGCAAGAGCTCGGCCAGGTGCGCAGTGTGACAGCTGAACATGCACAGCCCTCAGAGACAGCAAATGGCCCTGCAGGACAAGGACCAGCCCTGGAGTCAGGCCCTGGAGTCAGGCCCCAGTTCCCGTCTGGGCTCTGCTGCTTCCTGCTCGTATCTCAGGAAAAATCCCTTCAGTTCTCAAACTCCCAATGGTTGAGTAAAAAGGGAGTAAGACAGCTATCTGCCTAAAAATATATCAGGTGACATCACCCGTAAGGTGCCTGGCACTGATGACCCTGACCAGAGGTCAGACATGGCTCCCCTCATGGCGCCTCTTCCACTCTGTGCTGGGCTCTCCCAACAGCTGTGAGAGCTGCCACAGGCCACAGCCCTGGTGCTGCTCTGCGCCTATCGAGAACCCTCTGAAGACAAGTGCTGACAGTCTGACAAAGTTCCAGGCAACCGTGGGAGGAGGAGAACCAGCCAGGCACGAGCTGGAAATTATGAAAGACAGGAGGGGTGCTTACTAGAACTTTCTCTCCTCTGCTGGGCGTATGACTGAAAAACCCCCAAACAATGGATGTTCTGCGGTCTGAGTGGACCCAAGCACTTCTCTGCTGAGAGGGAGGCTCCTGGGCAGTGGGCAGACTACAGGCCCTGGAATGGGTCATCCTGAGGATAAACCACCCATGTCAGGTCCCCCGTGTCAGGTGCCAGTTCTGGTCAGGAGCTGGCCCTGGGCCTGGCACCTGCTCAGGGACCCAAAGAGAGACCGAGAACCACAGCCAAGGCCACCATGGCCTGGTGACCAGTGAGGCCTGAGCAGGTTAGAGGCACCCCAGTGCTCACCGAGCACCTGCCCCGGGCCAAACACAAGCCATTTATAGAGCTTACAATTGAGCAGGAGGGCCAGAGACAACAGCATTCATTACTTGGTAGATTCAAAGATGGTAAATACTATGAAGAAAAATAAAGCCGGCAAAGGTGATGGGGAGTGGGTTGGGGACTACAGGAGGGGGCGCGACGTTCCACAAGGGAATCAGGGAAGGCCGCGCTGAGGAGGTGACATCTGAGCAAGGCCCTTGGAGACAAGAGTGAAACAGCTGGGGCAGGAGGGCACAGGCGCATCCAGGGAGCAGCTGGAAGCCACAGTAGGCAGGGGGAGCAGTGAGCGAGGAGCCAGAGGTGGCAGGGCTGGCACAGAGGCCCTGGCCCTGGTGCCCCCTGCAGGGCTCTGACCAGAGCAGCAGGAGGCCTCACACCGGCTGAAGGCAATTACTTAGCTGCTGTGCTCAGGGGAGACTGTTGGGGGCTGGTGAAGGAGGGAATCACTTGGGAGGCTCCAGTGAGATATTGGTGGCCTGAAGCCTCCAGGTAGTCAGGGAGGGGTGGGAAGCAGTGGGACATGCTGTGAAAATAAAGCCACAGGGACTGTTGATGGACCAGAGGTGCCATGTGGGAGAAAAAAGGGTCCGGAAAGACAGCAAGCAAATAGAGGAGCAGAGGTGCCACTGACATCCTGAAGGGTAAGACGTGGCCTCAGCTCTGGGCACAAGGGCTGAGCAGGTCTGGAGCGGTCTGAGCTGGAGATAAATCTGGGAATCTACGTCACCCAAATCTAATTGACCCATTGCCTCCTGTTGACGGGGAAGGTTGCCAAGGGACTGTTCAAGGACTGAGGCCCGGACAGGCCATTTACAGACGAAAGGAAGAGGAGGAACCACAGTCAGCTGAGTCCAGAAACCACACGAAGGCAGGCAATCAACTGCACGGAAAGCTCCCAGTCCCTCAGGGTGAGTCGGGCTGGGAACCAGTGCCTGGCCCGGCCCACTCACCAGACAGGTCGCCGGTGCCGGCGGAGGCCCCGAAGTAGTAGCCGGTGGGCAGGCGCACTCCCGTGATGTCAATGCAGTTCTTCCACTCGTTCTTGTCCTCCAGGTCGGTCATCACCTGCGGGGCCCAGCACGCTAAGCACCTCGCAGGACAGCAGCCTGCCCTCCTGAGCCTCTGTGGGATCGGCACCCCCCGCCCAGCCGGCTCACCGTCAGACGGCCCCGGGAGTAGCGCACAGCCAGGAAGGTGTCGTGATCGCGGTTGCGGAAGTCAGCCGTGCAGCCTGCCAGCTCGGTCCAGCGCCCATCCTTGCTGTGGTCGTAGGACAGGGAGCCATTGTTCACCATCACCGAGATGTACGGGAACACGCGCTGGGACCAAGACACCGGTTACTCCACAAGCAGCCCAGCCTGTGGGGCGAGCAGGGGCACCCGCCGCCCCCATCCCTGGAGGCTCCTCTCGTGCCGGGACCACGGAGGCCCCAGGGCCCCCTCCTCTAGCCCACTGCCCAGTCCTTCCTCTCCTGCTCAGCAGGAGAGAGCGGGGCCTACCTCGGTGGTCTCATCATTGGGGTAGGTGTCCAGGAAGATGGCTAAGCCGTGGAAGTTATCTTTGCTTCCAAACACAGGCCCTAGAATTACAAGGAGATGCTCTCACAATGGGAGAAACGGGAGCTGTCCCATGGGTACCTGAAAGGCAGGCAATGCCAATGTGGGTGGGGGCAAGAGAGCCCAACTCAATGGCCATTCACCGAGAGAGAAGAGATGGTGAGAGGAGAAAGCTGAGGCTTTCTCCCCAGAAGCGGGGAGTCTAGGCGTGTGACACAGAGGACTCAAGTCTGAAGGCTGAACTGTGAGGGGACTGAGGTAGGGGTCAAGGGGGTGCCTGGCTTACAAAACACAGTGAGCCACAGGACACAGCCCTAATCCGGAGGCTCCATCCTCTACACCGGGGCCGCAAACACTCTGTGGAGGGCCACTGAGGTGACACCTCTGGGTCTGGGGGCCACCTGCAGTCACAGCCACACAGTCTTCATGTTCGGCTTTTTTACAACAGTAACTGTTTCGAATGGTAAACCCAGGCCAACGAGGGTGTAGGGCTGAGCTGCAGGGCCCAGCTGCTCCTCTCCCCTCAGCAGCCTTCCTTCCAGAGCCAGGCTCCTTCCGGAGGCGCAGGACTTCATCCACGGGAGCAGCACTTTCCTAATGGGAGAGACGCTGGGCCCCACGAGCCACAGGCAGCCCCACGCCACCTCCCTGGGGGGCCAGCAGCCATGCCCGTGCCCACCCCCGGCCTGGGGCCCCGCAGGGCCCACCTGGCACGAGGCGGTCCCGGGTGTACCACAAGGCGATGCCGTCTCCATGGAGGTTCTTCTTCCCTGTGCCGTGGACTTTGAAGTGGACGTGCATTTCCCAGTCCTTGAGGAAGCAGGGCTGGAGGGAGAGCAGAACGGGCTGCTCAGAGCTCCCTGGGGCCTTCCAGCAAGCTGGAGGCAATCCCGGCACGGCCCCTGCCCCACAGACCTCTCTTCCCTCCCCAGCGAAGACTGGGCACTCCTTGGCACAGGGCCACAAGTGCCACTGACCACAGACCCCTAAATGTTCTCAGCGTGAAGGTAAGAGACTGCTGGGCACCAGGTGAGGTGGGGGAGGCCACAGTGTCCCAAGGCTGCCTGAGGCCCAGACCCCGCCCGCAGGCCCCAGGCTGCTCCTGAGCAGGTGGCCGCCACACGGTTCACCCTCGTTACCAGCCAAACCCACCAGCCATTGCCTCTCCATCCCCGCTGCTCTTGCCCTGGAACCTTGTACAGAGGTTACTACTCCTATTTGAGCGACATATTTTACAGGAAAACAAATTCAGAGGTGTAACAACTTGTCCACAGCAGCTCAGTGGACTGTCTGATTCACGCCCAGGGCTTTCTGACTCCGAGAGCTCTGCTCTGCCTTCGGTCCTTCCCGGGGCCTGCAGCAGGCCTTTCACATAAATTGCACCAGCCCCTTTCTGGTCACCCACACCCACTGCCTACCCTGCTAACCAGCCTTCCCAAGTGAGGAAAATCAGGCCAGGTCAGTGCTGCTGGGCCTCCAGCTCAGGTCTGGCTGACTCCAAAACCCAGCCCTCCACCAGTTCACCTCCCCAGCCCAGCCTAAGTGTGGTACCAGTGCTGGGGATGAGAGCTGATCAGGGTCGTGCTCTGGGGCTCAAGGGCAGCACCGTGTGAGCTGGGGCAGGGATGGTCGCTGCCTACGGCAAGGGAGAAAGCCTGGCCTTCCCCATCTGGAAGTCGTTTGTGAAAACTACGGTGTCAACACACACGGTGACAAATATCCACTTTCAGGAAATCTGCAGATGGGTATGTAAGCAAGTGATTAAACAAACACCCATCAGAAAGGCAAACCCAAACAAGATGCTGACCTGTCAGATGGGCAACTGTGAAAAAGACCATTAACGTCCAATGCAGATGAGGATGAAGAGAAATGAACACAGGAGTAAAGGAACATGAAACAGTATTAATGATGGGTAATTCTGGGAGGGGGATTATGGCGACTGTTTACAATGTTTGAATAACGTACAATAAACACATTACTTCTGTGATCACAAAAAAATAAAAAATAACAACACACCGTATCCCGACGCAATATGGTTCATTCATTCACTGATGTCAGACTCACTGCTCCCACTCTGGGCACCGGGAACCCAGATAACAAAACCTAGGCCGAGTCCCCGAGAGCACAAAAGAATGGAAGATATAGAATTGTGGGTAAGAGATGGAGGAAAGAGTGAGAGAGACTAAGACTCATATAATTGGGATTCCTAAGTAAGATGTAAGAGATTAGGGCAAAGGAATATTTAAAGATATCTAAGCACTTACTAAAGCTGATTCAAAGACCTGCCACAACTTTAAAAGTCCTACAAACCAAAGGAGATGACTAAAAAGAAAACCATAGTTAGGCACAAAAAAAGAAGGGAGGGATAGAGGAAACAAACAATAAAAACAGATAGTTTTTTAACATGAAAGTATTTTTTTCTAATTTTTTCCCCCATGGCACAGCACCAGGCAATCCTGAGAACTTGTGCCACAAAAGCATTTTTTCTTTCTTTTCAATTTCAACTTTTATTTTAGATACAGGGGCTCCATGTGCAGGCTACATGGGTATACTACACCCAGGCAGAGAGAACATTACCCAGTAGGTAGTTTTTCAAATCACGTCCTCCCCCATCTAGTTAGTCTGGAGTGTCTATTGTTCCCCTTAAAAACAGATCATCTTGGCCGGGTGCAGTGGCTCACGCCTATAATCCCAGCACTTTGGGAGGCCAAAGCAGATGGATCACTTGAGGTCGAGACCAGCCTGGCCAACATGGTGAAACCCCGTCTCTACTAAAAATACAAAAATTAGCCAGGCGTGGTGGTGCGTGCCTGTAATCCCAGCTACTTGGGAGGCTGAGGTGGGAGAACTGCTTGAACCTGGGAGGTGGAGGTTGCAGTGAGCCGAGATTGCGCCACTGCACCCCACCATAAAAAAAAAATAATAATAATCTTAAAGAAAAAGCAACCAGAGGGAAAAAAGAGATGACCCTCAAAGGAGCAATAATTAGCCTGATACCTGGCTTCACAACGGAAACAGTGGGAGCAAGAAGGCAGATGAATGATATGTTTGGAGATACAGGAAGGTAACAGCCAGCATGGGATTCTATACTCAGCAAATGCATCCTTCAAGAATGAAGGTAAAATTAAGATAGTTTGAGGCCAGGCGCGGTGGCTCACGCCTGTAATCCCAGCATTTTGGGAGGCCGAGGCGGGCAGATCACAAGGTCAGGAGATCGAGACCATCCTGGCTAACACGGTGAAACCCCATCTCTACTAAAAATTACAACAAAAATTAGCTGGGCGTAGTGTTGGGTGCCTGTAGTCCCAGCTACTTGGGAGGCTGAGGCAGGAGACTGGCGTGAACCCGAGAGGCGGAGCTTGTAGTGAGCTGAGATCCGGCCACTGCACTCCAGCCTGGGTGACAGAGCAAGACTCCGTCTCAAAAAAAAAAAGATATTTTGAGACGAACAAACAAAAACCAAAAGAATTCATTAGCAGACTCATGCTTTCATTCTTCAGGGAGAAAGAAAATGATCCCCCTCCAGATGTAAAGTCAGATTCCAGAAGGAATGAAGAACAACAAATACAGTGACTATAAGGGTGAAAATCTAAATATCTGACTACATAAAACAATGGGTTGTGTGATATAAAACAGAAATAATTAAAATAAATGACAACAATAAATGGAGTTGAAGTGTGTTAGGATCCTTGCACTGTCCAGGAAGAAGGTAAAGTATATACTATCATTAGATTTTGGTAAAACACGAATGCCTACTTTAAATTCTAGGGTGACCACTTAAAATTGAGAAAAGAGCATATAACTTTCAAGCTAATAGAAGAGGAAAAATAGGATAATAAAAATTAACCTAAAAGTAGAGAGAAAAATGAACAGAGAATAGGCACTTTGAAAATAAAGAGTAAGATAGCAAATTAAACTCAAATGTATCACTATTTCATTAAATGTAAATGGACTAAATGCTAAATAAAAAAACAAAACCTAAGGGCACCTAGGATCTCTGTATTTTTTCCTATAACTGCATGTGAATTTATAATTATATCAAAATAAGAGAGTTTAATTTGAAAAGTAAAGAGGCCAGGTGCAGTGGCTCATACTGATAGTCCCAGCACCTTGGGAGGCCATCATGGGAGGCTTGCTGAGCCAAGGAGTTCAAGACCAGCCTGGGCAACATAGCAAGACCCCATCTCTATAAAAAATAATAATAAGTATATAAAGGATCAGAGATCTAAACTTAAGAGCTAAAACCTGGGCAGTTGCAGTGGCTCACACCTGTAATCTGAAACACTTTGGGAGGCTGAGGCAGGTGGATCACCAGAGCTCAGAAGTTCAAGACTAGCCCAGGTAACATGGTGAAAACTCATCTCTACAAAATAACATGAAAATCAGCTGGGCCTGACTGCACATGCCTGTAGTCCCAGCTACTTGTGGGGCTGAGGCAGGAGGATCACTTGAGCTGGAGAGGTCAAGGCTGCAGCTTTGAGCCGTTTTCATGCCACGGCACTCCAGCCTGGGCAACAAAATGAGACCTTGCCTCAAAAAACAATAAACAAACAAAAAAACCCATCAAAACTCTTAGAAGAAAATCTAGGGAAAAATGTTCATGACACTGGATTTAGTAATGATTTCTAGGATATAGCACCAAAAGCACAGACAAAAAAAAAAAAGATAAATTGGACTTCACCAAAACTAAAAACTTTTGTACATCAAAGAACATGACCAAAAGAGTGAAGAGACAACCCACAGAATGGGAGAAAATATTTGCAAATCACACATCTGATAAGGGATTAATATCTAGAATATATAAAGAAACCCTAGGCCAGGCACGGTGGCTCACGCCTGTAATCCCAACACTTTGGGAGGCCGAGGCGGGTGGATCATGAGGCCAGGAGATCGAGACCATCCTGGCTAACACGGTGAAACCCTGTCTCTACTAAAAAAAAAAAAGAGTTAGCTGGGCCTGCTGACGGGCGCCTCATAGTCCCAGCTACTTGGGAGGCTCAGGCAGGAGAATGGCGTGAACCCAAGAGGCGGAGCTTGCAGTGAGCCGAGATCCGGCCACTGCACTGCAGCGTGGGCAACAGAGCGAGACTCTGTCTCAAAAAAAACAAAAAAAAAGAAACCCTAAAAAATTGACCAAAAAATATCCAACTCAAAAACACATAATAGACATGAATAGACATTTCTCCAGAGAAGACATACAAATGGTCACTAAGTATAACAAAATGCTCAACATCATTAGCCATTAGGGAAATGCAAATAAAAACCATAATGAGATGCCACTTCACAACCATTGGAATGGCTATTTAAAAAAAATTATTATTATTATTTTTTGAGACAAAATCTCACTCTGTCACCCAAGCTGGAGTGCAATGGCATGATCTCAGCTCACTGCAACCTCCGCCTCCTGGGCTCAAGCAATTCTCCTGGCTCAGCCTCCTGAGTAGCTGGGATTACAGGCGTGCGCCACAATGCCCAGCCAATTTTTTTGTATTTTAGTAGAGACTAGGTTTCACCATGTTGCCCAGGGTAATTCTAAACTCCTGAGCTCAGCCAATCCGCCTGCCTCGGCCTCCCAAAGTGCTGGGATTACAAGCATGAGCCACTGCGCCGGGCCTGAAACGGTTATTATTTTAAAAATAAATAAGGCTGGGCGCGGTGGTTCATGCCTGTAATCCCAGCACTTTGATAGGCCAATGCAGGCGGATCACGAGGTCAAGAGATCAAGACCATCCTGGCCAACATGGTGAAACCCTATCTCTACTAAAAATACAAATATTAGCTGGGCGGGGTGGCAGGCGCCTGTAATCCCAGCTACTCGGGAGGCTGAGGCAGGAGAATCACTTGAACCTGGGAGGCAGAGGTGCCAGTGAGTCGAGATCACGCCACTGCACTCCAGCCTGGCGACAGAACGCGACTTCATCTTAATAAACAAACAAACAAATCAATAATAACAAATGTTGGCAACGATGTAGAGAAATTGGAATCCTTGTGCACGCCTGGTGGGAATGTAAAACAGTGCAGTTGCCATAGAAAACAGTTTGGTAGTCCTCAAAAAATTAAAAATAGAATGACCATGTGATCCAGAGATTCTCCTTCCTGAGTATATACCCAAAAGAACTGAAAGTAGGATGCAGATACCTGTATACCAGCTTTCACAGCAGCACTATTCACAATGGCAAAAGATGGAAACAACCCAAGTGTCCATTACGAACAGATGAATGAATGCACAGAATGTGGTCTAGACACACACACACGCGCACACACACACACATATGCACACACGAATATTACTCAGCAACAAAAAGGAATGCAGTACTGATATATACTACAGTATGGAGGAACACTGAAGATATGCTCCGTAAAATGAGTCAGACAAAGAAGACAAATATTGTATGCCTCCATTTATATGAGATGCCTAGAACAGTCAAATTCATAGAGATGAGGTAGAATGGTGGTTACCAGGGACTGTGGGGATGGGAGTGATTGTTAAATGGTAGAGAGGTTCAATTGGGACGAGGAAAGAGTTCTGGAGAGGGACGGTGGTGATGGCTACACAGCAATGTGAATGCACTTAATGCCACTGACCTGTATACTTAAAAATGGTTAAAATGAGTCAGGCGCAGTAGCTCACGCCTATAATCTCAGCACTTTGGGAGGCCAAGCCGGGAGGATTGCTTGAGGCCATGAGTTCGAGATCAGCCCGGGCAGCATAGTGAGAACCCATCTCTACAGAAAATTAAAAAAAAAAAAAAAAAATTAGCCAGGCACAGTAGCACATGCCTTGTAATCCCAGCTACTCAGGAGACTAAGCAGGAGGATCACTGCAGTCAGAGTTGAGGTTGCAATGAGCTGGGACTGTACCCTCTCCTCCAGCCTATGAGCAGAAGCGAGACCCTGTCTCCTAAAAAAAAAGATTTTTTAAATTTTAACAACTAAAATTTACAATGGTACACTTTGTTACATACTTTTTTTTTTTTTTTTTTGAGACGAGTGCGCTCTGTCGCCAGGCCTAGAGTGCAGTGGTCCATGATCTCCAGCTCACCACCAGCCTCCTCCCTGGTTCAAGGATTCTCCTGTCTCAGCCTCCCAAGTGGCTGGGATTGCAGGCTGCGCCACTACGACCAGCTAATTTTTGTGTATTTTTAGTAGAGACGGGGTTTTCCTGCATATTAGCGGCCAGGATGGTGCCAGTCTCTCGACCGGTCACCTGCTTCGGCCTCCCCAAAGAGTGCTGGAGATTACAGGCGTGAGCCACGCCCAGCCTGTGTTGATGACCCCTGCATTACCATTTTATCCTGTCACTCTGAAATGTGTTGCAGACATTTGGCTGTGGCCAGATTATTACAATTTGGCTCTTTCCCTTAATCCCAGCACTTTGGGAGGCAGGCAGATCACCTGTAGCAATTCATGGGGAGGTTCCAGACCAGCCTAGCCAACATGGTGAGAGCCTCGTCTCTACTAAAATGTCTAAAGTGGCAGTCGCGGTGGCAGGAGGCACCTCCCAGTCCCAGCTACCAGGAGGCTGAGAAGGGCCTTGTGGGGAGGAGTCTCACCTGAACCCCAGGAGGCAGGAGTTGCAGTGAGCTGAGATCACACACCGCTACACACTCCAGCTACCTGGGGCAGCAAGGTAAGAAACCCTGTCTCAAAAGCTCAGGCAGAGGCCTTGGTGGCTCCAAGCCTGTAATCCCAGCACTTTGGGAGGGCCGGTGGATCACCGAGGTCAGGAGAATCGAGACCATCCTGAGCTAACATGGGTACAGAACCCCAGTCTCTACTAAAATACAAAAACTAGCCGAGGCGTGAGGTGGTGAGCGCCTGTAGTCCCAGCTACTGGGAGGCTGAGGCAGGAAGGAGGAATGGCCTGAACCTGGGGCCGAGGGCTTGCAGTGAGAGCCCGAGATCAGCCACTGTACTCCAGCCTGGGTGACACAGTAGCGAGACTCCGTCTCAAAAAAAAAAAAAAAAAACAAACAACAAAAAAAAACAAATATTTAGAGAATTTAATTTTCTTGCAGCTTAAGTACAGATATATAAAGTACAACAGTTAAAAGAGCATTTTTTAGATAAAAAACCATTACATCTTTTAAATGCCATTGTTAGGCTGGAAGCAGTGGGCTCAGCCATAATCCAACAGTCTAGGAGGCCAGATGGTGGATTACTTGAAACCCAGAGTTCGACTAAGCCAAATGCTGTAGCTCCACTTCTAAAATGCTTCAAAGGCGGTGGTGTGTGCCTGTAGTCCCAGCTACTCAGGAGGCTGAGGTCTGAGGTGGGAGGATCACGCCCAGCAGACCAAGGCTGCAGTGAGGTGTGATCACACCATTGCATTCCAGCCTAGGTGGCAGATTAAGACCCTGTTTTGTTTGTTTGTTTTTAAACAAAAAAACAAGCCCTGTTTC
This sequence comes from Papio anubis, assembly GCF_008728515.1. Classification (NCBI taxonomy): domain Eukaryota; kingdom Metazoa; phylum Chordata; class Mammalia; order Primates; family Cercopithecidae; genus Papio; species Papio anubis. The sequence goes on from NC_044980.1 coordinate 170,032,146, forward strand.
AATGTCCGGTAAATATAGCCCTGAAAATAGTTTCTTTTGAGACGAGTCATCCTGCTCGCCAGGCTGGAGTGCAGTGGCGGATCTCCGCCTCAGGTTATAATTCTCAGCCTCCAGAGTAGCTGGGATAAATTAACCACTTACCGACTAATTTTGTATTTTTAAGTGAGAGCGAGGGTTTTCACTGCGTGGTCTCGATCTCCTGACGATCCGCCGCTAGGTATCAAGGGTCTTCGGGGTTCCTGAAGTGAACAGCAGCCGGCCGAAATAGTTCATAAATTAATGGATTGAAAGATTTAAAAAGGTTCCGTCAGGTAAATTTTATGTTATATGAGATTACAAAGCAAAATAACCACAAGGCCCCTAAGTAATATACCATTTTATAAGAAACCTAAAACATAAAAAGAAATGGAAAGTAAGGACGAGAAAAACCATACTGTAAACCTTATGCAAGAAACAAGCTTCTTTGAGAACCACAGTCTGGAGTGGTGCAGAGCTGTGGTCCGCCCGCTCCTGCTCCTGCCTCAGCACTGTTTGCTCTGGCTGAGGAACAAGTTAGTCAGGAAGCCTTGCAGCAGCCATGGCATTTATTTGTTTATTTATTTTATTTTATTTTATTTTATTTTTTGAGACAGAGTCTCGCTGTCACCCAAGCTGGAGTGCAGTGGTGTGATCTCGGCTCACTGCAACCTCTTCCTCCCCGGTTCAAGCAACTCTCCTGCCTCAGCCTTCCGAGTAGCTGGGACTACAGCCGCCCGCCACCACGCCCGGCTAATTTTTGTAGTTTTAGTACGGACAGGGTGTCACCTTGTTAGCCAGGATGGTCTCGATCTCCTGACCTCGTGATCCACCCACCTCGGCCTCCCAAAGTGCTGGGATTACAGGCGTGAATCACCGCACCTGGCCTAATTTTTGTATTTTTAGTAAAGACGGGGTTTCACCATGTTGGCCAGGAAGGTCTCAAACTCCTGACCTCAGGTAATCTGCCTGCTTTGGCCTCCCAAAGTGCTGGGATTACAGGCGTGAGCCACTGCACCCGGCCTACCCATGGCTTTAAAAATACCAGGAAAAAACCCACGGAGCCGGAGGTGACAGTTCACTGAATCGGAATCAGTTTAATAAGCTGCAATGTAAAATCCCCAGAGAAGGTGTGTGCTGACTTGATCAGAGGAGCAAAGGGAAACAATCTCAAAGTGAAAGGACCAGCTGGGGTGCCTACCAAGGCTTCGAGAATCACCACAAGAAAAACTCTTTGTGAAGGTTCTAACACATGGGATCTTTTCCAGATGAGAATCCACAAGCAGCTCACTGACCTGCACAGTCCTGAGATTAAGCGGACTCCCTCCCTCAGTATTGAGCCAGGAATTGAGGTGGCAGTCACCATTACAGATATTAAAGTCGACTATTTTCATATTGATTACTGGTTGTTTAAAAAAAAAAAAGCAAGCTTCTGTAGCTATACCAATAACAAAATGTAAAAAGGGGCTCTTAATGATAAAAGATTCCATTTACCTAGAGATATAATAAACCTAAGTGTTTGAATGCACCTAATTTGGCCTCAAAACATATAAAACAGAAACTGATAGAACTACAAAGATGCAGACAAATTCACATACAGAAATTTTTTAACACTTTTTTTTTTGAGATGAGGTTTTACTATGTTGCCTGGGCTGGTTTTGAACTCCTTGGCTCAAGCAATCCTCCTACCTCAGCCTCCCCAGTATGTGGGACTTATAGGCACATGTCACCTTGCCCAGCCACACACAGAAAGTTTTAACAAAGTTCTCTTAGTAACTAGTAAAAGCGAGCAGACAAAAATATGAGGAAGGCTATAGAAGATCTGAACTCAATCTTAACCCTGGCTGCACGGCAGACCCACCTGGGAAGCTAAAGAACCTAAATGGCACGCTGTAGTCAACAACTAGAGAATCCACATTCATAAGCACAAACCGAACGCTTCCAAAAAACCTAACCATGATGCAATTCCATCAGCTATCTAACAATAATAAACAATTTTAAAAGATAACTAAAATAGACCTCATATATTTGAAAACTTTAAACAAATATCTCTCACATATACAAAAGTCAGCCCAGAAACCACATTTCAAATGGCCTCTGGCACCCAGGAGTTTTCCGCACCTGGGGACAACAACCTGAAGACAGACCAGGCTGCTGAGAGGCTGACCTCAGAGCGGAAGGGCAACTGAGTGAGGGAGGTGGGAAAGGAAAACCCACACACCCATTCCCAGCATGTTCACGGGGAAGCAGGCTTCAGGAATGCACACACGAGACAGTGGAGGACCTGGAAACTGACACCTCCAGGACTATGCAGGCCTTAGAAAGTCTCCATGACCCCAGATTAAAACTGCAGATTAGCCGGGCGCGGTGGCTTAAGCCTGTGATCCCAGCACTTTGGGAGGCTGAGACGGGCGGATCACGAGGTCAGGAGATCGAGACCATCCTGGCTAACACGGTGAAACCCCGTCTCTACTAAAAAATACAAAAAACTAGCTGGGTGAGGTGGTGGGCGCCTGTAGTCCCAGCTACTTGGGAGGCTGAGGCAGCAGAATGGTGTAAACCTGGGAGGTGGAGCTTGCAGTGAGCTGAGATCCAGCCACTGCGCTCCAGCCTGGGTGACAGAGCGAGACTCCGTTTCAAAAAAAAAAAAAACTGCAGATTAGCAGAGACATACTATGATACAGACAATAGAAGGCCTCTAGCCTCTGGAGGATCTTAAGCAGGCAAGGCACAGGCTGGAAATGATTCGGAAGCTGCTTCTGGGGACAAACATGACATGACCACAGTTCTTAACCCACAGCAAACCCACCTGAGGAGCTCAGAAAGATTAATGCCATAGTCCTACACCAGGCCAACTACATCAGAATCACCTGGCAATAAGAGGCTATTTTACAGTTAAGCAGTTTCCACATCTCTGCTTGCAATGAAACAGAATGCAGATGTAATCAACAGTCAGCTGAAAGATCATCCAAAGTTTTGATAAAAGATCACTGCATGACGTTGGGTTTATAAACCAAAGAAGATCCAAGTATTCAGTGACGCTGCTCTACCAAAACTCCCTCTGTGCCAGGCACAGTGGTGGTGAGCACCTGTGTCCAAGATACTCAGAGGCTGAGGTGGGAAGATGGTTTGAGTCCAAGAGTTCAAGATAAGACTGGGCAAAATAGTAAGATCCCACCTCTAACAGAAATTTAAATTTTAAAAAATAACCCTATCTCCATCTACTACTTAAGAGAACACAGTTTCTCAGAATTCATGTATATAAAAACAAAAAGTGGAAGTGGTACTGAACTTGTCTGACAATAGTATTCATTCAGATGGGGGTGGGGGAGTGACATCCCACTAAGATCTCACCTTTCAAAAAATGTTTACTTTTGTATTATAATTATTCAAAAACTGTGTAATGCATTTACTTTCATCAATGTACAGATAATTATAATAATCCCAAATAAAATATTAAAACTTAGTTTCACCGTCTCAATGAAATCAAAAAGTTTAAATCATATTTATTTTACTTGCAGAAGAATATGGTAGGCTAATGAATAACATTTTCAAGTATTAAGTATATTGCATTAGGATAAAATTCTGTGTGGAAATGAAAATACAAGTTCAATTAAAAAACTGATGTACTGGCCAGGCACAGTGGCTCACACCTGTAATCCTAGCACTTTGGGAGGCCAAGGTGGGCAGATCACTTGAGGCCAGGAGTTCGAGACCAGCCTCGCAAACATGGCAAAACCTCATCTCTACTAAAAATACAAAAAATTAGCTGGACATGGCAGTGTGCGCCTGTAATCCCAGCTACTCAGGAGTCTGAGGCAGGAGAATCTCTTGAACCCGTGAGGTGGAGGTTGCAGTGAGCTGAGATCGCACCACTGTACTCCAGCCTGGGAAACAGAGCATGACTCTGTTTTTAAAAAAAAAAAAAAAAAAAACTCTACTAAAAATACAAAAACTAGCTGGGCATGGTGGTGCACACCTGTAATTCCAGCTACTCAGGGGGCTGAGGCAGGAGAATCACTTGAACCAGGGAGGCAGAGGTTGCAGTGAGCCGAGACTGCGCCACTGCACTCCAGCCTGAGTGATAGAACAAGATTCCCGTCTCAAAAAAAAAAAAAAAAAGTGGATATCAAATTGCAATATTTAGATTCCACTGAATGCTTAAAATACTGAACAGTTTCATTTTAAAATGTCAATATTTAAAATATGCTGTCATCCTTTGCAAATACTTAAACCTAATGACAAACAATTTTTGATGCCAACTTTTAAAAAGTTTGCTACAACAGAAAAAAAAGCTTAAAGACTACTGCCGCAGCCTCCGCACAAGATCCCAAAAGGATAGGGCCTGAGCAGCCTCCCCAGGTCCTGTGCTGCAGCCACCAGGCACTTAAGAGTTCTAGTCACCTCTGAGCCACTCCTTCATCTAGACCACCCCACCTCCGCACCACAGCAGGAGCTATTTTATGGCTGCTCGGAAGACAGCAGGTGTTCAGGGAATGTTTGCCTGAGTGCACGCCTCTACCCTCTCCCAATAGAGTGAATGGAGGAGATAAAAAAGGGAAAAGTTGAGGAAGCATCTCTCCGGCTCATTAAAGGAAGAGGCAGTTCTTGGGAAACACTGAACAGAAAATTCTGATTTCCAAGCAATTTCTTTCGGGAATTTACAGGAAGCACTCCAAATGTTTCAGGAATATCAGCAGAGTCAAACAGAAAGGTGGAGGAAGGCAAAACAATTGTATTCCAGACTGAAAATCTGATGAAAGCAAGTGCAGAAGCCTCTCAGTCCTGACATCTCAAGCCACGGATGATGCTAACCATCAGCTATCTACAACCAAAATTTAAGCCACTGTCTTAGATGTGTCTATTACTTGTGGCTAATCCTGATTTCTACAGTTCCGGCACTATTTGCACCTTGCTTTTAAAAAATAATAATAATAATGCTACACTGAACTCATTTCCATGAAAAATATAAGGCTGCATTATCATTTCTTTAAAATATCTGAAAGCCCTAAGACAGAATAATGTGACAGAATGTGACTCGGGGGAGACAGGGTGGTTAATGAAGAAGTGTCTGCGTGGGTGGCACTTGAATTGAGACTTAACAGATGAGAAAGAACCAAGCAGGCATGAGGAGCCAGGAGGCAGTGTCCCAGACAGAGGGAACAACAGGTGCAAAGGTCCTGAGGCAAGAAGGCAGCCAGGGAGGCTGGAACAAAATTAACAGAGAGAACTGACTGGAGATGCACCAGGGGCCAGATTGTGCAGACATAATGCATGCTTACCCCTTCACAGGGGACTCCAGGCTCTGAGGATCAGAGTGAAAGCTGAAGAAAGTATCCCCAGATGCCACTAAGAGCAGTGTGGAGGCTCAGGGCAGGAAGGAGAGGAGGAGCTGAGGGGACGGGCAGACCAGGCAACACAAAGACAGTGTGGGTTCCCAGAACTAAACAAGAAAGTCAACCAGCAGGGACCAGAGAGCACGGTGATGGAGAAAAATAGAACACTGGCCAACAGCTTAAGCCATGGGAAGGGTTTTGAGATCAGGCAAGCTGGGGCAGGAGCAGGTCCCGCTCCAAGCTGTAACCCAGCCCCAAATTATTCTTCTTTCCCCTTTTTCCTCACCTTGACTGCCTCAGTGTGGAGTCTGTGTAGCAGCTGTCGTTGGCCACTGCTCACATATTACATACTACATACTCTGGGGCAAAGGTCACAGGCACTAAAACTGCCCACAGGTCCAGTCCCTCCACACTACTGATGACAAGACCCTCAAACAAGCACTGGAAAAGGGGTTCTAAGGGGTTCCCCCACTGTCCAGGTGAAGAGTCAGGTACATCGAGAGAACTGCTGGGCTTAGAGATCAGACAAATCAGAGTTTAAATACTGTTTATGTCATTTGCTAGCTGTGTTATTTTTGTATAGTTATGAAAGCCATCTATTTCAAACAGCTTGTTTGAAAATTAAATGCAGTAAGGCATGGCAAGGTCAGTGCCTAACACACAGCAAAACACCCAATAAAGATCCAGTTCGCTTGGTTCTTCCCACTACTGAGGGGGTTCAAGTCACAGCCTGACAGTTCCACTACTTTCTGGCTACGTAACTTTGGGCAAGACACTTTCAAACCTGAGTCTTAGCTTCTTAGTGGGTAAAATGGAGATAACATTACTCATCTCGCATGGCTTTTAAAGGAAGTGAGGAGGATGAAAATTGTCAAACTCAGCTCCTGACACAATACCCATCGCCTCTCATTATTGGTGGGTGTGACCAAGATGAGGAAAAGGCCAGGGACGGAGGTGCAAACCTATAAACCAAGCTCGGGTCTCTGCTGCTCGGGAGGCAGGGCCTAGCAGCCAACCGAACAGTAAGCCTATCCTCTTTAGAACCACTCACCTGGTGGTTCCAGATAGAGCCCTCTTTGCTGCGCTCGTCAGGGGTCAGACGTACGTACTGGCTCGTGAGCATAGTACTGCCCTGGAAGTCCCAAAGGGGCATAGAGCTGGAACCGACCCCTGTGGGAAGAGACAGGTGCTAAGAGGGCACGCCAGGACTGACCTCGCCAGAGGCAGGAGACCCACAGAGGTGCTCTGCTCAGGAGAAACGGCACGCCTTCCCCCAGCCCTGTTCAGCCTCGCCCTCACCCTTCACTCATTCCCACCACAAGGGCTTCACCTTGGTAGGGCTTAATGAGCGAATGCTCCCGCTTGAGATGTTCACTGTTGCCGTCAGTTATATCCGCAGTCACAGACCCCAGCAACAAAAGAAGAAAGAGAGGTGTAGTGGGGCCAGGGCCGGGGCCGGGAAGCCCAGGCCTTCCCAGGCACCGCCGGCCCCAGCCCCAACGCCAAATCCAGCCTTCCGCCGCCATTCTCCTCGCTTCTCGGCCACTTCCGCCCTAGAAGTTCCGCCTTCCGGGTGTCCCATCTAATGGCCTCCGGCCGGAAGCTCTTCAACTTTAGGGTCACGAGGGAGTCAAAAAGCAAAGCCTCTGCAGCAGAGGGGGCGGCAGCTGCATTGGTCGGGCAGCCTCTCATCCTGGTTGAGCGCAGTTCCATCTCCTTAGAGGATCCAAGGCACAGGCCGGCCAGCCCCAACAATGGGTTCTTACGAGCGACAAGAGCTGTAACCAGTCACGGAACAGCACGTTAGGCTTGCGAGCCAATGAGGAGCAGAGGGGTGGTTGGAGCCGGCCGGAGCGCGAGGACAGTCCGCGACTCCCGGCATGCTGGAATTTGTAGTTTTTATTGGTCGCTCTAATGGGCCGGATGCGGGAAGACTAGGATGTCCTGGGCTTCTGGCTGCAAGTTCTGTCTCTGGAATAACCTTTTCTAGTCCTGGAGAAAGGAGCTCTGAATTGAAGGCGGAGTCCTGAATTCCAGCTCTTGGCCTCCCCGCGTGGCCCTGGGCAGCCTTTAAGCAGTGCAGCCCCAGCTTCACGCCTTTGGACACTCAGAATTCCCAGTTATTTGAGGGCCTCCACTACCCTCAACTCCTCAGGCCTAGTCGGGTTGAAGCACGAGGAACAGACACAGATCCTGGCCTGGGACCCCAGTGATCACTGGATCATCCCTATGCAAAAGAGTGCAGTGCCCGGTACAGCAAGAAGCATCCGTGAAAGGCTCAGGAAAGCTGTGAATCAGAGGTCGAAAATGTCAGGCCTCTGAGCCCAAGCCAAGCCATCGCATCCCCTGTGACTTGCACGTATACGCCCAGATGGCCTGAAGTAACCGAAGAATCACAAAAGAAGTGAAAATGCCCTGCCCCGCCTTAACTGATGACATTCCACCACAAAAGAAGTGAAAATGGCTGGTCCTTGCCTTAAGCAATGACATTATCTTGTGCCTGGTTTATCCTGGCTCAAAAAGCTCCCCCACTGAGCACCTTGTGCCTCCCACTCCTGCCCGCCAGAGAACAACCCCTCTTTGACTGGAATTTTCCTTTACCTACCCAAATCCTATAAAACCGCCCCACACTTATCTCCCTTCGCTGACTCAGCCCGCCTGCACCCAGGTGATTAAAAAGCTTTATTGCTCACACAAAGCCTGTTTGGTGGTCTCTTCACACGGACGCTCATGACATTTTGGTGCCATGACTCGGATCGGGGGACCCCTCCTTGGTAGATCAATCCCCTGGCTTCCTGCTCTTTGCTCTGTGAGAAAGATCCACCTACGACCTGGGTTCCTCAGACCCACCAGCCTAAGGAACATCTCGCAAACATCTCACCAATATTAAATTGGGTAAGCGGCCCCTTTTTACTCTCTTCTCCAACCTCTCTCACTATCTCTCAACCTCTTTCTCCTTTCAATCTTGACACCACCCTTCAATCTCTCCTTTCTCTTAATTTCAATTCCTTTCATTTTCTGGTAGAGACAAAGGAGACACGTTTTATCCCTGGACCCAAAATGCCGGCACCGGTCACGGACTGGGGAAAGCAGCCTCCTTTGGTGTTTAATCATTGCAGGGACACCTCTCTGATTACTCACCCATGTTTCAGAGGTGTCTGACCATGCTGCAGGGACGCCTGCCTTGGTCCGTCACCCTTAGCGGCAAGCCCCGCTTTTCTGGGGGATGGGCAAGCACCCCGACCCCCTTCTCTCCCTGTTTCTACCCCTTCTCTGCTTTTTTAGGGGAAGGGCAAGCACCCTGACCCCTTCTCTCCCTGTTTCTACCCCTTCTCTGCTTTTCTGGGGGAGGGGCAAGAACCCCGACCTCTTATTTTTGTGCCCCAACCTCTTCTTTTTGCGCCCCAACCTTTTTGCACCCCGACCTCTTCTTTTTGCACCCCAATCCCTTATTTCTGCACCCCGACCCCTTTCCTGCTTTTCTGGAGGGCAAGAACCCCCGAACTCCTTCTCTCCGTATCTCTACTCTTTCTTTTCTCTGGGCTTGCCTCCTTCACTATGAGCAACATTCCACCCTCCATTCCTCCTTCTTCTCCTTTAGCCTGTGTTCTCAAGAACTTAAAACCTCTTCAACTCACACCTGACCTAAAACCTAAATGCCTTATTTTCTTCTACAATGCCGCTTAACCCCAATACAAACTCGACAGTAGTTCCAAATAACCAGAAAATGGCACTTTCGATTTTTCCATCCTACAAGATCTAAATAATTCTTGTCGTCAAATGGGCAAACGGTCTGAAGTGCCTGACGTCCAGGCATTCTTTTACACTTCGGTCCCTCCCTAGTCTCTGTTCCCAATGCAACTCGTCCCATATCTTCCTTCTTTCCTTCCTGCCTGTCCCCTCAGTCCCAACCCCAAGCGTCGCTGAGTCTTTCTAATCATCCTTTTCTACAGACCCATCTGACCTCTGCCCTCCTCACCAGGCCAAGCTAGGTCCCAATAATTCCAGCCCTCAAACCCCACAACAGGACTTAATGAACCTCGCCTTCAAGGTGTACAGTAATAGAGGCAGCCAAGTAGCAACTTATTTCTGAATTGCAATTCCTTGCCTCCACTGTGAGACAAACCCCAGCCACATCTCCAGCACACAACTCCGAACGCCTGGGCCGCAGCTGCCAGGGGTTCCTCCAGAACCTCCTCCCCCAGGAGCTTGCTACAAGTGCTGGAAATCTGGCCACTGGGCCAAGGAATGCCCGCAGCCCGGGATCCCTCCTAAGCCGTGTCCCATCTCTGCGGGACCCCGCTGGAAATCGGACTGTCCAACTCGCCCGGCAGCCACTCCCAGAGCCCTGGAGTTCTGGCCCAAGGCTCTCTGACTGACTTCTTCCCACACCTTCTCGGCTTAGCGGCTGAAGATTGACGCTGCCCCATCGCCTCAGAAGCTTCCTGGACCATCACAGATGCTTTGGGTAACTCTTACAGTGGAGGGTCAGTCCGTCCCCTTCTTAATCAATACGGAGGCTACCCACTCCACATTACCTTCCTTTCAAGGGCCTGTTTCCCTTGCCTCCATAACTGTTGTGGGTATTGACGGCCAGGCTTCTAAACCTCTGAAAACTCCCCAACTCTGGTGCCAACTTGGACAACACTCTTTTATGCATTCCTTTTTAGTTATCCCCACCTGCCCAGTTCCCTTATTAGGCCAAGACATTTTAACTAAATTATCTGCTTCCCTGACTATTCCTAGACTACAGCCACACCTCATTGCTGCCTTTTCCCCCAGTTCAAAGCCTCCTTCACATCCTCCCCTAGTATCCCCCCACCTTAACCCACATCATGCACCCCTTACCATCTCATTAAAACCTAATCACCCTTACCCCACTCAACGCCAATATCCCATCCCGCAGCACACTTTAAAAGGATTAAAGCCTGTTATCACTCGCCTGCTACAGCATGGCCTTTTAAAGCCTGTAAACTCCCCATACAATTCCCCCATTTTACTGTCCTAAAACCAGACAATGCTTACAGGTTAATTCAAGATCCGCACCTTATTAACCAAATTGTCTTACCTATCCACCCCATAGTGTCAAACCCTTATACTCTCCTATTCTCAATACCTCCCTCCACAACCCATCATTCTGTTCTGGATCTCAAACATACTTTCTTTACTATTTCTTTACACCCTTCATCCCAGCCTCTCTTGCTTTCACTTGGACTGACCCTGACACCCATCAGGCTCAGCAAATTACCTAGGGTGTACTGCTACAAGGCTTCACGGACAGCCCCCATTACTTCAGTCAAGCCCAAATTTCTTCCTTATCTGTTACCTATCTCGGCATAATTCTCATAAATACACACTTACTCTCCCTGCCGAACATGTCTGGCTAATCTCCCAAACCCCAATCCCTTCTACAAAACAACTCCTTTCCTTCCTAGGCATGGTTAGTGCGGACAGAATTCTTACACAAGAGCCAGGACTGCAGCCTTTCTGTCCAAACGACCTTACTGTTTTAGCCTAGCCCTCATATCTGCACGCAGCGGCTGCCAATGCTTTAATACTGTTAGAGGCCCTAAAAATCACAAACTATGCTCAACTCTCTACAGTTCTCATAACTTCCAAAATCTATTTTCTTCCATCGCTCAGGACAATGCTTATGCTGATAAGTTAGCTAAAAAAGCAGCTAGCGTTCCAACTTCTATCCCTCACAGCAGTTTTCCTCCTTCACATTGGCCACTCCCACCTCCCCCGCTGAAACTTCCACCTATCAATCTCTTCCCACACAAGGCAAATGGTTCTTAGACCAAGGAAAATATCTCCTTCCAGCCTCACAGGCCCATTCTATTATGTTGTCATTTCATAACCTCTTCCATGTAGGTTACAAACCGCTGGCCTATCTCTTAGAACCTCTCATTTCCTTTCCATCCTAGAAATCTATCCTCAAGATCACTTCTCAGTGTTCCATCTGCTATTCTCCTACCCCTCAGGGATTGTTCAGGCCCCCTCCCTTTCCTACACATCAAGCTCGGGGATTTGCCCCTGCCCAGGACTGGCAAATTAACTTTACTCACATGTCAGAAAACTAAAATACCTCTTGGTCTAGGTAGACACTTTCACTGGATAAGTAGAGGCCTTTCCCACAGGGTCTGAGAAGGCCACCACGGTCATTTCTTCCCTTCTGTCAGACATAATTCCTTTAATTCCTCGGTTTGGCCTTCCTAACTCCATACAGTCTGATAAAGTACCAGCCTTTATTAGTCAAATCACCCAAGCAGTTTCTCAGGCTCTCGGTATTCAGTGAACCTTTATATCCTTTACCGTCCTCAATCTTCAGGAAAGGTAGACGGACTGATGGTCTTTTAAAAACACACCTCACCAAGCTCAGTCACCAACTTAAAAAGGACTAGACAATACTTTTACCACTTTCCCTTCTCAGTATTCAGGCCTGTCCTCGGAATGCTACAGGTTCCAGTCCATTTGAGCTCCTGTGTGGACACTCCTTTTTATTAAGTCCCAGACTCATTCCAGACACCAGACCAACTTGGACTGTACCCCAAAAAACTTGTCATCCCTACTATCTTCTGTCTAGTCATACTCCTATTCACCGTTCTCAACTACTCATAAATGCTCTGCTCGTGTTTACACTGCTAGTTTACACTGTTTCTCCAAGCCATCACAGCTGGTATCTCCTAGTGCTACCCCAAACCACCACTCTAAATTCCCTCTTAAAGTAAATAAATAATGTTTGCTAGCAAGGCTATGCTGAGCCTCCTTAAGCACTCTCTAATTAGATGTCCTAGGTCCTCCCAATTCTTAGTCCTTTAATACCTGTTTTCTCTCCTTCTCTTATTCAGACCCTGTGTCTTCCATTTAGTTTTTCAATTCATACGAAACCGCATCCAGGCCATCACCAATTATTCTATGCGACAAATGCTCCTTCTAACAGCCCCACAATATCGCCTCTTACCACAAGATTTCCCTTCAGCTTAATCTCTCCCACTCTAGGTTCCCACGCCGCCCCTAATCCCACTTGAAGCAGCCCTGAGAAACATCACCCATTCTCTCTCCATACCGCCCCCCAAAAATTTTCGCCACCCCAACACTTCAACACTATTTTGTTTTATTTTTCTTATTAATATAAGAAGGTAGGCCGCCAGAGAACAACCCCCCTTTGACTGGAATTTTCCTTTACCTACCCAAATCCTATAAAATGGCCCCACACTTATCTCCCTTTGCTGACTCTCTTTTCGGACACAGCCCGCCTGCACCCAGGTGATTAAAAAGCTTTATTGCTCACACAAAGCCTATTTGGTGGTCTCTTCAGACGGATGCGCATGACAGAAAACTGGTGGCCTGCAGCAGAATAGAGCTCCATTTTACCTGCTAATATTCTAATAAATGACTTAACTACCAATATTTTAAAGTCAGAATATAGAGGCTGGGCGCGGTGGCTCACGCCTGCAATCCCAGCACTTTGGGAGGCTGAGGCCGGCAGATCACGAGGTCAGGAGAACGAGACCATCCTGGCTAACACGGTGAAACCCCGTCTCTACTAAAAAATACAAAAAATTAGCCAGGCATGGTGGCGGCGCCTGTAGTCCCAGCTACTCGGGAGGCTGAGGCAGGAGAATGTCGTAAACCGGGGAGGCGGAGCTTGCAGTGAGCTGAGATCCGGCCACTGCACTCCAGCCTGGGCGACAGAGCGAGACTCCGTCTCAAAAAAAAAAAAAAAAAAGACTATGTACACTCACATTAGAAATCCAGACTTCCATCCGAGCGGGGTGACTCACGCCTGTAATCCTAGCACTTTGGGAGGCCAAGGCGGGCAGATTGAGCTCAGGAGTTTGAGACCAGCCTGGGCAACATGGTGAAACTAAAATACAAAAGAAATACAAAATACAAAAGAAATTAGCAGGGCATGGTGGCAGGCGCCTGTCGTCCCAGCTACTCGGGAGGCTGTGGCAGGAGAATTGCTTGAACCCGGAAGGTAGAGGTTGCAATGAGCACAGATCGCGCCACCGCATTCCAGCCTAGGTGACAGAGCAAGACTCCGTCTCTACAAAAAAAAAAAAAAAAGGGAAGAAGAAAAGAAATCCAGACTTTCGGTTTTTTACCCCCCCAAAAAAAGAAGCAAAAGATCTAGGCACACATTCCCACAACAGAGCAATAGGCTGGAGCTGAATGGGACTGCCCCTCCTCCAATGCCTTCCTCTTCTAAGCTGGTCCTCACCTGGCCACTCATTCACAGCACTTGCCTGGCCCCTCTAGACATCTGAATCAATGACCCCTGTTATAGATCACAGGGAGGGATGGTTGCTTGTTCCTTTTAGAAACTGCCCTCTTGAATGAATGAACTTATTCAGGATTGAGTGCTGAATCTTTTCTTGGTCATATATTTTTAATTCACTTTTTTATTATTAAAGTCACACATTCAGGTCAGGCATAGTGATTCACACCTGTAATCCCAGTACTTTGGGAGGCCGAAGTAGGCGGATCACTTGAGGCTAGGAGTTCGAGACCAGCCTGGCCAACATAGCGAAACCCTGTCTCTACAAAAAATTAGCTGGGTGTGGTGGTGCACGCTTGTAATCCCAGCTACTCAGGAGGCTGAGGCACAAGCATCACTTGAAACCGGGAGGTGGAAGTTGCAGTGAGCCAAGATCTTGCCACTGCACTCCAGCCTGAGTGACAGAGTGAGACTCTGTCTCAAAGAGGGGAAAAAGTCACACATTCTTGTGATGTGTATGGAGAGAGAGAGAGAACAGACATACAAGACACAACAAGCTGGGCGTGGTGGCTCATGCCTATAATCCTAGCACTTTGGGAGGCCAAGGCAGGTGGATCACTTGAGGTCAGGAGTTCGAGACTACCCTGGCCAACATGGTGAAACCCTGTCTCTACTAAAAATACAAAAAATTAGCTGGCCATGGTGGCGGGCGCCTATAATCCCAGGTACTCAGGAGGCTGAGGCAGGAGAATCCCTCGAACCCAGGAGGCAAAGGTTGCAGTGAGCCTAAATCACGCCACTATACTCCAGCCTGGGCAACAAGAGTGAAACTCTGTCTCAAAAAAAAAAACAAAAAAAAACAAAAACGCAACAAAAGTCTTCTACCACTCCTCTCCCAAGGTGTGTCCCCTTCCAGAGATTTATCTGTACCCATACAGACAAAAACATGCACGTTCCATGAGGCCTCCATGGGGCTGGGATTTTTGTCAGCTATAGTCACTACTGAATCCCTGGCATCTAAAATAGTGCTTATCACATAGGAGGTGATTAATAAGTAATTGATGAAAGAATGAATGTTTGTTCTGGAACCTGGAATTGGGTCACAAAGAATGAATAGGAGTTTTCCGGGAAAGGTAAAGCCATTCTCAGCAGAGAGAAGAGGAGCTGCAATCTAGGGAGGGATGTGTGAGAGCAGATGAAATACAAGCAGTTTGGAAAGGCTGAGAAGTCAGAGTTGGGGGCTGGGCGGGAGCTGAAGCCAAAACTCAAAGGGCCTTCAATTCCCAACTAAGGAACATGGCCTTTTCCCAGAACTCAGTGGGATATTTCTAAGCATGGGAGTGACCAATGTGGATTTCTCTAGCTATGGTGAGGAGAAGAGATTGGAGCGGGGATAATAGGGAGACTGAATTCATCATGATCGGGGGAGAGAAGGTGAGGCCTAAGCCAAGGAGTTCTCCACAGAGAAGAACGATCAGAAGTCCCAGCCAGAGACTAAATCGGGAACTGATGCCCTGTGGGCAGCCAGGAAGGGAGAAGTTGAGGATGGTGCTCTGTGGGTGGAGGTACTCCACTACTCTCATGGCATGGAGAAGACTAGATCAGGGCTAAGAGATGGGAAGAGCCAGGGTTAGCTGCAGTGAAGCTGTAGTCAGAGCTGGAACTGGCATCCTTGGTGGAGAGGCGGGAAGAGGTATCTCTGCAGGAGATTATGAACTTCAAAGGGGGTCCCAGACAGAGCCTGTGACTGGTCCTTTGGCAGGAAGAAGATGAGCTATTGGCATCTGTGGTGGCCAAAGCCCAGCTCCAGGCGCCCCAAGCACACTCGCAGCTTAGCAGATCTCTAAGAGGATGTATAGCCTTGGGCAACTCACTTCTCTCTGAGCCTTGGTTTCCTGATCTGTGAAATGGGAATAAGTGCCACTCACAAAGTGGTTGTGAGGACTTGGACTGTAAAGCCACCTAGGAAACCACCCAGATCCATGGCGCAGCAGACAGGAAGTCTTCACCCACATCACACACCCTACAAACCCCATAGGCACATGGAAACAGTCACACACCTTATTAAGACCACCATTGGCAATGGTCCAGGCCCAAAAGCAACCCCCACACTAATCCCTTTCACACGTCAAATCTGACTGAATTTCTCTGTCTGTGTGACCTGAACAAGGTGTCTGGAGAGAGGTGAGTCAGGGCTGGGAGAAGAAGTGTATTAACTAGGGCAGCGCTAGCTGCTATAACAAATAGGCCTGACCTGAAAATTTTTTGGTGATTTTTTTTTTTTTTAACTATTTTTACAAGGTTTGTGCATCTGTCAGAAGGCTCAAAAAATTTTGCTTCCCGCTTACATAATGGTCTGAAGCTGGTTTCCAGGTTGATGGGTGGCTTGCCTTCAGGCACTGATACACAGACCCTGCTTTTTCCTTCTTATGGTTCCAGAATCCCCTGGGCCTCCTCATCTTCTCTATCCATTCAGCTGAAGGAGAAAGAGAGAGGGTGGAGGGCACACACTTACTTCTTCAAAACCTTGGCTCAAAAATAACACGTCATCCCACTCATTTTCAATTGGTGGGAAGTAGTCACATGACCACACCTGACTGCAAGGGAACCTGGGATAGTAAAGTTAACCATGTGCCCAGGAAAAAAGGACATGAATTTGTGGTGGAGAGCTATTCAGTTTCTGCCACTGAAGAGTTCAGGTCACAACCCTAGAAGGGGCAGTGGGGCAGAGGGTAGAACAGGGAGAAGTGGGTATCACCTTGTCCCGACAGAAAGACTAGCTGAGGCTGGGCATGATGGCTCACACCTGTAATCCCAGCACATTGGGAGGCTGAGGTATGTGGATTGCTTAAGCCCAGAAGTTTGAGACCAGCCTGGGCAACATAGGAGTCCCCATCTCTACAAAACAAAACAAAACAAAAAAAACCTAGGCAGGCATGTTGACATGCACCTGCAGTCCCAGCTACTTGGAAGGCTGGGGTGGAAGGATTGCTTGAGCCCAGAAGGTCAAGGCTGCAGTGAGCCAAGATCTTGCCACTACACTCCAGCCTGAGTGAGTGACAGAGCAAGACTCTGTCTCAAAAAAAAAAAGAAAAAGAAAGAGAAAGAGTAGTTCAAATCAGAATGGTGGGTGACTTGAGGGGTCTTAGCCCACGCTTTGAAGAAAATATAAGTCCTTGTAGTGGGGATGTGCATGTGTGAGAAAGAGGCAAACCAAGGACTCTAGCTAAAATTTTAAAAACTGGAGTTCATCTGGGGCTAGGTCAGGGCCGAGAGGGCAGGATGCCCACCCTTCAGCCAACACTACATGCTATCAAATTAAGTTTATGTCCCCCAAAATTCATATGTTGAAACACTAACCTGCAAGGTGTTATTTGGAGACAGGGCCTTCCAGAGGTAATTGGGTCATGAAAGAGAACCCCTTAGGGCGGGATTAGGGATTAGTGCCCTTATAAGAAGAGACAGGAGGGAGCTGGCTTCCTTTATCTCCACTTGTTATCGTGAGGACACAGCAAAAAGACAGCTGTCTGCAAACCAGGAAGAGGGCCCTCTCTAGACACCAGATGTGCCAGCGGCTTGCCCTTGGACATCTCAGCCTCCAGAAGTGTGAGAAATACATATTTGTTGTTTAACCCACCTGGTCTATGGTATTTTTGCTATAGCAGCCTGAGTTGACTAAGGCAGGATTTCTTTTTTTTTGAGACGGAGTCTCGCTCTGTCACCCAGGCTGGAGTGCAGTGGCCAGATCTCAGCTCACTGCAAGCTCCGCCTCCCGGGTTCACGCCATTCTCCTGCCTCAGCCTCCCGAGTAGCTGGGACTACAGGCGCCCACCACCACGCCCGGCTAGTTTTTTGTATTTTTTAGTAGAGGTGGGGTTTCACTGTGTTAGCCAGGATGGTCTCAATCTCCTGACCTCGTGATCCACCCGTCTCGGCCTCCCAAAGTGCTGGGATTACAGGCTTGAGCCACCACGCCCGGCCATTTCTGAGTGAGTATGAATGCGCTCAAGTCTTTGGCCACAGATGTACCTGATCCAGTCCCCTACCTAGGTAGGTGAGCGTGTGCATACCTGGTTACAATGTCACTGGAGTGTCGGAATATATATGTCCTATGTTCAGGTGTGCCTGTCACATGCACCTGTTCAGGGGACTGGGCATGCACATGACTATACACCCAAGTCCCCTTGTAAGGGAGAGCCCATGTGTTTATGACACGCATACCTGAATGTCTGTGTGTGCACAGCCATGCGGGCAAGTTATCCATCTGTCTGCACACCTGGCCACATGCATGGAAGGAGCCTGTAGGTGTCTGGGTCTAGAGGTACCCTGCATACCCACAGCTGAGGGGGAGAGGGCTACTAAGCACATGTTTGTCTGGCACACAGTAGGTATGAGATAAGTGTGTGCCGAGTAAAGCACATGTGTGGATACACAGGTCCCAGTGCACGTGTGTGCATGTCCACAGGAGCGCCCCCAGGTGGACAAAGGTGCCTCGGTATGTTTACTCGTGGTTCTGTGAGCCCAGGCATGAGCTTAGAGTTCCCTGCTCCTGGCCAGACCCGGCTGAGCTCCTTGCTGGGCACACAGAAGCCTCTGCCTTGTGTTGGTGCCCGTGCGGGATGCTGCCAGGAGTGTGTTGGTGGCATGTGTGTGTTTGTGCATGAACGTGTGTGTGCGCGCGTGTGTGTGTGTAGGAAGAGGCGTTCGCTCTCTTAGACCTTGCTTCTTTCTGTGGTTTGGTTTCTATAGAGACACTTCCTGTGGCAGAGAAAAGAGGTAGTGAGCGGTGTTTCAGGATGTGAGGGCCCGCAGGAGCCAAGTCGGGCTCTCTCTGCCGCCTGCCTGCCACCGTGCAAGCTCTGGCCGGCGCTGCCCACAGTCCCCATGGTGGGCAGCCCCCGCGGCAGGGACCCGTGATCTGCAGCGGCATGCCAGGGAAGCCCAAGCACCTGGGCGTCCCCAACGGACGCATGGTGAGTGTGGGCTCTGGGCCAGGGCCACGAGGAGGGGGTGGGCACACCCAGGGTGGAGCCCAGGAGGCACACCCGGCAGGGCCAGGCAAGAGCCCACGGGCTGCCAGCAGGCGAGAGAAGTTGGGACAGACAGCAGCAGGTGGTGGGACCTGGTGCTCTTACCCCAGGACCCTTCCAGATGGCCCGGCTGGGAGCCTGGTACAACCCGGAGGCCAGAGCAGAGCGGGCACAGGCTTCTGGTCCAGCCCCCACCACTCTCTCAGCTGCTGCATCTGGGGCTGCATCCCAGGGTCGCAGGGACACCTGATGTGCTCCTTGCCCCCTGCCTATCCCCACAGTGGCTCAAGCCCCTACATCCCACTCGGCCTGAGCCCTCCCCTCCTCACCCCCTGCTCCAGGTGCCCAAGGTCAGGTTAGTGGCAGCTCTTGCTGGGTCAGTGTCCTCTAGCCAGAGCTACTCCGGAGGCCTCCTGCCAGAACTAGCATTGTTTGGGCAGCCCGGGATGGGGCAGCAGGGTCAGACCAGGTTGATACAGCTTCTGCCTGTTCTATTCCTGAGCTTCCAGGAAGGGCCGAGCGCTAGGATCCCCCTGGTTGCAGCTGTCCCACCTCCTAACCCTCTCCCTGGCTGCTTAGCCCCAGATCAGAGCTGCCCTCAGAGGGTCTGGCTCTTCTCATTCATTCGGCAGATGGGGCAAGCTGTGCTGGACCTCCCTTCTCTCCCTAGGGTCCCCCTCACTTGGAAGAGCCCCCCTTAACAAGCTCAGGAAGGCCAGTGTCCTGGCCCACCACCAGGCCCCAGCCTAGTATCATGGGCCAAAGCCAGTGGCTCTAGAGAGACCTAGGTTCCAGTCCTGGTTCTGTTCTCTCTTGCTGGAGAGAGGGGTACTCGCCAGCTCTGTTTCCTCATCCATAAAATGAAGAGGTTGGAATGAATTTCAAGGCTTGTTGGGATGATTGAGTGAAATAATGCATATGAGGCCTTTGACCCATTGTGGGGGCTGCATAATTGTCAGCCTAGTGCCCCCTACATTTTCAGCCCCAATTCAGAGATATCCTGCCTCACCAAGAAGCTGAGGCACCCCCATCACCACTCTTGCCCCTTAGTTCCCAAGACCTGCCTCTACCTCTTCTTCTTCCAGCATCTCTTTCCTGCCCAGCTCCGGGCTGGCCGACTGGAAGAGAGGCCATCCTTCAAAGGCAGCCCAGCCCCCTGTCTCACTGTCCCCAGTACCGACCCCACCATGAAAGTGCAAAAAGAAAACCCACCTCCCTTTCATTCCCACACCACAGGCATGACACTGGGCTCGTCCTTCCCTAGGCATTCAGGCCAGGAAGACAAGGAGGCTAACCCCAGGCCCACCCCGGGAGGGCAACTGGATTGATGCTT
The DNA here is from genome assembly GCF_008728515.1 of Papio anubis. NCBI lineage: Eukaryota > Metazoa > Chordata > Mammalia > Primates > Cercopithecidae > Papio > Papio anubis. The sequence continues at coordinate 170,052,084 of NC_044980.1, forward strand.
CTGGGACAGTGCCTAGAACAGGGCAGCAGAGGGGGCCCAAAGACAGACCCAGCCCCTGCCTCTTCTGTGTCAGCCTGTGACTTATCTACTCAAAAGTCACCCAGAGCAAGGAGGGTGCCCCCAAGGTCTGCCCCCAGTTCCATCAAGCCCACAGACGCCCCGGCTCCTCTCAGAACTGTCACACACAGGTTATCTTTGCCCTTCCTGGGCCTGTTCCGAACTCTCTGTGCCACCTCTTCGAATCCTGAGGGTCACAGATTGGCTGCCTGCTGGTCACTGAGTAGCTTCCCGTGGCTCTGCACAGCTAGGGCAGGAAGGGCTAGACAGGCACTGACATCTGAGGTAGGGATGTGGATGGAAGGGCGCCTAGGGGACAGGTGTGTCTGGTCCCTCCATGAGTGACCTCCCAAGGGAGGCTCAGAGAAGTAAATGCTGTGCCAAGGTCAGCCGGAGAGGAGAGCGTCAGCATCCGAACCCCCATAACTGCCTGGTCCCGGTCCTCCCCCACCTCTCCTCCCTACCATCATTCCCTGCTGTGGAAGCTTCAGTTGTCAGCCTCGCCTCTCTGCCATTCAGCTTGTCAGGCAGTTGCAAGGAAACCTGTCACTTGGAGACATCTCCCAGCCCCCTTCCTAGGGATGTCTTCACACAGCCTCTTTACCACTTCATTTGTTCATGTACTTATTCATTCATTCATTCAACAACCCCTCCTTACTGCCTGCTTGGTGCTGCCACTGCCCCTATCCTAGACACTCCCAACCCAGGCCCATCAGCCCTAGTCCCTGCCCCCTAGACTGGCAAGGCAAAAAAGACACAGGTGAAAATACCAGGCAGTGGCTCAAGCCTGGAATCCCAGCACTTTGGAAGGCCAATGCAGGAGGATCGCTTGAGCCCAGGAGTTTGAGACCAGCCTGGGCAACATAGTGAGGACCCATCTTCTTTTGAATTAGCTGAGCATGGTGGTGTGCACCTGTAGTCCCAGCTCCTGGGAAACTGAGGTGGGAGGGTCGTTTGACCCCAGGAGGTAAAGGCTGCAGTGAGCTGTGATCGTACCACTGCACTACAGTCTGGGTGAAAGAGCAAGATCCTGTCAATAAAAAAAAAAAGAAAGATGGAAGGAAGGAAGGAAAGAAGGAAGGAAGGAGGGAAGGAAGGAAGGAGGGAATGAGGAAGGAAGGAAGGAAGGAAGGAGGGAGGCACGGTTTCTCACACCTGTAATCCCAGCACTTTCGGAGGCCGAGATGGGCAGATCACGAGGTCAAGAGATTGAGACCATCCTGGCCAATATGGTGAAACCCCATCTCTACTAAAAATACAAAAAATGAGCTGGGCGTGGTGGTGCGTGCCTGTAGTCCCAGCTACTTGGGAGGCTGAGGCAGGAGAATTGCTTGAACCCGGGAGGCAGAGGTTGCAGTGAGCCGAGATCGTGCCACTGCACTCTAGCTTGGCAACAGAGCGAGACTCTGTCAAAAAAAAAAAGGAAGGAAGGAAGGAAGGAAAGAAGGAAGGAAGGAAGGAAGGAAGGAAGGAAGGGGAATAAAATTCAGGGTTAGGCAAGAGCTGCAAGTGAAGAATAGAGACAGCTTGAGGGAACTAACTTCTCCACTAGCTCCATGCACCGTGTTGTAGGAGATAGTCCCTAAAGGGTCTGCAAGCTGGAGGAGGGAGGGCGTGGCATAGGCCTGGCTGTGGGCAAACACGGGGACAGGGCCCTAGGGGAGGCTGGGAGTTAAGCCTGGAGGGGGCAGTTAGCCTGGCCTGGCCTGTCGGAAGGTCTAGTTAGTCTTCCCCTCCTGGCAGGAAGACCCGCAAGGCAAAACCCATGCAATTCTCTCTTTGTCCCTGGCATCCAGCTCAGGGCACCCGAGTTCAGGGTGGCCTTATACAGGGGCAAGGCCAGGGGTCATCTCCATCCGCTGGTTCAAGTTGAAGGGACCAGACACCCAGGTTCTGTGAGGACATCTCCACACAGGGTCTTGCAGCCCCTCAAGCTAGGATGAAATCAGAGGATGGTAGAGGGTGCCCAGCAGAGAAGATGCTCAGTAAATTGGCCCTCTTTCAAGGTCTGATCCCTCTAGAGGGCACAGTTCAAGAGGAATCCCTGGGCAGATCATGCCAGATTAGACTTGCCCACCTGTGCCCCAAGGTCTGAGGCCCTGGGCCTCCAAGCTTCCTTGGTCCACAAAAGGAGGCAACTTGGCTAGAGAGGCCTCAGGCTCCAGAATCAGGCAAACTTGAGTTTTAATCTCAGTTGCACCACATCTCAGCTACATGGCTTCTTCGGGCCTCAGTTTCCTCGTCTGTAAAATAGGGGTAATAATACCTGCCACACAAGATGTAAAGATGGAGTAAGGACGTGAATGTGTGCTGCCACAGGGTGCCTGCCACACAGTCAAAGCTCAGGAAACTGGGGCCTTACTCTCATCTTAGTATTTGCAGGTGCCAGCAGCTCCTCCAGGACCAAATTCCTAAGAAAAAAACATGACTAGCCGAGGTCCAAGCCTGGGTCTGTTTGTCACTGGCCACCACACCCTTCCTTGCCCTTTCTTCCCCTTTTTCTCCATTCACTCACCACTTCTCCTCAAGCAGGCTGAAGCGGGGGAGGCCAGCGCTGCTCAACACAACTTCCCCAGGCCCCGCAGTGGCAGCCGGGGCAGGCCAGAGCCCCTGCAGGGCACCTGCACCCCTGCACCTCACTCTGCTGTGGGCTGCTGCTCTGATTGTGGCATGCCTGGTGCTTTCACTCATGGGGCCTCATTCAAGCTTCACAGCAGCCTTAGGAAATTGGGAATGCTGAACCTCTTGCTACCCAGGGGGAACTGAAGCTCAGAGAAGTTGAGCTGTATTGTTCCCAAATAGCAGAGCTGGAAATGGACTCCACCCCCATTCCCACCCATCTCCAGATTTCTGTCCCTACTCAATTTCAGCTCCAGCTATGCTATCAACAACTGTCAGGGCAAGAGAGGCTCAGGATGGAGAGCCACAGGTGGCATTCAGGGGCTGAGAGTCCCTAGTGAAGGGGTGCCAAGGCCAGGGCCCTGATGGCTGCTTGGGAACACGGGGCAAGGAGGGCGCTTCTTGAGGAGGGAGTTCAGATCCGACCTCTCCCACCAACCAGGCCAGCCCTCCAGGGGCCACCAGACTGGCAGGGGAGAGAGGCTGGGACATGGGTGGATAAGCACGTGGTGGGAAGGGGCATTCAAGGGGCCTGGTGTTTGGGGATGACTAATGTCAACGGGCAGAGATCGGGGAGCAATTCCAAGCGAAGAGCAGGAGCAGATACCCAGGCAGAGGCAATGGCAAAGCCGGAAGCAGGGGTGTGGGGAAAATAGGAAAGTTTGGTGAAGTGTAGGGTGGAGGTGAGGGGGAGGGAAATGGGTGAAGCTGAAGGGGTTCATTAGTCAGGCCCAGGCAGGGTTTTAGCCGTAACCTGGCAACTGCAACGTGCCTCCGGGGGCAGGGAGAGGGCCCGGGGTGGCACCGTGGGGAGGGTGGGACCTGGGGAGGATCTGGGAGCCAGCCCCACTTAACGACATTCAGTAAAGCAGAATATGGAAAATAAACCTGTGAGGGCCAAACAAAATTGGAGTGCTGGCTGGCCCCAGCCCCAGCGCCTATCATCCCAGACTTGGGGTTAGAGGGCAGGACAGAGGCTCAGGGTGTGCGCGAGGAGGGCAGGGCCAGGCAGCCCAGCGGAGGGGGCCGAGTCCGGGTGATTCTCGGGGATCTGGGGGAGGGCGATGACTGCGTCTCCGAGGCTGGGAACGCTGTGGCGGTGCAGCCGGGGGAGGAGGAGCCCGGGGGCAGGCAGGTAGGTGCAGGCTGCAGAGGAACCTTGCGGCCGCGCGGGGAAAGGCTTGGTCCCGTCCTCCCTCGCAGCCCTCTGCCGCCTCGGAGTGGGGACTTTCTCCTGTAGCCGTGGGAAACACCAACTTTCGTTGGGGGATTTGACTTTGCGGGGAAGGCAGAGCCGGGAGCACGCAGACGGGGCCAGGAGGGGCGGGGCCGGAGACGGGGGCGGGGCGTGCTGGGCCCGACGCCCCGCCCAGCGCGCTCTGCACTAACTCGCTGCCCTCGGCTGCAACTTCTTATCCGGGCTCCAGATGGGAAGTGAAGCTCAGGGAGGAGCCGCAAGTTGTAAAACTGGAAAAAGTCAGGGCTGGGTTTTGAATTCGGGTCTGAGAGACCCCCACCAACACCTGTGCTCTTTCCTTCTATGGCGGGAGTGGCAAATTCGAATGTGTAGCGGGGTCAGCATCAATACCGACACAAGAACAACATTAATGGTAACATTCCTTGAACATTTACTACACGCCCCATAGTGTTCTGAGTTCTTTATATATATTTAACTCATTTAATCGCACCAATCCTTCGAAGTCAGGACCGTTATTTGCTTCGTTTTTAGAGAGGAAAAAACTGAGGCACGGAGAGGTTAAGTACCTTGTCCAAAGTCACACAGCACAAATTTGACCTCCCAAATTTGAGCCTGCCTCCCACTGCCTCCACAAGTAGCATAAATGCATTAAATGGGCCCCAGAGGCCTCTGAGGAGAGTGTAAGCCCTTTTGGGGAAGGTGGGTGGCTGCTCAATGCCAGACAAGGTTGTCCTGCTGGGAAGAAGCTGGAGCATTACAGTCTCATGGAGCAAGTGGAATTTAAAATCTCTTGCTTTTTAAATGTGGAAAACACCTTTAAATTAAAAAATAAATAAATAAATAAATAAATAAATAAACTGTGAGGGCCAAGATAATAGTAATATCCCACATATCTGCAGACCAGATCTGGCCCGCAGATGGCCACCCTGTGACCTGAATATTCTCAGGGTGGGAGTAGGAAACAGAGAGGGAGGTTCCATTTAGAAGGGTGGGGGTGGGGGGCTTTCCAGGGGTAGAGATGTTTGCAGGCCTGTTTCCAGTTGGGATGGAAATAAGGGGCTGGTGGTAGGAACTTCTGTGACAGGGCATGGTGAAAATGTAGGAGGTAAGCGGGAAGTAGGAATTGGGGATGACTCAAGCCCTGATGTTGGAAGCCCAGGTGATGGTAAGAAAGATGGGGGCAGGGAAGCTGGTTTGGTACTCTGTTTTGATGGAGGCAGAGGGAGCTTCCATTTGGGAGCTTGAGGGGTTGTGGGACATTTGGGGGAAGATGTTACTAGGAAGTTGGTTATGTGTGTCTGGAGCTGCGGATTTGTGGATGGGACAAAGTGCCCAGGACAGAACCAGGGAGGGGTTGAGGCCACATTGCATGAGTGGGAGATAGTGGGGAAGCTGGAGGAGCTGCTAGGAAGGTAAAAAGAGAAACAAGAGAAACCACCGCAAGAGTCATTTTGAGAGGAGAGTTTTTCTGTTTCACTAATGATTGGGATTCCCAGAGAAACCAGAGTTGTGCACTGGGGGCAAGGATGGAGTTAGCTACTGCAGCAGTGCTACTAACAGAGTAGTCCCTGAACCAGCAGATTCAGCATCTCCTGGGAGCTTGGCAGAAATGGACAGCCTCAGGCCCCATCTTGGACCTACTGAACCTGAATCTCCAGAGGTGGGGTCCTCCCACTCTGCCCTGAAGTTTGAGAACCACTGCTCTATATTATAGAACAGCATCCTGTGCCCTCCCAAGGTGGGATGGGACCTGTGGTAGACCCTGGGCCCAACAGGAAACACTTGCAATAAGAAGATCACTGGCTGCAGAAACACCTCTCCTTCCTCAAAGACAGCACTTGTTTATACAGCCCATATCACATGCTGGCCCCTGTTCTAGATGCTGTGGATATATTTTTATTTAATTTTCTTTTATTGAGATGGAGTTTTGCTCTTGTCGCCCAGGCTGGAGGGCAATGACTCAATCTCGGCTCACTGCAACCTCCGCCTCCTGGGTTCAAGCTATTCTCCTGCCTCAGCCTCCCGAGTAGTTGGGATTACAGGCGTCTGCAACCGCACCCAGCTAATCTTTTTTTTTTTTTTTTGTATTTTTAGTATAGACTATGTTTCACCATGTTGGCCAGGCCAGTCTCGAACTCCTGACCTCAGGTGATCCACCCATCTCGGCCTCCCAAAGTCCTAGGATTACAGGTGTGAGCCACTGTGCCCGGCCAATGCTGTGAATATATTAAACTGACTTGATCTTCATATCAAGATAGAGGCAAATGGTTTGTCTCCATTTGTAAATAGGCATTATCTCCTATTTACAGATTACAGATGGAGGCAAACAAGTTAACTAACTTGCCCAAAGTTACACAGCTAGTAAGTGCCAGAGACTAAAGTCTGTTCCTACCCACCATGCTATGCACACCTGGCTCACCCAGCAGGGGTTGGGGGAGGAGGGAACCAGGGGCTGCTGGAAGGTACCTGGCATAAGTCCCAGTACTTAGTGGTTGGCACAGGATGGAAAGGGAGCCAGGGGCAGCCTGAGCAAAAGCCTGACCAAGTAGAACCTGCCTGGGGATGCCCAGGTAGAGGAGAACACAATTCCACCTCCTGGGAATTGGGCCCAGACTGTCCCCTGGGAATCCTCAATGGGCTCCTCTGACTTCCTCTGTTGGGTCTCTTATAGGTTCTGGCTGTGTCAGATGGAGGTAAGTGACGGAATGTGTGGAGGAGGACTGGCTGAGTGGGAGGGAGGAGGGAGGTGGAGATGGGTAGGACACCCCTGCCACCTGCTATCTTTCCAGGGAACATGCCTGCAGAGTGGATGCTTGGGGGAGGGTGGGTTGTGCCAGGGGCTGGGGAAGGCAGCAAGGCTCACCCCAAATTGTCCATCCCCCTGCAGAGCTGAGCAGCACGACGGGGCCCCAGGGCCAGGGCGAGGGCCGCGGCAGCTCCCTCAGCATCCACAGCCTCCCCAGTGGTCCTAGCAGCCCCTTCCCAACCGAGGAGCAGCCTGTGGCCAGCTGGGCCCTGTCCTTCGAGCGGCTGCTGCAGGACCCGCTGGGCCTGGCTTACTTCACTGTAAGCCTGGGGTGGGGAAAGGGAAGGGGGGACACGGGAAAGGGCAGGGTGTGGATGGAGCTTCAGGCTGGCCAGAGTGGGGTCCTCTGTCAGCTCCCTCATCTAGCCTTCCTGCAGCACCCTCTTCCTCTTCTCCCAGATGGGAACTTTTCTTCCTTCTCCCTGTCCTTGTCTCCGTCTCTCATTTTCTCTCCCTGCCTTCAGATCTGGCTCCATCTGTCTGGCTGGCCTTCTCCGTCTGGCTTGGTCTCTTGGCCCTGTCCCTGTCCCAGTCTCTTTGATCACATCCCGCAGTTTGGTTTCTGTGTCACTGAGTCTCTGCCTGCCTCCCCCTCCTTCCCCTCCCAGGAGTTCCTGAAGAAGGAGTTCAGCGCAGAAAACGTGACTTTCTGGAAGGCCTGCGAGCGCTTCCAACAGATCCCGGCCAGCGATACCCAGCAGGTGGGAGAAGGGGGAGCTGGGGCCGAGGGCTGGGGAGAGGGGAAATGGGCCATGCTCCCTGACCAACTCCTCCTGCCCCTCCTCCTTCAGCTAGCTCAGGAGGCCCGCAACATCTACCAGGAGTTCCTGTCCAGCCAGGCGCTGAGCCCAGTGAACATCGACCGTCAGGCCTGGCTTGGCGAGGAGGTGCTGGCCGAGCCCCGGCCGGACATGTTTCGGGCACAGCAGCTTCAGGTGGGCGATCCCGGGTGGATTGGCCTTGAAAGGGAGACAAAAGGCGCAGGGGCGGGGTCGGACCCTGGCGGGGAGCCTGAACTACAAAGCGGAAGGGGCAAATTTGGAGGCGGAACAGAGCCAAATGCCGGGGCAGGCGGGGCGGAGCTCAGAGGGCGGTATCAGAGGCACCCGGGAAGGACAGTTAGGGGCGGAGCCTAGCTGAGCTCCGGGCAGGGCCTGGACCCTGGGGGTGGGTATAGGAACTGACGTCGGGGTGGGGCTCGGGCAGCCGAGCGCCCCCACCCCAGCCCCGGCTCACCTGTCCCGGCTTCGACCCGCAGATCTTCAACTTGATGAAGTTCGACAGCTATGCGCGCTTCGTCAAGTCCCCGCTGTACCGCGAGTGCCTGCTAGCCGAGGCCGAGGGGCGCCCTCTGCGGGAACCTGGCTCCTCGCGCCTCGGCAGCCCTGACGCCACTAGGAAGGTGCGGACGAGGGACTGGGCGAGGCAGGGGGTCCTGCGGATCGCGTGCAAGAGGGGACGCCCCCGGGTGCAGATCTGCGGGTATGTGCCCACGGTCTGCATGCGGGCTGGGGCCCAGCCCGGTGCCAGCGCCTCCCCTGTACCCACAGAAGCCGAAGCTGAAGCCCGGGAAGTCGCTGCCGCTGGGTGTGGAGGAGTTGGGGCAGCCACCCGTTGAGGGTCCTGGGAGCCGCCCTCTCCGCAAGTCCTTCCGCAGGGGTGAGGGCAGGAGCGAGCAACAGAGATGGGGGGAAGGCGGGAGTTTGGGCAAGTTTGGGGAGTACCCGCTTCCTCCTACGTGGGCCACAGTCTGTAAGTCTATGAAAATTGAGACGCAGGTCCCAGTGACCACCACACTCCCCTGGGTGGTTTGGGTCCTGGGCTAGACCACAGACGTTTGGAAATCTCCAACGGTGGTGTTGCTCCCAGGGATTTACACCTGGGCCCCTGCAGGATGACTCCAAACAAGGCCCACCAGTTGGGGAGAGGCTTCCGCAGAGGATGGGTGAGGGCGGGGGGCTGTTCGCGTCCATCGCTCCCTCTTCCCTAGAGCTGGGCGGGACTGCAAACGCCGCCTTGCGCCGAGAGTCTCAGGGCTCCCTCAACTCCTCTGCTAGCCTGGACCTTGGCTTCCTAGCGTTCGTCAGCAGCAAATCTGAGGTGAGTCGACTGTTGAGGAAGACAAGATGCTCTATGGGCTAGGGTCACTACTCAGGCCTGTTTACGTGGTAGCCCTCATTCCAAGTTGCTGTTCTTACTGCATCTCCCAGCTTGCTCTGCATGGCCAACCCTTCAGCCTCCTTACTTTTCTCCCGTCCTCACTATATCAGTCCCCATATATGTCATGGGTGCACATCCTCTGTCGGCAGATGTGTGCACATGTGCAGCACCCAGGTGTGTATACACAGCAGGTGTGTGGGAATCAGCAGGTGGACCCGTCTCTAGGTGCCCATAAGCCTGGGTGTGCATACATGTGTTCCTGCAGGAGGATATATCTTTGCGTGCCTTGGGAGTGCGTGTGCATGCTTGAGCCCCAGCAAGCTTACCTGTCTCTGTGTACCTGTCTGCATGCCCTTGCATGTGTACATGTAATCTCCCCTGCTCCTGCCCTGAATCAGAGCCACCGGAAGAGCCTTGGGAGCACCGAGGGTGAAAGTGAAAGCCGGCCAGGGAAGTACTGCTGTGTGTACCTGCCTGACGGCACAGCTTCCTTGGCCCTGGCCAGACCTGGCCTCACCATCCGAGATATGCTGGCAGGGATCTGTGAGAAACGAGGCCTCTCTCTACCTGACATCAAGGTCTACCTGGTGGGCAATGAACAGGTGGGAACTTGACCTAGCTCCAACTCTAACCTCCTTCCTGATCCTGACCCCAACTCCATTTCTGTCTCAGATCAGTCATGGCTCCAACCTCAACTCAATTTCTAATCCCCTGGAGTAACCCTAATTTCAACCCCATTTCCTATCATCACCCCCTGCCTAATTTCAGCCTCTACCCACAATCCCACTCCTGTACCCACACCCAACTCCAAAGCAACCTCCACACCAACTTTCACTCACTCAGACATCCACCCGCCCCCACCTCACGCCCTTCCAGGTTTCCAGCTTCATCTATCATCCTACCATGGTGATCTTAGGGAGGTAAAACTAGGGAGAACCACTGTTGGAGCTGAGGTTTGTCCCTTATCATTCCCAGAGTCCAGACTGCCATCCTCAGAGACTCATCCTGGCAATGGCCATCCATGGGGTGCCCTCACCTCCTTAGCCTCTAGGGGCACCCAACTGCACCTAACCCATGAACTTTTTCCTTTAGGTGCAAACTAGCTTAAACTTTAAAGAAGACGTAGGGGAAAACTGGCTTTAAAGGAAACCATTCAGTCAAGGGAATCTCAAGGAAGAATGTTGCCTTCCAGGGAGCCGTCAGGATTTCATTTACCTAGTAGGCAAGTCCTAAGGTCCTGCCAGGTGTGTGGGGGAGAGGAACCCAGATCTGGGGCTGTCCTCCTGGCCCACAGGCTGGAAGTAAGCCAAGCAGGGAGTGATCAGGGAGGAAGAGTGAAAACGCCAGAGAAGGTCTCTTGGGAGAAGGTAGGCGTTTCTGGCTGATGTCCGGAAGGCTTCATGGAAGAAGCAGCAGTCGATGTGGATGGGGAGGAGTTTGCCTGGCAGAGCTGTCGGGGAGGATATTCCAGGCAGAGGGAACAGCTTAGGCAAAGGCCTTCAGGCAGGTACTTGCGGGGCATGTTCGGGTGCCTGGAGGGCAAGGGCGCGAGGGCAGGAGTGGGAGGTGTGCTGCCCACTCTTCTCAGGCCGCCAGGGCGGCCGCCAGAAGCCCAGATGGGCTTTCATACGTGCTAAATATAATTTCCTCACCCACACTCCACCTGCTCCTGCAGCACAGCACAGGCCTACTGCCTGGGAGATGCTGCCCCCAACCCCACATCAGTCTGGAGCAGGCAGTGGGGCCTCTGAGGGTGTCATCATGAGAGTTACTGTTTATGTACCTACTGTGTGCCAGGCATTGTGCCAGATGCTTCACATCTTCTGGTTTCACAGCAGTTTTGGGGGTGGCCCCTTTTTGAATGAGGAAACAAGAAGTGTCCTTAGTAGCGGGGAATGGAAAGAAGTGGACAAATGTCAAAAATGGGACCAGGCCAGGGTGGTTGACCAAAGGTGGGTGGTGAGGGAGGAAATGCTTCCAGTCGGTCTGGTTGGATTTCACACACCTGAGGGGACAGGGGGCAGCGGTCCTGGAGGCAGAGCCTGTCCTGGCACAGAAAGAGTAGGCCAGGGATCTGGGACCGAGGCCTGCCACTTATGATTTCATGCCAGCAGATACGTTTCTCATAATTTCTGTCTTTTCCCAACAATGTCCAGCATTCTTGCCACTTTTCTCCCAGGCCTTGGCTTTCCCGGGCTTGGACTCCAGCTTAACCCATTTGCTCCCCTACAGCTTTTCCACCCTCCATCCCTCCCTCTAGGAAGCCCCAGTGGTGGCCATGGGAGGGCGTGAAGTTGTTCTTAGACCCACAGGGATGGCTGGGGGTTGGAGGAGGGACTCTTAGACCCTGCCTGGCATCCACAGAAGGCCCTGGTCCTGGATCAGGACTGCACCGTGCTGGCAGATCAGGAAGTGCGGCTGGAAAACAGGATCACCTTCGAGTGAGTGTTCTGCCCCCAGGTCTGGGTCCCAGGTCCTGACGCTCCCTTCAGGCTCTGTTCTGGCTACCTGGCTCTCCAGGCCCCGCCCCTCGTGTTAGCCGCGCCCCCGAGACAAACCCCGTCCCCTACAAGCCAGTCCCACCTTCTGCAGTTCAGGCTCCACCCCTTCGCGTTTGTACTGGGAAGGGTTTGGCTGGGGGCCGGCCCTCCGGCCGTCTGCTGCCCGAGGGTTCCGCGCAGGCTGGAGCTGACGGCACTGGATCGCGTGGTACGAATCTCAGCCAAGCCCACCAAGCGGCTGCAGGAGGCGCTGCAACCTATTCTGGAGAAGCACGGCTTGAGCCCGCTACAGGTGGTGCTACACCGGGTGAGCTGCGGGGCCGCGGGGCGAGGAGAGGCGGGGCCGGGAGGGGCGGGGCCGGGGCCAGGCGGAGGCCTATACCGCGGGCTGCTGACATCTCCCCGCAGCCAGGCGAGAAGGAGCCTCTGGATCTGGGAAAGCTAGTGAGCTCAGTGGCGGCCCAGAGACTGGTTTTGGACACTCTTCCAGGTAGGGGACATTGGCCTTGGGGCTTGATCTGGAACGACTGTGGCCCAGGAGGAAGGGGGCCCGGGTGGGAGGCAAACACTAACTGTGGCACTGTCTGCCGCAGGTGTGAAGATCTCCAAAGCCCGTGACAAATCTCCCTGCCGCAGCCAGGTGAGCGAAAGGCGGGTGGCCTCTTCCACCCTCTACTTCTCCCTTCCCGATTTTGACTCTGACCCCACATTCTCGCAGGGCTGTCCACCTAGAACCCAGGACAAGGCCACCCATCCCCCTCCAGCGTCTCCCAGTTCTCTGGTGAAGGCGCCCAGTAGTGCCACTGGAAAGCGGCAGACCTGTGACATCGAAGGTACATGGTGGATGAGCTGAGGATTAGAGGGACTAGGGCAGTGGGGTTGGGGACCATTCAGGGTGGCATCAGAGAGCCTTGGGCTAAGGCAGGGGGCTGGGTGCCATTGGGCATGGAACAGGAAGGGTGGGGGTTGGGGGGTCAAAGGGGCTGGAACAGGGGGCCACAGGCCATTGGTGCTGGGGCCAGGGAGGCTGTGGCCACAGTAAGGCAGCGAGACTGTTGTGGGCTAGCATATAGGCAAGTCTGCTGGGGGGACCCTCATGCTGTGGCTTGCCTCCAGGCCTGGTGGAGCTGCTGAACCGGGTGCAGAGCAGCGGGGCCCACGACCAGAGGGGTCTTCTGAGGAAAGAGGACCTGATACTTCCAGATTTTCTGCAGCTGCCTACTCAAGGGCCCAGCTCCCGGGAGACCCCACCACAGACTGAATCAGCAGCCCAGCCCATCGGGGGATCCTTGAACTCCACCACCGACTCAGCCCTCTGACAGCTACCCAACAGTCCAGGACAGCTGCATGGCACCCGGCGGGCCGAGCATGCCACGGGTCCGCTCTGCATGCCCTGTCTGTGCCATGAGTGTCCCTGGCCCCTTCCTGCCATGGGCAGGCCCGCAGGAAGAGCCGGTAGGGGTGGAAAGGGGACTCAGATGAGACACACCCCACAGCCACCACCGCCTTGTCCCACAACAAGCTCACCCCCAGCCCCTTGCAGCCAGGCCACAGTGGGGGAGGTGAGTCTAGCCCCTTGGAACAGGCTTGCCCAACACGGAGGGATGGCGTTGGCAGTGCCAGCCTCCCCAGCCTGTGCCAAGTTTCAACAGGGGCAGGAGGAGGGGCCGGCCCCTCCTCAGGGAGCTGGTATGAGTAAGGCCTGAGGGTGCAGGCAGGCAGCCCTGTACCCCACCCACATAGACTATACTGTACATACAGATTTTGCAGTAGGCTTGGGGCAGCTGGGTTTGTCCTTGATGTATGATACTGTTATTATAATAATTATTATTATTCTGCCATGAGTTGTCTTCCTTGTGTGCCAGACTGTCCTGTGGCTTCCCCCACCATCAAAACACACTGCTTCTGTCACCAAGGTCAGTGCCAGGAAACTCTTGGGGACCTCAGGATGTGCCTCCTGACTTCCTGTTTTCAGAACCGCTCTTCCTGACTGCACAGTATATGGGGTGGTGTGTGAATATCTTACAGTTTTGTTTTTCTAAAAAAAAGAATACGGGAACTGGGTGAGGTGGCTCACACCTGTAATTCCAGCACTTTGGGAGACCAAGGCGGGAGGGGGTGGATCGCTTGAGCTCAGGAGTTCGACACCAGCCTGGGCAACATGTCAAAACTCTGTCTCTACCAAAAATACAAAAAATTACCTGAGTGTGGTGGTGCATGCCTGTGGTCCCAGCTACCCGGGAGAGGATCGCTTGAGCCCGGGAGGCAGAAGTTGCAGTGAGCTGAGATTGTGCCACCGCACTCCAGCCTGGGTGACAGAGTGAGACTCTGTCATGGTGTGGAGGTGAGAGAAAGGGCGGGGAGAGGTGTGGGGGTGAAGAACCCTGTGGGGAGCTGTGCCTCTCTATCATGGTGCTGTTGTACTGAGGTCTCTGTGGATCTGAGTACATCATTCTGGTCACGGTTCTTTGCTTCTATTGGGGACCAAGTGTCTCTGCACAAAGGATTGGGGAATCCTTTGGTGCACCAAAGGTCTACAAGGGGGACACTGATTGTTGTAGCAGGGGCGGGTTCTCACTCTTACCTGCTTTAGCTGGGTGGTCTGGCTGGAAGCCCAAATCCCTCACAGTGGGAGGCAAGAAGGACCTCCCAGAAGGAGGGCCCCAGACTGCGGGAAGAGAAGCCAGATTGGGTTCCAGCCCAGAGAGGTAAGTGCTGCAACAGAGGAAGCTAGGGGGTGTAGGGACCAGGAGAAGGCCCCTAAGAGGGGCCTAAGACTGCCTCAAACTGGGCACATTGGCTTCCCCATTGGAATCTTTGCACTCGCTGTCTCCTCTGCCAGGAACTCCCCTTACCTGCCCCACACTTAGTCAACTGGCTCCTCCTCCTCCTTGAAATCTCTGGGATTTTCCAGCCCTGTCCCCCTATGGGAGCTTCAGCCCTCTGCCCCCTCAACCCATTTTGTTTGGCTGGCTTAACCGGATCCCTGGCAAGCATGGCTAATCAGAATACTCCATTCTACTGGCCAATCAGGGTACTCCATCCCATTGGCCAATCAGAGTACTCCATTCCACTAGCCAATCATAGTAGTACATTTCCCTGGCCAGAATTTGGTTCAAACATAGTCCTCTGACCTCAGGCATTCCAATCAGAGTCCCAGTCCTGCTCATTTTCTACCATCTCCTGGGGTTTGTAGAAAGGACCCTTAGGAAGCGAACCTGCACGTGAATGCAGCCAACACTGGAAAGCAAGACTAAAAGATGGAAGAAGATTCCTGACGAAATCCAGCCATATCTGAAATAAAACACTCCGTGCTTTTCTCCTTGTGCAAGCCAATAAATCCTTTTCGTGTGTGTGCTTGTTACTGTGAGAGCTTTTTTTTTTTTTTTTTTTTTTTTTTTGAGACAGAGTCTGGCACTGTCGCCCAGGCTGGAGTGCAGTGGCCGGATCTCTGCTCACTGCAAACTCTGCCTCCCGGGTTCACGCCATTCTCCTGCCTCAGCCTCCCGAGTAGCTGGGACTACAGGTGCCCACCACCTCGCCTGGCTAGTTTTCTGTATTTTTTTTAGTAGAGACGGGGTTTCACCGGGTTAGCCAGGATGGTCTCGATCTCCTGACCTCATGATCCGCCCGTCTCGGCCTCCCAAAGTGCTGGGATTACAGGCTTGAGCCACCGCGCCCGGCTGTGAGAGCTTTTTAAGACCTGCAACCACAGAAGTCCTGCCTCATTGAAGAGCTCTGCTTAAACACCTCAGAAGATCCTGCTCTAGTCACCCAGTATAACCAGGGAAGCGCTCCCTGACTGTTCTCTATCATTCTAGTCAGTTTTCTAAATTCGCAGTAGTTATCCCACTGTGCAATTACCTTGTTTACTGATTGATACTCATGCTGTGATGGTAGAAACCCTATCCATTTTTTTCTTTTTCTTTTTTTTTTTTTTTCTTTTTTTTTTTTTTGAGATGGAGTCTCACTCTGTTGCCTAGACTGGAGTGCAGTGGCTCGATCTCGGCTCACTGCAACCTCCACCTCCTGGGTTCAAGTGCTTCCCCTGCCTCAGCCTCCTGAGTAGCTGGGATCACAGGCACGCGCCACCATGCCCAGCTAATTTTTGTATTTATTTATTTTTTGTTGTTGTTGTTGAGACGGAGTCTTGCTCTGTCGCCCCGGCTGGAGTGCTGTGGCTGGATCTCAGCTCACTGCAAGCTCCGCCTCCCGGGTTTATGCCATTCTCCTGCCTCAGCCTCCCAAGTAGCTGGGACTACAGGCGCCCGCCACCTCGCCCGGCTAGTTTTTTGTATTTTTTTAGTAGAGACGGGGTTTCACTGTGTTAGCCAGGATGGTCTTGATCTCCTGACCTTGTGATCCGCCCGTCTCAGCCTCCCAAAGTGCTGGGATTACAGGCTTGAGCCACCGCGCCCGGCCAAATTTTTGTATTTTTAACAGAGATGGGGTTTCATCGTGTTGGCCAGGCTGGTCTCGAACTCCTGACCTCAAGTGATCCACCTACCTCGCCCCCAAAGTGCTGAGATTATAAGCGTGAGCCATTGCGCCTGGCTGACCTTGTCCATCTTAATCACCACTCTATCCCCTTGGTCTAGTGGGCTGATAAATGACCCTGCAGTCTCACATAGTCTTAGCAAAGCATGCGGTGCCAGCAGGGCATTGGTGGTCCTGGCAGCGGACTGCATAGCACCATCACAGTGTGGGGCCAGGGGTGGGGGTAGGGAGACCAAGCCAGGTCCCTTTTCCGACCAGCCACAGAACTTTCTCCCTTGTGGTAGGAGACAACCTTCCATGTTCTCCAGGACAGAGAGGTGAGAGATGGGCTGTCTCTCCAAAGTTAACAGATCCTGCAGGCCAAACCCACCCTTCACCCAGTCCTGCACTTCTGTGGGCCTGGCAATAATGCCAGCTGCTGTTAGGGACCAATGGGACTGCCCCATGATAAAGGGTTAGGGGCCAGGTAGAAGAGCACGCACAGAGGTCAGCCCTGCAGGTGCAGGAATTCACATTTACGGAGGTCCTCAAGTTAGACTTGCTCCATCCTTTATCTCATTTTTTGCCTTCACAACAAAACAACCCGGTGAAGATGAACTCAGGCTGCAAGACGGGAAGTGACTAGCCCAGGATCCTGTAAGGAGTTGTCACAGGAGCTTCACTAGCACCCAGGCTGTCTGATGGGGACACACCCCAGGGCGGCCTAGATGCTGCAGAAATCCCCAATGGGGAGCCAGGGTCCTCTCCCAGAACTTTGTGGGTGTTTTGTTTTGTTTTGTTTTGTTTTGTTTTGTTTTTTGAGATGGAGTCTTGCCCTGTTGCCCAGGCTGGAGTGTAATGGTACAGTCTCAGCTCACTGCAACCTCCACCTCCTGGATTCAAGCGATTCTCCTGCCTCAGCCTCCCGAGTAGCTGGGATTACAGGCGTGTGCCGTCACGCCCGGCTAATTTTTTTTTTTTTTTTTTTTTGTATCTTTAGTAGAGACAGGGTCTCACCACGTTGGCCACACTGGTCTCGAACTCCTGACCTCATGATCCACCCACCTCAGCCTTCTAAAGTGCTAGGATTACAGGTGTGAGCCACCGCGCCTGGTCCCAGGACAGTACTTTGATATGGCTACTCCAGGGGGACAGTTTGTTGGAGTTTCTGCCAAAACTTAAAAACAGCGTGTGACCCTGGTGGTGCCACTAGAGAATCACTCACTCCCAGGCACGAAGAGGCCTATCCCTGCAGGGTTATCTGTGACCCTAAAACAAATAACTGTATGTGGCTGGGGGTGGGCATAATAAAACACAGTGTAGCGTGTCCATGCTCTGCAGTACCACGCAGCAGATAAAGAACTGGGTACAGCGTGTTCTAATGTGGAAAATCCTCCAAGATGTGCTGTTGTTCTGTAAAATAAAGCAGAGCAATACACATGGCATGATAACTTTATATAAACCACAAGCACGGAGGCACTTACAAGTGTAGGGAAAGGAGAGAGAATATTCTCCAAGGATGCAGAGATGTCAACAAACAACAGTGTGTGGGCCGGGTGCCACGGCTCACGCTTGTAACCCCAGCACTTTGGGAGGCTGAGGCGGGTGGATCACGAGGTCAGGAGATCAAGACCATCCTGGCTAACACGATGAAACCCCGTCTCTACTAAAAATACAAAAAAATTAGCCGGGTGTGGTGGCAGGTGCCTGTAATCCCAGCTACTCCAAAGGCTGAGGCAGGAGAATGGTGTGAACCCGGGAGGCGGAGGTTACAGTGAGCTGAGATCACGTCACTGCACTCCAGCCTGAGCGACAGAGCGAGACTCCGTCTCAAAAAAAAAAAAAAAAGAAAAGAAAAGAAAAGAAAAGAAAAGAAAAGAAAAGAAAAGAAAAAATTAGCCAGGCATGATAAAAAAATTAGCGGGTGTCTGTAATCCCAGCTACTTGGGAGGCTGAGGCAGGAGAATCGCCAAACTAACAAGGAGACAGGAAGCGGACTAGGACTAGGGGTAGTGGTCACAAGAGACTTTCATCTTAGCTTTAATTATTTTTTAAGGATACAGTTTTTTAATAATTACAATAATACGAAGGACTCCCGAAGATCCCCTCTTTGTCCCCGATGGGCCACCATTCTTTGGTAGAGCCTAGTCCTTCCTTTGGAGGCTAGAGCCCACCACCCCTCTCAGCCCATTTTAGTCGGTGGAGTGTGCCCCTCTGCCATGATTTCCTCTGAGACTCTCTTCCCAACACACCCCGTGAAGCAGCCCTGGGCTGAAGGGGACCAGCTTCCTTCCTCCCAGTTTCTGTGCTCCTAGAATCCTCACCTCCTTGGCCGGCCAGGACCCATCTGCTGGGAGACAGGCCCAGGCCCATGGCCTCCTCCTTCAGACCTGGGGCAGGGGTAAGGGGCACCAGCTGCTCTGAGCTGACTTCTGGGTGGCCAGAAAAGATGGTGGAGCCACTCCCCAACCCCACCAGGTGGGAAGCCAGGAGGGGCCAGTGCATCCGGCGTGCGGCGTGAAGGAAGGGAGAACACACACAGTCGTTTTTTTGGTTGTTTGTTTTGTTTTTTGTGTTTTTGAGATGGAATCTCACTCTGTCACCCAGGCTGGAGTGCAGTAGTGCAATCTCGGCTCACTGCAACCTCTGCCTCACAGGTTCAAGTGATTCTCCTGCCTCAGCCTCCTGAGTAGTAGGATTACAGGCGCCCACTAATTTTTTCCATGTCCAGCTAATTTTTATCATGCTCAGCTAATTTTTCTATTTTTAGTAGAGACAGGGTTTCACCATGTTGGCCAGGCTGGTCTCGAACTCCTGACCTCAGGTGATCCACCCGCCTCGCCCTCCCAAAGTGCTGGGATTGCAGGCATGAGCCACCCTGCCTGGCCCACACACTGTTGTTTGTTGACCTTTCTGCATCCTTGCAACACTCCATTTAGCAGAGGGCACTGGCTAAGAGCACAGGCATGACCTTCTTGAGGACACGTGGAGCCCATGTGGCTCCAAGTCCCCAAGAGACAATCTTGCTACTTGTCTCTGGTTCCCCCCGACCTTCACCAAGTCTTGGGGCTGGGGAAGAGGATGGCACAAAATGGGCATAGGGCAAGCATGGGGCACAGTGTCCTGGGTTCTGGGCCAGGGTTCCGGGGGTCAGGAAGAGGCACTGGCTGCTCATCTGGAGCCCCTGCTGGAAGTGCTGATGCAACCGCCCCAACCCCCAAGGGGGTGATCACAACATGCACCCCGCAGGGTGTCTAGCCTGGTAATCAGGTGACCCGGGCTTCTGAGGGAGTGTAGAAGAAGCTGGAAGTCAGCTACCAAGGGGAAACAAAGGCCCAGATTGCGGGGAGTACACTTGGTTCGTTACATTGAATCAGATGCAGCTCAGGCTGAGCACAGGACCATGAACTGGCCAACTCCAGAGGCACCATTCTCATACCTGATGGTCCTGGTGGGGCCCAAGAAGAGCTGGGAACATGAATATGTCCATGTGGACTGTGAAAACTGCAGGGTCTGGGCGAGGGGTGCTCAGTAACCGTCTTAGCACCTGTCTCCAGAGAACTGGCTTGGGGTGAGACCAGGGACAGAAAGCAAAGGGAGGACTGCCATAGAACCAGCATCACCCCTCAAGCTGGCCTGGGTTGCTGGCTGCCAGCATGAAGTCCCGGCAGCTAAGAAGGGTAGGTGGGGATAACCCCACTAGCCAGGGAGGTCACTGTGTTCCTGACCCAGTGCTGGGGAGTTGAAGGAACCTGGAACCCAGACCACAACCTGGAGCTGGGAGCGTGGAACCGGAACTTGGAGCCCAGGACCCAGAACCTTGAGCCCAGAGGCTGAAGTCTAGAACCTGCGGTCTGGAATGTGGAAGCGGAGCCTGGAGCCCAGAATTTGGAGCCCAGTGTCCAGAACCAGAGTCCCAAGCTTGACATCCGACCCCAGAAACTAGGGCCAGGGGACTGAGTCTCAGAGCCCAGAGCCCAGCACCCAGATCTTGAACCTGAGAATTGAGAGTGCAGGGCCTGGAGTTCCCAGCCGGGAGAAGATCCCGGAACCGGGAGGTAAGCTCCAGGCCTGAAATACAGAGCCTAAGACCTGAAGTCTAAAGCCAGACCTCAGAGCTTCAGGTCCAGATCCGGACACCAGAGCCGGGGCCCGCCTTGGTAGCATGCTCTCAGCCTCGCTCTCTGGCCTGGTCCTGAGGCCAGTGTGAAGGGCTGGAGCCATATGAGGAAGCGAGCTGCAGGGGAAGAGGTGACTTCTGAAAAAAGCCCAAAGCAGCCTCAGCTCTTCTGGCCACGGACTTTGGCCTTATCAGTAAATGAGTGACCAGTGCCTTGGCCATCGAGATTAATAATTTACACAGGGTACTTATACTCTAAACAGGCATGAGGTGTTCTCAGGTCAACCAACCCTGCCCTGGACTCATAGCATTTATTTTAGCCCTGGGCCCCTATCTGGAAAATAGAACTTGGAAGAGACAATGTTTCAGGGCCTTGCCTGCTCTGTGCTGGGGCCGGGCAGCTCCGATTGAAGTCCGGGGTCTCCAAGAGAGGACAAAGTCAAGGGGGCCAGGAAAGGCATTACTTTGTTCCCCAAAGGGAACCCACTGGTGAGAACCACTTTTTTGACAAGAGATATAGGGGGGATGTGCCCCTGATGTGTGCAGCGCACACTCGTGACTGTGTGCATGGCCGTTGTGCTGGTGTGAATGCCGGACGAGATGCTCACTGCCATACACCCAATGTACAGCACCGTGCTGACTCACCGTGGAGCTTAGATGTTTGCTTAATAAATAACATGCTGGTGAGAAGAGGCAGGAACTCTCAAACTATGCTGATGGGAAAGTCTGTTATGCTGTTATGAGGTTATGCTGGTTATTAGTCAGTTTCCCATCCCCCCAAAACAAAAATCCAGGTCATGGGCAGAATGGTCTTTCTTTCTCTCTCTCTCTCTCTCTCTTTTTCCTTTTTTTGAGACAGAGTCTTGCTCTGCCACCCAGGCTGGAGTGCAGTGGTGTGATCTCGGCTCACCACAATCTCCGCCTCCCGGGTTCAAGTGATTCTCCTGCCTCAGAATCCCAAGTAGCTGGAATTACAGGCATGGGCCACCATGCCTGGCTAATTTTTTGAATTTTTAGTAGAGACAGGGTTTCTCCATGTTGGTCAGGCTGGTCTGAAACTCCTGACCTCAGGTGATCCGCCCGCCTCAGCCTCCCGAAGTGCTGGGATTACAGGCATGAGCCACTGTGCCCAGCCCCTCTCTCTTTCTTTCCCTTTCTTTTCTTTTCCTTTTTTCTCTCTTTCTTTCTTTCTCTCTCTCTCTCTTTCTTTCTTTCTTTTTCTTCCTTTCTTTCTTTCCTTTCTCTCTTTCTCTCTCCTTTCTCCTTTCCTTTCTTCTTTCTTTTCTTTCTTCTTTCTCTCTCTGTTTTTTCCCTCCCTCCCTCCCTCCTTCCCTCCCTCCCTTCCTTCTCTCTCTCTCTTTTTTTTTTTTTTGATGGAGTTTCACACTTGTCACCCAGGCTGCAGTGCAGTGGCGTGATCTCGGCTCACTGCAACCTCCACCTCCTGAGTTCAAGGAATTCTCTTCCCTCAGTCTCCCAAGTAACTGGGATTACAGGTGCACAGCACCACGCCCTGCTAATTTTTGTATTTTTAGTAGAGATGGGGTTTCACCATGTTGGCCAGGCTGGTCTCTAACTCCTGACCTCAGGTGATCTGCCTGCCTCAGCCTCCCAAAGTGCTGGGATTACAGGCGTGAGCCACCACACCCAGCCTCATTTATTTTATTTTGTTTTATTTTATTTTATTTTGTTTTGTTTTATTTTATTTTATTTTATTTTATTTTATTTTATTTTATTTTTGACACAGGGTCTTGCTCTGTCACCCAGGCTGGAGGGCAATGGTGTAATCACAGCTCACTGTAGCCTTGACTTCCCAGATTTCAGCAATCCTCCCACCTCAGCCTCCCCAGCTACAGATGTGTGCCACCACACCCGGCTAATATTTTATTTTATTTTTTTTAGAGGCAGGGTCTTGCTATGTTGCCTAGGCTGGTCTTGGACTCCTGGGTTCAAGTGATCCTCCCACCTCAGCCTCCAAGTGCAGGATTACAGGCCTGAGATATAGAGGGGATGCACCCCTGATGTGTGACTGTGCATTTAAGGAGCGCATGGCTCTGAAGAATTGCAGAAACGGCTGGTCGTGCCAGCCTCCACAGCTTGCTCAGTTCCTGGATGTGCACATTTGTTCTTGGGATCGTTCTCTCTCTCCGTTGAGCAGTTATGCCTCTCCTGGAGAAATGGTTTTCATTGGTGTGATGAAATTCAATATATGTGTCAGCTTCTCATGTTCATGCCGGCCATGCTATCTCTGCTCCCCCACCTCCCGCTCCTTCCCACACCATCGCAAGCGGACTCCTCCCTCGACACGCCCTCCCAGGTGGCTGACAGCCCCTGGCTGTTAAGTCCTGTCTGTTCTCAGATTACTTGACATCTCAGCAGCACTTGACCCAGCCAACCAGGGTGTCTCTCTCAAAATGTGGTCCAACCTGGCTTCTGAGGTGGCTTCCTCCTGGTCCCTGGCTGCTCCTCTCAGTCTCCCTTAAATATGGGCGCCTGCTGGGTGCCGTGGCTCACTCCTGTAATCCCAGCATGTAGGGAGGCTGAGGCGGGTGGCTCACAAGGTCAGGAGATCGAGACCATCCTGGCCAACATGGTGAACCCCATCTCTACTAAAAATACAAAAATTAGCCGGGCGTGGTGGCGGGTGCCTGTAGTCCCAGCTACTCGGGAGGCTGAGCCAGGAGAACTGCTTGAATCTGGGAGGCAGAGGTTTCAGTAAGCCAAGATTGCACCACTGCACTCTAGCCTGGGCGACAGAGCAAGACTCCATCTCAAAAAAAAAAAAAAAAAAAAAAAAGTGGGTGCGCCTCTGGGCTAGGCCCTGGCCCCTTCTCTCCTCCTGTACATGCCCTCCCTGGGGTACAGGTTCTCAGGCACGGTCTGAGGCTGGCAAAGCAGGTAGGAAGCCATGTCACCCTGGTCCTTCTAGGCTACTGTAGCATCCTGGGCTTTATGCTAAGTGGTTAGCAGGGGCAGGTTTTAAAGGGAGAGGAGGCGACATGCTTACCTTGGTTTTTCTTTCTTTCTTTTTTTTTTTTTTTCTTTTTGAGACAGAGTTTTGCTCTTGTTGCCCAGGCTGGAGTGCAATGGTGCAATCTCGGCTCACTGCAACCTCCGCCTTCTGAGTTCATGTGATTCTCCTGCCTCAGCCTCCCAAGTAACTGAGATTACAGGTGCCCACCACCACTCCTGGCTAATTTTTTATATTTTTAGTAGACATGGGTTTTCACCATGTTGGCCAGGCTGGTCTCAAATTCCTGACCTCAGGTGACCCACCCACCTCGACCTCCCAAAGTGTTGGGATTACAGGCATGAGCCACTGTGCCCCGCCTAGCTTGGCATTTTGAAAAGATTGCTGTCTGCTGTTTTGGAGCATGGATCAGTGGCAGCAAGGGCAGAAATGGACAGAGCGCTTGGGAGGCCACTGCAGTGACCCAGGGGAGATGACAGGCCCAGTCCAGGGAGATGGCCCCAGAGAGGCCTAACAGTAAAAGGATCAGGGAGCTCCTGGAACAATAAAATTGGAAGAATTCAGGAATGGGTTGGAAACGAGGAAGTGGAGGGGAAGGAAACAGCAAGGATGTCTGCTTGGTGCCCGACCCAGATGGATGGACGGTGTGCTGCTCACCAAGATCAGGAAGAAGGAGGAGGCCCAGGTTTGGGGTGAGAAGCACAGTGTGTGCTTCTGGCTTACAGAGCCAACTGCTCGTGCCAGAGGCCGCTCAGACAGCCTGAGCAGACGGAGCTTGGCACCTTCCCTCCAAAACAGTTCCTCCCGCTGGGTACCTTTTCTCAATGCGAGACACCCCCAACCAGGCAGGCTCTCAGCCCAGAAAAGGTCTGGGGAGGCCATGGCCAGAGCCCAGGTGCACAGATAAGGTGGGAATCACCACCCAGGGGGACACACAGACTCTGTCACTGACCAGGGACGAGGCAGGCAGTAGGCAGGGAGGTGCTGAAATAGCAGAGAGGCTGGGAAGAGATGCTTTGGTGCTGGAATGGAGCTGCCTTCTCGGCTGCCCTTATGAGTCCCAACAGCAGCTCTGGTCAGATGCAGCATTTTCTCGCTTTCACTAGGGCTGTAGCCCCAAAATAAATTTTTGGAAGTGGTGGCTGCGTAAATCCGCAGCAGTTTGGAGTTACATCTCTTGATGGATTTGATCAATAGTTAACTGCCTCCCCCACTAAACCCAGAGCTCCATGACAGCGGGGAAGGCAAACTTCAAACATACCAAAAAGCACAACCTTATTAAAAAGGAGAAACACCCCCAGTTCACCAGGAGCACCTTGGATTCAGCTGCTCCTGCCAAGGGTCTGAACTGTGTGGGGGAGAGGAGAGAAATAGGTCACGTGGGCCGGGGTCTCTGGGCCCGCTGTGGGGGTGTCAGTTTGCTCATAGGTGAAGACACTCAACGTGACATTAACCTTCAAGCCCAAGAACGCAGAGATTCTGACATAAGAACTGAGAAATGATTGCATTTCCCTGACTCGGTGACACCCTCCTACCTGGGCGCGAACCCAGCCCTAGCCAAAGATCCAGAGGTGCGACTCCCATCTGTTTCCTTTCCCTCTCTCCCTCCCTGTCACCAATCCTACTGGCCAGGTGTCCCTGGGATGCACCGGCCCTCCCCAGCCCCTCTGTTCCCGTCTTAGTTCAGGCCTCATTGTCTCTCGCCTGGACCATTTATTTCATCAGCCTCTTAACTGGCCTCTCCGCTTCCAGGCTCTCTTCCACGTGTCCGGGCTCCACCCCACTGGGGCCATTCTAAAAGGCAGATCAGGCCCTTCCCAGTCTGGAGGGCAGCTCCACATTGACTCAGACTCACATCCTGGACCCAGGGTCAGGCATTAGAGACCTGGCACGATTCAATGTCCTCCAGCCTCTCCAGCTTAGGTCCTCATCTCACACTCCCTCTCCTCCGAGCTCCCCCTGGGAGACTCACAGACGCCCTGACGCTTGGCAAGACCGTAGGATGTTTTTGTTTGGTTTGGTTTGGTTTGGTTTTTCCGAGACAGTCTCACTCTGTCACCCAGGCTGGAGTGCAGTGGCACGATCTTGGCTCACTGCAACCTCCGAAGGCCATAGGATGTTTGGGTCACTCCCTGGGGAGTCCTGTCAGGCCAGGAATGAGGGGACCCTGGGAACAAGGTGCTGAGTGGCATCAGGGTCTCTGCCTGCGAGCGGGGGATGTGTCTGGATCGCGGTTGA
The DNA here is from genome assembly GCF_008728515.1 of Papio anubis. Classification (NCBI taxonomy): domain Eukaryota; kingdom Metazoa; phylum Chordata; class Mammalia; order Primates; family Cercopithecidae; genus Papio; species Papio anubis. Next base: position 170,077,230 of record NC_044980.1, read on the forward strand.
CGCGGAGAGCCTGACCACAGATTCCCCATGCAGAGCTGACGATTAGCAATTAACTGGGAGGAATCTCGGGGGTGAGGTTAATTGGGGAACAGAGGGAGGGCAGCTAGGGTTCCAGGGACTTTGCCCTTGGACACGAGGATATAAAGAGGAGGGTCCCAGTTCTCCTTCGGGCCCTGGAGGCTTCCTTGAGCTGCTGAGCAGAAGCTGAAACACAGAATCCCCAGGTGAGCCCAGGACCCTCACATCCCACCCCCACCCCCAGCTCTGAGTAGGAAACAGCCCAGCGCCGCAGCCCCTTCATCTCTGTCCTATCTGTGCCCACCCCCACCGTGGCCCGTAGAACACGTCAGTCCAGCCAGGCGCAGTGGCTCACACCTGCAATCCCAGCACTTTGGGAGGCCAAGTGGGCAGATCACCTGAGGTCGAGTTTGCACCAAAAATACAAAAATTTAGCTGGGCATGGTGGCGGGCACCTGTAATCCCAGCTGCTTGGGAGGCTGAGGCGGGACAATCGCTTGAACCCAGGAGGCGGAGGTTGCAGTGAGCCGAGATTGCGCCAGTGCACTCCAGCCTGGGCAACAAGAGTGAAAGTCCGTCTCAAAAAAAAAAAAAAAAAAGGACTCTTGCTCCTTCAGGGCTTGCATTCAGCTCTTCACACCCCCACCACAACAGCCAAGGCCGCTGGGACAACGCGGGGAGTGCTGAGGCAGATCAGGGTGCCTCCACCCCAATAGCCGAGACTCCTGGGGCAGTGCAGGGACAAGCAGGGGGCTGAAGCAAGCCTGTCAGTGTTTGTTTATTGCCCCTTGAGGGGGTGGATGGGGAAAGGAGTTCACTGTGAGGGGAACCCAGGAACTCAGGATCCGGACCAGGGGAACTCCATGTGTGCCCAGCTGACCCCATGAGAAGGGAGGTGACTGCAGCTCCTCCCTGCTCTCCAGGTGGGCAAAACTGAAGCCTGGCCCAGCCCCAGCCCATACCTGCAGCCACTGCCAACACCACATATTCCCTGGCCCCCTCCAGCCCCACACAGGCTGGGCATCCTCGGTTCTCAGTGTCTTTCATCAACGCTATATCCCAGCCTCTGGTTCAGAGCCTGGGCTAGAGCTCTGTAATACTCACTGAATGAGTGAATGGGTGAATGAATGGACACCTCACCACCACCCTGAGCACCACACACACCCCTCTGAGACTCACATGCAGGTGCCCGGCACAGATGTGCACATGTAAGTCTGCATGTGAGTCTCGGAGGGGTGTGTGTGGTGAGGATCAGGGGTGTACTTTGCTGGGTGTGTGTTTAGAATCACGCGCCATGGGGGTTTGTGCAGGTGAGGGTGTGTGGGAGTGAGTGTCCCGGACACAGCCATTGTCATTCAGCATTGCTGCGACCCACTGACCTGCAGACCTCACAGTGGGTGCCCAGGATGCTGTCCTATGGAGAGAGGCTGGGGTCCCCTGCTGTCTCCCCACTCCCAGTCCGTGGGGGGCATGTGATGCGAGGGACGGCCTTTGCCTACGTGCCCAGCCCTCAGGGTGAGTACTGCTCCCACACCCTGCACCCTCTTTGCCCACAGTTGACCACATCCCGGGTGAGGCCACTTCCCCCGCCTGTCCCTCCCCGCCTCCCTGCTGTGGGGCCTCTGGGAGCTCCTGACCAGGCTCCCTCCCTAGTCCTACACAGGATCCCGGGGACCTCTGCCTATGCCTTCCCCAGCCTGGGCCCTGTGGCCCTTGCCGAGCACACCTGCCCCTGTGGGGAGATCCTGGAGCGCCATGAACCACTGCCTGCCAAGCTGGCCCTGGAGGAGGAGCAGAAGCCAGGTGGGCCTGGGCTGGGGGCAGCAGGGGCAGCAGCAGTCCCCGCCCTGGCCTCTGCCCACTATGCTCATGGCTTCCCCCGACCAGAGCCCAGGCTGGTCTCCAAGCTGCGCCAGGCTGGCGCCATGCTGCTCAAGGTGCCGCTGATGCTCAGCTTCCTCTACCTCTTCATCTGCTCCCTGGACGTGCTCAGCTCAGCCTTCCAGCTGGCTGGAGGTAGGGCCCAGGTGGAAGAGACCTGGGAGGGGTTCCTGAAGGGCCGTGGACAACGCCAGCTCATGCTCCCCAGGGAAGGTGGCCGGTGACATCTTCAAGGATAATGCCATCCTGTCCAACCCGGTGGCCGGGCTGGTGGTGGGGATCCTGGTGACTGTGCTGGTGCAGAGCTCCAGCACCTCCACGTCCATCATTGTCAGCATGGTCTCCTCTGGCTGTGAGTTGGCCCACCACGGTGGGGAAGAGCCTGGAGGGGCACCCCAGGAGCTGGGAAGGGTGGCAAATAGGGAGCATGACCCCAGGAAGGCTGGCCTCCATTCAGCCTGACTCCCGTATCAGCCAGGGACATGAGAGGAGCCCAAACTGTAGCTGTGTGTGACCCAGATGATTTATGGCAAGAAACTAGCTTCCCTTGGCCGGGCGCGGTGGCTCAAGCCTGTAATCCCAGCACTTTGGGAGGCCGAGATGGGCGGATCACAAGGTCAGGAGATCGAGACCATCCAGGCTAACACGGTGAAACCCCGTCTCTACTAAGAAATACAAAAAATAGCCGGGCGAGGTGGCAGCGCCTGTAGTCCCAGCTACTCGGGAGGCTGAGGCCGGAGAATGGCGTGAACCCGGGAGGCGGAGCTTGCAGTGAGCTGAGATCCGGCCACTGCACTCCAGCCTGGGTGACAGAGCGAGACTCGGCCTCAACAAACAAAAAAAAAAAAAAAAAAAAAGAAACTAGCTTCCCCGATGGTGGGCTGTCTGGGCAAGTCAGGAATCCGTAGGCTAGGGCATTGGAAGGGCAGGCGGGAACTCTCAGGTGGGCGCCGATGCTGTAGTCCAGACAGGGCAGGGTTTCTCCTTCCTCAGGGAAGCCTCAGTTCTGCTCGAGGCCTTTCGTCCTATTGGATGAGGCTGACCCAGGTTACCAAGGATAATCTCCTTTTCTTAAAGTTAGCTGACTGTAGATGTGAATTGCATCTACAAAACACCTTACAGAACACCCAGGCTAGTGTTGGGTTGAATAACTGGGTACCACAGCCTAGCTAAGTTGACACATAAAACTAACCATCACTGGTCGGGCGTGGTGGCTAATGCCTGTAATCCCAGCACTTTGGGAGGCTGAGGCGGGTGGATCACTAGGTCAGGAGATCAAGACCATCGTGGCTAACACGGTGAAACAGCGTCTCTACTAAAAATACCAAAAAAAAAAAAAAAAAATTAGCCAGGCATGGTGGCAGATGTCTGTGGTCCCAGCTACTTAGGAGGCTGAGGCAGGAGGATGGAGTGAACCTGGGAGGCAAAGCTTGCAGTGAGCCGAGATCACGCCACTGCACTCCAGCCTGGGTGACAGAGCAAGACTCCTCCTCAAAAAAAAAAAAAAAAAACAAAACAAAAAACTAACCATCACGTTTGGGGGCACGTGTGCACACACAAGCACAAATCTCTATTTGCACGTAGGACATGAGCCCACGAGCTCTCATAACGAAGGCCTCACATGCATACACGTTCACATCCATACACCATGGGCAGCGCGTGTACATCTACTCACATGGATGAATGCACACACCTGTAAATGCACAGCCCGTGCCCACATGCACCTGTGACACCAAGGTTAGGCAGACGCAGCAGCATGGCAGGAGCGTCCACTGGGGACTGGGACATGGGTGGGGACCTGATAAGAGTTGTGGTAGGACCGTGGGGCAGGAGCTGGGTGACCGTCAAATTCGTTAGGACGTCTTCTCTTCTACCAGTGCTGGAGGTAAGCTCTGCCATCCCCATCATCATGGGTTCCAACATCGGCACCTCTGTCACCAACACCATCGTGGCCCTGATGCAGGCGGGGGACAGGACTGACTTCCGGCGGTGAGGGGGGCTGGGGGTTGGGGGCTTGTGCCTGGGGGAGGACAGCCCCAGATGCCAGGAACCCCGGGCGCGACCGCGCTCTGGCTGCAGCCTGCCTTGCAATGTGGCCTCCCTGCCCAGGGCCTTCGCGGGGGCCACGGTGCATGACTGCTTTAACTGGCTGTCAGTGCTGGTCCTGCTGCCCCTGGAGGCTGCCACCGGCTACCTGCACCACATCACTCAACTCGTGGTGGCCTCCTTCAACATCCATGGTGGCCGTGACGCTCCTGACCTACTCAAGATCATCACAGAGCCCTTCACGAAGCTCATCATCCAGGTGACAGCAGGGCCTGGCATGGGGCGAGGGTGGGGGTAGCAAGGGACCCAGCTTCCTTCACTCCCCCTGCCCACATCTTGCCCGCAGCTGGACAAGTCCGTGATAACTAGCATTGCCACCGGTGATGAGTCCCTGAGGAACCACAGTCTCATCCGGATCTGGTGCCACCCAGACTCCTTAGAGGTAAGTCCCAGGCCTAGCCCCAGGTAAGAGGACTCCCTCTTCAAGCTGTTGGTTTCATTGTCTGTTCAAAATGCTCCAGATAGAACTTGAAGATCATTTAGCCAGGAGAGGGCAAATATGTGGCCCTTCTACTGTGCTTACAGTAAACATTGCTAATTCCTCCCAGCTTCACACATTGCCTTAGGCAGACATCACCCATCAGAGTTATTATGTAGCTGATCTAGCTCAGTGGTTCTTGAAGTGTGGTCCCAGGCCAGCATCTTGGGTACCACGTGGGAACCTATTAGAGATGCAAATCACCCTGCCCTTCCCTAGACCTGCTGAATCTGGAAAGCCCTGGGAGTGGGGCCAGTGGCCTATACTTCAGCAGTTCCTCTGGGTGTGCTCCGTGCTCAAGTTTGAGAACCACTCATCTAGTGCAACCCTTAGGTTTCACAGGTAGAGGCACAGGTTCAGAGAGACTAAGAAACATGCCAGAGCTTGTCCTACCATGTCAGGGCCTGAGCACCCCAGAGGGGTTAGTGACTCAGCTGGGCCATGTTTTGGGACCCAGGTAATGGGAGGAGGAGGCGTGTCCTATAAGGACACCCAGGAAAGTAGGGTGAGCAGGAAGGTGGGCTGCACGGAGACCTCCTTGGAGATACAGCAGCCACTTGTGCTGGCATTGGGGATTCCTTCTCCTGGAGACTGCCACAGGCAGGAGTCCCTTGTCCTTCTGCACTGTTTCTGCTGCTTCTAATGCTGGGAAGATCTGTTTGAATCAAGTGGACACTCATGGACCACCCATTATGCCAGGCTGACAAGGAAGCAGGCAATTAGCACACTTCCTTACTCAGCCATAAAAAGGAAAATGCTCGGCCGGGTGCAGTGGCTCATGCCTGTAATCCCAGCACTTTGGGAGTCCGAAGCGGGCGGATCACGAGGTCAGGAGATCGAGACCATCCTGGCTAACAAAGTGAAACCCCATCTCTGTTGAAAAAAAAACAAAAAACAAAAAAGTAGCCGGGTGTGGTGGCGGCCTCCTGTAGTCCCAGCTACTCGGGAGGCTGAGGCAGAATGGCGTGAACCCAGGAGGTGGAGTTTGCAGTGAGCTGAGATTGCGCCACTGCACTCCAGCCTGGGTGACAGAGCGAGACTCTGTCTCAAAAAAAAAAAGGAAGACACTTCATCCAAACCACAATGCACCATATTTGCTTCTCCTTGATGCGTACATACAAGACATAACTTCATTTACAATGAGATATGAGGAAACCCAAAGCCACAGCACAAGCACAAGCCCTCCCCCCTCACCCTCCCACTTGCCACTCCTTGTGACTGGACCTTCCTCCTGGTGTGAACAGAAAACACTCATCTGACTCGCCCTGCGATGCTTCTTTGCGTCTGAAGTTGCTCCGGCTCAGCCTCTGAGTGTTCAAAGCAGCCTTACATAAAAAAGCCCCAGTGGGTAGCTTTTACGCTGACTTCGTGACCTCTTTAATACATCAAGCACCTTCTCACGAGCTCTGTGAGCACTCTCAGTGCTCTCTGAATCACCACAAGCCTCTAGACTTCATAGCAAAATCTGGAAGGGAGCGAAATCACACACTTTGATCTTCACACAGAGCAAGCCAGGGAAACCAGCTCTGATCCTCGCTGCCTCGGAGCTCCCCGCCGGTCACCTGCTGCAGCTTCGGGCAGGTCTCAGCCTGCAGCCTCCACATCCTCACCTGAAGTCGTCCTCACCCAGGTTCACTCCGTGGAGGCCGCCCTTGGGCCTTTCTCTACGGCTGCAGCTGCCACTTGTCCAGCTGGTTTCTCTTCCTCACTCTGCCAGGAAACGCTTTCCTTCAACGCTTTCTGTAAGGCAGGGTCTGATTTCCTCGGCTCGGAGAGTAGCTGGTGGGTGGGACCCAAGCTCTCACGTTCACCCTCTTTCTGGGACCCCGCCGAAGGAGTGTGACTCACACAGCAATGGATGTGCTTGGTCTTGCGAAGTGTGAAGTGTGAAGTGCGAAGTGTGAAGTGTGAAGTGCGAAGTGTGAAGTGCCTCCTGGCTCCTCCTGCCCAAAGACTTGGGTTTGTCCTTTGGCCGCAGAGTCTCCCTGTGCTTCCTTCTAACCTGTTCCCATTGACTCCAACTTCCACCACGCTGAACCTGAACTAGTCGCCAGGGAAGCTACGCACCCGGGAGAGGAGGCAAGTCCAAGGCCTTCCAGATGGGGAAGGAAGAAGCAGTGGCAGTTGTAGTGTTCAGACCCTGAGTCTCCCGGGACCCTGACATTGTCCTGGGAATCACCTTCTTACGTGGCCACACTGCGGATTATCAACTATACCTGCCTGGATTAAACAAGCATCTTTTGAGGACTTGCAACCTGGGAGGCAGGGATTATCACATCCCCCATTTCACAGATGAGGAAAACTGAGCCCCAGAGAAGTCCAGTGGCTTATAGGATACAAATCCTGGTGGAATCCTGACTCTCTATCTGGTTGCCTCTCCCACTCACCGGTCTGACATTCTACTATATATGTCTGTTTCCCATGCTGCCCATCAGGCCTGAAGGCCACCAGGTGACCACAGTCCCGTGGAGACCACCCCAGAGGTAGCGGGTGTTACTCTAAGGAGGAGTTCTCCTTTTCGCCACCAGATGGTGCTGCTGGCACAGTGCTCTCCCTCTGCTTCCAGAAGAACAAAGGCCCTAGCGCGCCCCTTCTTCTGTGGGGGAAACTACTGCGCAGGCCCACATCCTGACAGGCTTCTGTGAGCTTCATCACCTCCTTCAGTTCCCAGAAGGGGTCTCTTTAATTTAGGGTGTCCCTGTAGGCACTTAAATCCCAACTCCCTCTTCCATAATGCTGCCAACTAGCCCCTCGGAAAAGGTGGGCAGCATTATGGACTTCATGCTGCAGAGGAGGAAACTGAGGCCCAGAGAGGCTAAGTGTTTGCTCCAGTGTCACACAGCTGGGAACGGCTCAGCTGGGGTATGGACCCAGGGCTGTCCACAGGCCAATTCTGCTCTTCCCACAGAGCCCACCACCTGCTTCAGGTCCCTCTGGCCTCTCCTACCCGACCCCAGGCCCAGGCAGGGATGGGCACATCTTGGGAAGATGCCCCCAGATCCTGGGCCTCCCAGCTCTTTTATCTAAGCTGGAGTTTCCGTCTTCTCCCTCTACCCCCACAAAGCCCCAGGGCCTGCTCCCTCCCGGCAGTTCCCTCTCCGCCTGGCTTTGTCCCTCCTGCCACCTTTACCTTCCTCTCTTATACTTTAGGGTCTCTGGCCTCCCAGTCAGGGCCACACAGCCCCACGCAAAAAGGTCAAGGTTCTAAAAACCCAGAGGGCTTGGCCCTGCTGCTGCCCCTGCCAGTCCTAAGTCGGGACCCCAGTAAAGTTCCCCATTCTCCTCCAGCCTCCCCAGGACCCCACAGTCCTCCCCACAGAGACCTCTGGGCCCAGCCCAGGTTAGGTCAGTGGGGCACAGGTTGACCAGGCACCCACTCATTCAAGGGGTTGTCTGCTCCCTCAGCCTCCAGGCTGGGTACTCCCAGGAAGGTCCAAGCAGATTCCTCCCCAACAGGGCCAGGGTTCTCAGGTTCGTCGGCAGGGGGCACTGGTCCTGCCCTAGGAAGTCAGTCACACACACAGCCTCCCCACCATGTGATCTTGAACAGGCCCAGGGAGGGAGACGGTCACTCCGTGTAGGAAGACAGTTTACCGAAGGCTCACCATGAACCAAGCCCTGTGATGAGCGCTTTAAACACATTTCCCCCTGTAGCCTTCACAGCAGCTCTTCTCTTACACTGCATTAGAGAAAACGGGCTCTGAGAGGTGGCATGGCTTACCCAGAGTGGTTGGTATAAGAAGCAGGATTTGAACTTAGATCTGCCTAACAGCAAACAGCTGGCTCTCTCTGTCCCTTACCCTCGCAGCAGTTACCGTCGCTTTTCCAGCCTGGTTTTCCCATCTAGCCCATCACAACCTATTTTTTCCAGGCTTCTTGGCCTGCCATTCAGGCCCAGTCTTGATGGGTCCACAAGGCCCTGATGTGGCGAACTGGGAGCACACAAGAGCACATTGCCCCATTCAAGGGAGCACATCCCTCTAAAATAAACCCGGATATTACACCAGATGCCATAAAATTTCTTACCTTGGCCAGCGCAGTGGCTCACACCTGTAATCCCAGCACTTTGGGAGACCGGGGGGGGGGGGTGAATCACCTGAGGTCAAGAGTTCGAGACCAGCCTGGCCAACATGGCAAAACCCCGTCTCTCCTACAAATACAAAAAAATTAGCCAGGCGTGGTGGCGGGCGCCTGTTAACCCTAGCTACTCAGGAGGTGGAGGCGGGAGAATCGTTTGAACCCAGGAGGCGGAGGTTGCAGTGAGCCGAGATTGTGCCACTGCACTCTAGACTGGGCAACAGAACGAAAACTCTGTCTCTAAATAAACAAATAACTAACTTACTAGCCCAACAAGGCTAAAAATTAGTTGTCCACAGGCCAGGCTGGCCTGCTTCTGCTGACCTTCTTTGAGTTGTAAAGATAACTCTAAGTGGTTGCCAATATTTACAGATTGGGAGTTTGTTGCTTTTGGGGTTTTTGTTTTTGTTTTTTTGAGATAAGGTCTTGCTCTGTCACTCAAGCTGGAGTGCAGGGGTGTGATCAGAGCTCATTCCAGCCTCGAACACTTGGGCTCAAGAGATCCTCCTGCTTCAACCTCCTGAGTAGCTAGGACTACAGGTATACACCACCATGCCCTAATTTTCTTTGTGGAGACAGGGTCTTGCTATGTTGCCCAAGCTGGCCTCCCACTTCTGGCCTTGAGTAAGCCTCTCACCTCAGCCCCCAAAGTGCTGGGATTACAGCCATGAGCGACACTGCACCTGGCCCAGACTGGGAGATTTTATCTAGAACTTCAGAGTTGTGGCTTCTCTCATAGAAATTGGGCAATTTAGCCATGCCAGGCTGAGTCCCTGGATGGTGACAGTGACCAGGAGCTGAGTAACTGCTGACTCTATAGGCCCAGCAGAAACTCTCCTCACCTCTTCCACACATAGCCCGAGCTGCTCACTTAGGTTACCTGCCCAGCCCTGTGGCCCTCTGAATTGTACGGCCTCCCTGGGGAGCCCCTTTGTTTCACTGACAGTAGGTGACAGAAGAGATGTGTGGGCTGGGCCCTCTGTCCCCCTACATCCCCTGAGAATAAGGAATTGATCTAGAGGAGAATGGAGCTTGGGCTAAGGGTGTCTTGGAGGAGAGGAAGGAGCCAGGATGCTGGGGAAGGGGCACCAATAAAGGGATTGGTAATAAAAGATGAGGAAGGGAGAGTTTTCAGACAAAGAGGAACATGTTCAGCAGCACCGAATGCCACTGAGAGAGGGAGGAGAAGAAAGTCAGGAAGCCACAGATGTGGCCCTGGGGAGAGCTGGGCCAGTGGAGCGACAGGGCAGAACACACAGAGGGCCAGATTCTTGTGTGGCAGCTACTTTCATCTACATGTCCTCAGTGGAAGAGACAGGCTCAGAGAGGGCAAGAGACCCATGCATGGTCACAGAGCAGGAGGCCCATCTCCATCTTCCCCATCCTTCCCTAACCCCCATCTCGGCTCCAACCTCAGGCTATGTTTTCCTAATTCACTAAGTCACCCTCCTCTTAATGTAGACTCCCACCTCCATGTCGAGAGCAGAGGCCGACTCCAGCCAGACGCTTGGGAATGCCACCATGGAGAAATGTAAGTGCCTGAAACACGGTGTCCAGAATGGCGGGGGCAGAGCCTAGCAGTGGCAGGGCAATCCTGCACCAGCCGCCAGCCACTATTGTGTCCAGCCCCAGGAAGGACAGCTGTCAACCAGCCCATCTCCTGAGCCTCGGTCAAGCTCCGGTGTTAAGGCTCAAGGAGCCTGAGGTGGGGCCTTAGGCTCAGAGTCCAACCAGGTGGCAAAGGTGGGGACCTAGGAGTCAGGTGTGGGGTCAGCTGTCAGGAGCTCCACCCCCTGCAGGCAACCACATCTTTGTGGACACCAGCCTACCGGACCTGGCTGTGGGGCTCATCCTGCTGGCAGGATCCCTGGTGCTGCTGTGCACCTGCCTCATCCTCCTCGTCAAGATGCTCAACTCCCTGCTCAAGGGCCAAGTGGCCAAGGTCATCCAGAAGGTCATCAATACCGGTGAGCTGCGAGCAGTTGACTGGGCAGGGCCGCAGGATGGGCCTTTCCAGATCCTGCTAAGTCCTGTGACTGCCTTGATCTGGGTAAAGCCTACCATCTCTGAGCCTGTTTCCTGATGTGAACAAAGAAGGTGGTTTCTGATGCCACTGAGGTGCTGACAGCTGGTGGCTGCCTCTGACTGTGGTTCCATTTTAGCAGGTGGAGATGCTTGTTTGATTCAATCAACAAAGAGTTGATTGGACCATTGTTTGATTCAATCAACAAAGAGTTCTTACACCCCCATTGTGTGACAAGGGAGGTATAGTGCCAGGTATACACAGGTGAGACAAATGGAGATGGGTCCTGCCCTGAGGGGCTCACAGCCCAGCAGGGGAAGGCAAGCAATGAAAAATATGTGAGATTGGCAAGTGGCTCACACCTGTAAATGCAGCACTTTGGGCAGCTGAAGCAGCAGAATCACTTGAGCCCAGGAGTTCAAGACCAACTTGGGCAACATAGTGAGATTTTTTGTTTTTTTTTTTGTTTTTTTGAGACAGTTTCATTCTTGTTGCCCAGGCTGGAGTGCAATGGCATGATCTTGCCTCACTGCAACCTCCGCCTTCCAGGTTCAAGCGATTCTGCTTCAGCCTCTCGAGTAGCTAGGATTACAGGTGCCCACCACAACATCAAGCTAATTTTTTTGTATTTTTAGTCAAGACAGGGTTTCACCATGTTGGCCAGGCTGGTCTCGAACTCCTGACCTCAGATGATCCATCCGCCTCAGCCTCTCAAAATGCTAGGATTACAGGCATGAACCACCGTGCCCGGCTGAGACTTTGTCTCTACAAAAAAATTTAAAATTAGCTGGGCATGGTGGTGTGCTACTATAGTCCCAGGTACTCAGGAGGCTGAGTGGGAGAGTCACTTGAGCCTAGCAGGTTGAGGCTACAGTGAGCTATGATGGCACCACTGCACTCCAGCCTGTGCAACAGAGTTCAAAAATAAATAAATAAACATAGAAAAAGAAAAATAAAGAAGAAAGGAAAATGAATTAGGGGAATGCATTCAGAGAGAGGTACCTGCCAAGGACATAGCAAAAATGGCAATGCAGTAGGGTGTGGAAGAGATGGCTTCCAATGCGCAGTTTGAGGCCGCTCAGTGCAGCTGGTATTTGAACAGACACAAGTAGCCACGGTGCAGATGAAGAGCACTCTGGGTGGAGGAATAGTATGTGCAAAGGCTCAGAGGCAGGAACCAGCATGGCAGGTCCGTGGCACAGAAGGGTGGCCAGCAGCTGGCAGGAGCAGGGTAAGCAAGGGGATTGGCTGAGTGGGGTCAGTGAGGTGGCAGGGAAGGGGCCAGAGCATGGGGTCTCCAGGCTCTGCTCAGAGCCTGGACTTTAACGAGGGTAACATGAGCACTCAGAAGACCTGGGGCAAGGGAGCAACGCCATTTGATTTTCATTTTCTCTTTTTTGTTTTTTGAGACAGAGTCTTGCTTTGTCACCCAGGCTGGAGTGCAGTGGCGCAATCTCAGCTCACTGCAACCTCTGCCTCCCAGGTTCAAGTGATCCTCCCACTTCAGCCTCCTGAGTAAACTGGGATTACAGGTGTGCACCACCACACTTGGCTAATTTTTGTATTTTTGGTAGAGACAGGGTTTTGCCATGTTGGCTAGGCTAGTCTTGAATACCAAGCCTCCCACCTTGGCCTCCCAAAATGCTGGGATTACAAGTGTGAGCCACCATGCCCAGACTCTTCCTATTAACCATAAATTTTTTTAAAAATAGAGATGGGCTCTCACTATGTTGGTCAGGCTCGTCTCGAACTCCCAGTCTCAAGTGATCCACCCAACTCAGCATCCCAAAGTGCTGGGATTACAGGTGTGAGCCACCTTGCCCGGGCTTGGTTTTCATTGTAAACTTCATGCACTAGGAGGGGCCGAATGACAAATGCTAGAATAAGGGGTATCATGGGGCTGTGGGAGTTCAGAGAAGGGAGAAAAAGTCTGCTCCAGAGCAGGGGGTCAGGAAAGGCTTTCCAGAGGAAGTGACATCCATGCTGAGTCTGAGGATGAATATTCAGATGCTGAGTAGGATACTCCCAGCAGAGGGAACAGCCCCAGCAAAGGCACAGTCGCCTGACAGAGCCAGGCTGAGAAAGGCCTTTAATCCAGGAGCAGACGCCAAGTGGAAGCCACTGCAGTAGGCGCAAACCCCCATGGAGGTCCTCTCTCCCAATGCCCCCACGGAGGTCTGCTCTCCCCATGTCCCTGCTCTGACCCCAACCTGCTGGGATGCGGTTTCCTTGCAGACTTCCCCGCCCCCTTCACCTGGGTAACAGGCTACTTTGCCATGGTGGTGGGCGCCGGCATGACCTTCGTGGTCCAGAGCAGTTCCGTGTTCACCTCGGCCATCACCCCACTCGTTGGTGAGTGCCCACGTAGAGGTGGAGTGGGGTGGGCCAGGGCTGGCAGCGAAAGGGCTGAAGGAGACGCTGGGGAACTACTTCCTCTCCCTCTGCCCCCAGGCCTCGATGTGATCAGCATTGAGAGGGCCTACCCACTCACACTGGGTTCCAACATCGGCACCACCACCACGGCCATCCTGGCTGCCCTGGCCAGCCCCAAGGAGAAGCTGTTCAGCGCTTTCCAGGTGCGCTGGGAGTGTAGCCTCGCCTGGGGCAGGATGGAGTTGCGTATAGGGTGTGGGGCCTGACAAAGGTGTAATGACATGCAACAAATGTTTTGACTGCCTACTAAGGGCCACCTACTATGCTCAATGAAACCATTATGGACAAAGTAGACCCAATACCACCCTCGAGACCTTAGCATCTCATCGGGAGACACTGCTCATAATTACACCAATAAATAGCAGTGAATCGGATTTGCCCATAAGGAAGAGGAAAAGGCACTATAAGAGGGCGCCTGGCACAGTTTGAGGAATCCATTGCGGGGGTCAGGGCCGCAAATGGCAAAGGGGAATTATTCTAGGAGCAAAGGAGTAACTGACAAGCCAAGGCACTGACTGAGTGAGGGTCCAGAAACTGACATCAATCTTTTAGCTGCTGGATTTTGGCAGTATCTGCTGGGGGATTCCTGTGTGAGGGATCAGTGGGGAAAATGTGGGGAGCTCAGGGCAGTAGTTATTTACCAACTGGTCTAGAAGTATTTCAACATTTGCATAACCAGCATAGCTGCCCCGGGGTGATCTGGGGGCGGGGGACACATCACCCCTAAGTGGAAACTTTCCTGCTGCCCAGACCAGATTGGGGTTCCTATCATCTACCCCTGCTGGCCTGACCCAGGACCTGGGAGCCAGTGCCCACCTCAGCCCCTCTGCCTCATCCCCTGCAGATTGCCCTCTGTCACTTCTTCTTCAACATCTCGGGCATCCTTCTGTGGTACCCGGTGCCCTGCACACGCCTGCCCATCCGCATGGCCAAGGCGTTGGGGAAACGCACAGCTAAGTACCGCTGGTTCGCCGTCCTCTATCTCCTTGTCTGCTTCCTGCTGCTGCCCTCACTGGTGTTTGGCATCTCCATGGCAGGCTGGCAGGTCATGGTAGGTGTGGGCACGCCCTTCGGGGCCCTGCTGGCCTTCGTGGTGCTCATCAATGTCCTGCAGAGTCGGAGTCCCGGGCACTTGCCCAAGTGGTTACAGACATGGGACTTCCTGCCTCGCTGGATGCACTCCCTGAAGCCTCTGGACCGCCTCATCACCCGTGCCACCCTATGCTGTGCCAGGCCTGAGCCCCGCTCACCCCCGCTACCCCCTAGGGTCTTCCTGGAGGAGTTACCCCCTTCCACGCCCTCCCCCCGCCTTGCACTGCCTGCTCACCACAATGCCACCCGCCTCTAGGTGGTAGGCCCAGACTACAGCCTGGAATGGGGAAGGCCTGGGGTGGAAAGGCAGGGGAGGGAGGGTGTGTATATGTGTGTGCATGTGCTTGTGCCACCCTGGGTGCCAGTCTCTCCTTCTGTAGCTCCGCAAAGGTCTGGGCTTGTGTGACAGTGTCGGTGTGCGTGCATGTGTGGGGGTGAGTCTGCATGTGCACCTGTCATGTGTAGACGCTCGTATTTGTGTGCAGGTGTGCCAGCCCATGCACATATACACAGACACACCTGTGGGAGGCTTTGTGCAGGTTGCAGGATATCTGATACGAATTCAGGTCCTCTGCACGTGTACACATGACTAGGATAGACAGGAGTGAGGGTGGGTCTGAGTATATGACTGTGCAGCTGTTTGTGCATAGATGTTGGTGCCTGCCTCACTGAATTTGCACACCTCCCTGCCACCTTCCTTCCTCCAAGATACCCTCTCCTCATCGTCACCCAGGTCTTCAGCACCACTACAATTCCCTTCCCAACACTTGCCTGATGGAAAAAAAAAAAAAAAAAAAAAGGAATCAAAACTCTCCTTAGGCATTCGGAAGTCTTTTTGCTCTCCACCAATGGCGAAAGGGAAGACCAAGCCATGGGGTTCAGCAGCACCATCTCCCCTCAAAGACTGGCTGCAAGAGCAGCCTGCCCTGCCCAGGTCAGGTGCAGTTCCAGAGAAACCAGCCCTGCAGGCTCACACCCCAACCTTCAGTCTGGCCCTACCTGAGACTCCAATCCACAACTCAAACTCCCTGAAGCCCCTCCTAGGCCTGGGGCCACCCCCAAGGCAAGAGTAAGGAGGATTCTGCACCCCCAACCCCTGACCCCCACCTGGCTGAACTTCCTCTGGTCTCCCTCTGCCCTCTGAATTCACCCACCTCAGCCACACATCACTCCTTGCTGGCATAAGATCAGGGCTCCAGAATGAGTGACACGTGGGGTCTGCCGTGACACGTGGGGGAGGGGATGGGAAGCGGGGTGGTGGGCAAGAGAGGCCGTGCCCTGGGCCCCAGCACATGGAGGGCAGAGACCAGACACTCTCCCTCCCACTTTTGTCCACTATCTTTGGGCAGTAAACCAGGCCACAAACTCATCCAAGCTTTTCAATTCCCCCTCCTCCATAGGTCACCCTGCAACGGAGGCCTACACAGTGAGACTTCGGGGTAGGGATGCCAGAGTTCCTCCCTCTAGTCCAGGGACTCCTCCGGGGCCTTTTCGAAGACCTGGGGAAGGCAGGATGTAAGGTCTCAGACCCACTTGTGATAGTCTTGGACATGTGCCCTCTCAGTGGGCCCCCCTTGGAGAATGTGGGCAGAGATGCAGAGGCCTGTGAACCCCAGAACTGCTTTACAAGCTACCAGGCCCGTCCTGTCACCCACTCACACACCTTGCTAGTACGTGAGGTATGAGTGGAGGGGGGAGGAGCAAACTGGCCTCTAGCCTGACACTCTGATGGGGAGAGGTGTTCGCGGGATGGGGAAGAGGCTCCTTTTACTTGTCCTGCCTAATGTGTGGGAATATCTGCGAGAAAGGACGCTAAGGCGGAAACAGACTTTGAGAAGCCCCACCCTTGGACTCTTCCTCAGCTGCGGAGTGCCTAGGACCCTGGGAAGGCGCCAAGGAGCAGGAGTCAGGCCAGGAGACTCTGCAAGGCGTCCATGGGAGAGCAGGGTGGAGGGCACAGGAGCCTGGTAGCCTGTAGACTCAAAATCCCATCTCCACCAGGTAACCGTCTTGCAAAGACCAGTTTCCTTATTTACAACTCCTCCCACCGCGCAAGTGGAGAAAGAGCCAGCCGCGCCCAGGTCACAGTTTATTTGGCCCGCGCTACCAGTGGGCGGCCTGGCTGCCCGGCTAGGCGCCCTGCATGCGCAGCCCGCGTATGAGTTCGTGCACCGTCTTGTTGAGGATGCCCCCATGGACGCCGCGTCGGCCCATGAGCACCAGGAGCGCGCGCGGCGCGTGGCCCACGCACACGGCGCGCGGGTCCAGTCCCTTGGTGCGTGCGTCCAGCACGCCGTCGCCCTCGGCCAGCAGGTGGTCGCGGATGACGCAGCAGCGGCGGCCGCCCACGCTCAGGCCCGCCTGAAGGAAGGTGCAACGGTCGGGCCCCGTGAGCACACCCACCTCCTGCGGCGAGATGGCAGCCAGCAGGCCCCCGGGCCGCGAAGCCCACACGCAGCTGTTATCCGCATGGCCCACGATGGCCACGTCGTCGATGCGCTGGTCCCGCAACACTGCACTGATGTAGACCTTCCAGTCGCCCATCGCGCTCCGAGTGCGCCCCGCCGCCTCGTGCCTCTCGGAGCAATGTAGAGGCGCCACGCGGGGAAGGCCTGCGGCGCTGCGACGCAAGCTGGGGCTGTGACGTCACACAAGGCGCCGTACCGGAGGGACCACCCAGGCTGGGGCACGTGAGGCGTGGGCGTGTAGTGCAGGGGCAGTTCTAAGGTTATCCTGTAAGAAGGGTTTGGCAGAGCGCTGTGGCTCATTCCTGCAATCCCATCGCTTTGGGAGGCCCAGGCGGGAGAATCGCTTAAACTCAGCGAGATTTTAGGATCGTGTCGCTGCACTCCAGCCTGGGCCACAGAGCGAGGCCCCGTCTCTAAAAAAGAAAAAAACATTTAATTAAAAAAAATTTTTTTTGAGATGAGGTCTCACTATGTTGCCCAGGCGGATCAGGAACTTTTGAGCTCAAACAATCCTCCCGCTTCAGCCTCTCAAAGTGATGAGATTACAGGCGTGAACCACCGCATCTGGCCAATCTTTTTTTAATTTTAAAAAGCTGGTTTTGTGAACAAAAGGATGCTGTGTCTGGACAGCCAGACCTCCACCTGTAACCATTCAACCCCCAGATTGTGGTTCTTAAGCATGAGAGAACATCAGAATCCCCTGCAAGACTGTTTTTTTTTTTTTTTTTTTTTGAGACTGAGTCTGGCTCTGTCGCCCAGGCTGGAGTGCGGTGGCCGGATCTCAGCTCACTGCAAGCTCCGCCTCCCGGGTTCACGCCATTCTCCTGCCTCAGCCTCCCGAGTAGCTGGGACCACAGGCGCCCGCCACTTCGCCCGGCTAGTTTTTTTTTTGTATTTTTTAGTAGAGACGGGGTTTCACCGTGTTAGCCAGGATGGTCTCGATCTCCTGACCTCGTGATCCGCCCGTCTCGGCCTCCCAAAGTGCTGGGATTACAGGCTTGAGCCACCGCGCCCGGCCGCAAGACTGTTAAACAGATTGCTGGGCCCCACCCCAGACTTTCTGTTTAGCAGTGTAAAGTATAGCCCGATAATTTGCTATGTGTAACAAGTTCCCTGGTGAGGGTACTGCTAGCCAAGGGACTCTGAGACCTACTACCCTAGTGCGTGTTGGGGTGGGGACAATGATATGTCACCCACCCCTTAGGGTCCACGCCACAGTCAATGCTAACTCTCCCTCCCCCTCCCCCTCCCTCTTCCCCTCTCCCTCCCCCTCCCTCTCTCCCTCCCTCTCCCACCGTTTCAAGTGATTCTCCTGCCTCAGCCTCCTGAGTAGCTGGGACTACAGGCGCACGCCACCGTGCCAGCTAATTTTTTGTATTTTAGTAGAGACGAGGTTTGATCATGTTGCCTAGGCTGGTCTCGAACTCCTGAGCAATCCACCTGCCTTGGCCTCTCAAAGTGCTAGGATTACAGGCGTGAGCCACCGCGCCCGGCCAATGCTAAGTGTTTCTAACCATGATTCTCAACTTTGGCTGCACATGGAATTATCTGGGGAGTTTTGAAAATATACCACTACCCATGCCCCATCCCTAGACATAGTGATTTAATTGGTCTGAGGTGGAACTTGGGCATAGATTGGCTCAAAAACTCCCCAAGTGATCTTAGTGTATGGTCTGAGAACTATTGCTCTGTAAACAAAATGTTAGTGAGTTTCTCGTAAGGAATAACATGCAGGTTCTCCTTGCACAGGGCTTAGTACACAGTATCCTAGGCTCAGTAAACATTAGCTGGACCGGCATCTAGATTTTGCACGTTAAGATCTCATAGACCTTGTTCTCTGAGAGCTGTGGAGAAGCTGTAAATCGCTTTTCTGTCTTGGCATCTCCCGGCGGGACCCATGAAGAAAAGAGCTTTCCTTCTCAGCATTTTCAAAGCACTTTATTGAGTTCCTGCGCCATCCTGGCGCGGAGCTGGCCGCATTGGGGGAATGGGACACAATTTTGCCTTCCATGCCCCAGCCACTCTCCCACTGCGGAATCACCGAGGAGGGAAAGATGAGTCCCTGAGCAATCAGGAAGCGGTGTGCTCCCGGATCCAGGCCAGGTAGTAGGCCACATCGGTGTAGACGCCTGGCTTGTTGCGGTCACCACAGCCCGATCCCCAGCTGATGACGCCTTGCAGGGTGAGCCGGCGCTCTGCGGCTTGGTCCTCACACACCAGCGGGCCTCCGGAATCACCCTGGGTCGGAAACACGCAGCTCAGTGCTGTGGACCTGGGATTTGTGCCTGACGGCCTCGGGGAAGGGCGCCAACCGGGCTAAGGGCTCACCTGGCATGCATCGGTGCCGCCCTCGAGGAACCCTGCGCAGAGCATGCCGGGGAGGATGGAGGCTCCGTGCACGTCCGGTGCTGAGCAGCGCTCCAGGGAGAGGAAGGGTACCTGCGCCTCCTGCAGGAAGCTGGAATATTCCTCCGCCCCTGCGAACACCGAGCGCCTTCTTCACACCTCATCTGACAACGCTCGCCGCCCGGACGATGGACGAAGCTGCGCCAGGCGCTTCTAAACCCACTCATGCCCTTCCTCTCTTGCAGCAAGCCGGAGGGGGAGGAGATGCCATTAATTCAATTTCATAGGCAAGGAAGCTGAGGTCCAGGGAAGAGCCAGGATTTGAATGGGCGGGGCGGAAACAGAAACCCCACCCCCACCACCCATCCAGCGTCGCAGAACGTGGCTCCCACACTAGCCCGGAGCGCGGGGTCAGCGTCATAGTTGGACTTAGAAGCCCGGCGCCCAGAGGAAACCAAGAGCAAGTTCGATTATCCCTGTATCCCCAGGAGATTTGGGGAATCCCAGCAGTGAATCCCAGGCCCTGGGTGGCCCTACACATTCTCACAACCCATCAGGTCAGCGCCACCCATTCTGTAGGCACCCGGAATGATAACACAGTCGCGGGCTTCTCCCGCCTAACCCGGTGATCAAAGGCCTCCTCTCCTACCCTGCCCCTAGCAGTTGTGCCTACCCTCGAACTGGTGGCCCCAGCCAGCCACCTGGCAGAGCGCGGGCTCGGAGGGTCGCGCGGCGCCGCTTGGCAGGCACACCGGCTGAACGTAAGGCGACAGGAGCGCGCAGCTGCCGTCCGCATCCTCCTGAAGGCGCAACAGAGCTAACCCGGGCCGAGAGGAGCGTGAGGCGGGGATGCCGGGGGCCCATCCTCTCTTCCCGTCCCCTCGGGGCGCCCCCACGCACCCAGGTCGTGCTGGTAGCTGACGGGCGAGAAGGCCTCGTGCAAGCGGTAGGAGCGCACGGCCAGAGTCTGGCACTGTTCACAGCTGTGGTTATGGCGTTCCTGGCCGAGTACTACCGTCAGATCCTCGGGTGCCGGCCTGCGGGCGGGTAGGGGAGAGGCAGAACGCTCAGACCTGGCCACAAGCGTTCTGGGGAAGCCCCCTGCTCCCGAACCCCATCTCGTGTTCCAGATTCCTCCCCGGGAGCTCTGGAGGGGCGTGGAAAGAAGGGTGGGGCGGGAGAAGGTAGGGCACGGGTTCGGGTGCAGCGTGGAAGCAGCGCTGGGAGACGGAGGAGCCGCGGTCCCTGGGGCGGCGCTGGGCGGGCGGGTACTCGCCGGTCCTGCAGGCAGTGAGCAGCCGTCAGCACCCAGCAGGGGGCGATGAGGCTGCCGGCGCAGAAACTGTGGCCCCAGTACAGCGCGGCGATGTAGGGGTGCGCCCCGCGTAGCGCCACCAGCCCGCCAACGACGCGGGTCATCGAAGACAGACTCTTGCGGAGCCGCTGCCCGCAGCTCACTGAGCCGTTCCGGGTCAGGCGAGGCGGCTGCTCCTGCTTCACTGGCAAGGCTGTGGAGGAGCCGGGGCTGAGGACGCGGAGCCCGCGACCCGCCGGCCGGAATCTAGCTCGCCGCCCAGAGCCCTCTCGGCTCCTCCTTCCCCCCGCTTCCTAACCTCCCGGGGTCTGGGACTGAGGCGGGGTCCGGGTCGTGGGCTGAAGCTTCGGCGGTGCCGGCTGCGGGGGCATGAGTGGGACATGAAGCCCAGGGGACACTGGGGTCGGAGGCGCCGCCTGGGTTGGGGCCTGGCACTGTGCCACGTCGCAGTACTCCCAGCTTAGCCTGTCGCCGATCAGCACGAAGCACCACGGGCGGATGTCGTTGTCCGGGTTCCTGTAGCCACACGAGGGGGCGCCGTTAGAACCCCGGGAGCCCGGGGCCCTCGGGCGGAGGGGTCACCCAGCCCCACGCGGCGCACCGGCAGAAGGCGTGGCCGCCCAGTCCCCAGTTCCGCGCTTGCTCGGCCGTCACGTTCCGGTAGGTGGCCTCCGAGGTCCACGGCTGACAGGGCGCACCCGAGAGCGTGGTCCTGGCCAGGCCGCGGTAGCTGAGCCCGCGGCCATCATAGCAGCTCGCCTTGGTGTCTGAGGAGAGAGGGGGCTCCCTGGGCAGCCAGGGCTGGGCTCTCCTGCCGCCCTCTCATCCGCTTTCTGCACGCTCCCTCCTCCTCCCTGGCAAGCCCGTCCCACCTGGGGGCTGGCCTTCTGCTTCCTCCAGACCCTCACTCACCCAAGTCGCAGAAGGGTCCGGTGTAGCCCACGGGGCAGTGGCACAGGCGGTGGCCCTCCACCTCTAGGCAGCGACCCCCATGGAGGCACAGGTTGGTGCGGCAGGCTTGGGGAGGGAACGCAGTGAGCCACCCCGGGCCTAAAGAGCCCCCCAGAGAGCTCTCCTTCCCGGCACACCACCCGGCCTCCTGCCAGCCTGTCTTCCTGACGCTCCTCCTTGGCCCGTTCCCAACCATCTGCTCACCCTGGCTGGCCAGCTGCTGGCAGTGGGCATCAGGACCCTTGCACTGGCATCTGGCCACAGCTGCTTGCTCAGATCTATACCATATCTCATTCTCGTGGAAAAACCGGAGAAGCTGAGGCTCAAAGCACTTCTCTGAGGACAAAGAGGGACAGTGGTTCAGGAGAGTCTAGGACCATGCCAAGTCTCCTGGTATCCAACGACCTCTTCTGCAGGCCCAGGGTTGCCCCTGTCCCCCAGCACCCCTGCCCGGGTCCTCAGCGTCTCCTCACCTCTCTGGCAGTGGTTCCCAGTGAGGTGTTGTGGACAGAGACAGTGGGTGCCACTCAGCGTGTTCACACAGGTCCCCCCTTTCTGGCAGGGGCTGTGTTTACTGCAGTGGTCTGAGAGATGGACACGGTGGGAGGAAGAGCAGGGAGCTGAGTCAGACAGTTGGGGGCCAAGGCCCTACTTGAACCTACTTGCCTTGTGACCTTGCTACTCCAAGTTTCCAAGGCTTAGTTTACCCACCTGCAAAATGGGACCACTCCTTCCCAGAACTCTCCCTCTGGACTTCCAAAGGGTATTGTGGAGGGAGAGAAGGGGCTGGGCCCAGAATCCCAGGTGTGTGGGGTCTGGTGATACCAGGAGAGTAATGAGGCAGGAGGAGAGAGCCCCGGGCCACCCCAGAGGCTGTGTGTAGCACCTTTCACTTTCTTGGGCTCCACACAGTATCCCCATCGCTGGTCCTCATCAAAGTTAGGGCTGGTAGCACACCTGTAGAAAGAGACAAGACTTCCCTGCTCTGCCCAGGGGCCTGGCCCACCCTCCCCTATCACAGCCCCCTCTCACTGAGCAGAGTTCCTTAGACAGAAGGACAGCCAGGGCCCATGTCTCCCAGGCCCCTGCTCCAACTCCTCTGCGTAGTCTTACCAGGTCTGAGGGCCTGGCCGGCCCTTGTGGGTACATTTGTGGTACAGCCGCCGGTGGTACTGGAAGGGGAAGTGGCAGGGCTCCCCGGTGACAGTGAGAACTGCAGGGACAACACACTCCCTGAGGACTTCCCCTGTACTCAACTGTGCAGGCACTGCCCCTCAGGGTCTGGTTGGGAAAGGACAGACCCTCAAAAAGGCCGCTGTGCATTGAAAACACTTTCTGCTTTAAAAGTTGGCCGGTGGCTCAAGCCTGTAATCCCAGCACTTTGGGAGGCCGAGGCAGGCGGATCATGAGGTCAGGAGATTGAGACCATCCCGGCTAACACGGTGAAACCCCGTCTCTACTAAAAATACAAAAAAATTAGCCAGGCATGGTGGTGGGTGCCTGTAGTCCTAGCTACTTGGGAGGCTGAGGCAAGAGAATGGCGTGAACCCAGGAGGCGGAGCTTGCAGTGAGCTGAGATCACGCCACTGCACTCCAGCCTGGGTGACAGAGAGAGACTCCGTCTCAAAAAAAAAAAAAAAGTTGGGTTTAGGACTCAGACAGCTGGAGTAGACTGACTCCACCACCTGCTAGCTGTGTGACCTTGGGTAAGTCTGCAGTCCCAAGGCCAGGAAGAGCACTTGTCAGAAAGCAGGCACTTAATAATACTTGTTGAACGTTGAAGTCACTGTTAACCACTCTGAGCCTTGGTTTCCTTATCTGAAAAATGGCAGTAATAATACTACAGTTGATCCTCATTATTTTCTGGTTCTATATTTGAGAACATGCCTACTTGCTAAATTTTATTTGTAACTCCCAAGTCAATACTTGAAATGCTTTCATGGCCATTTGTGGACATGCACAGAGCAGTAAAAAATTTGCACACTCCCAGTTAAGGTTCAACAAGGCGTCACACTGCTGCTTTTGTTTCAGCTGTCGTATTGAACGAGTGTCCTTTTCAATCTACTTAGCGCAACGTTTTTCACACTTTGTGCTTTTGCTGGGGATTTTGCTTTTGGAAATGGCCCCTGAGCCTCCTGCTCAAGAGTTGTATAGTTCCTAAGCACAAGAAGGCTACCTTAGGGAGAAAGCGTGTGTTAGATACACTTCATTCAGGTGTGAGCTATAGTGTCATCAGCTTAGCATTGATGAATCAGCAACACATACATTAAATAAAACGTCTTTAAACAGAATCACACATAAAACGAGATTATATACTGTTGGTTGATGAAAATGTTGTGACCAGAAGCTCACAGGAACCTAATACTGTTTGCCAGTTCAATGTTCACTGTGATTTTACAGAACATAATCACCGCGAATAATGAGAATTGCCTGTGTCTTCTTCAGAGGAATTGTCGTGAGGCTTCATGAGATAATGCCGTGAAATGCTGAGCAGTGTCTGGCACATAGTACCTGCTTAATAAGCTTCTGCCACTATTTTGTTAAAGGCAAAGCGCACTTGCCAAGTACCAAACCAGAACCAGGACAGTAAATGGAAATGGATCTGAGATGAACCTATAAGATGCAAATGGCGGCTGGGCGCGGTGGCTCATGCCTGTAATCCCGGCACTTTGGGAGGCTGAGGTGGGTGGATCACCTGAGGGCAGGAGTTTGAGACCAGCCTGGCCAACATGGTGAAACCTCATCTCCACTAAAAAATACAAAAATTAGCTGAGCATGAAGGTGCGTTCCTGTAATCCCAGCTACTCGGGAGGCTGAGGCAGAAAACTGCTTGAACCCAGAAGGTGGAGATTGCAATGAGCCAAGATGGCGCCATTACACTCCAGCCTAGGGGACAGAGCGAGACTCCATCCCAAAAAAAAAAAAAAAGATGCAAATGGGATGGACGGACAGAGAGGAGGGGGACACTAGGCAGGGCATTAGGCAAGCATAGGGCACCAAGGTTGGGTAAGGCAAGAGGGAGGAGAAACTTTTGGGTGTGGGGTGAAGAGAGGAGGCTGAGGGAGTCCAGGGTTGGAATGAGCTGGGCCTCAATGCCATGCTTAGGGACTCAACCCCACCAAGTCAGGCCCACCAGGTTAGGGTCTATCTGGTTCACAGGCCCTGCTATGTGGCATGCTCTAGGTAAATTTTCTTTTTTTTTGAGACGGTGTCTTGCTCTGTTGCCCAGCACTTTGACAGACTCTTGCTCTGTTTGCCCAAGCTGGAGTGCAATGGTGTGATCTTCATTCACTGCAACCTTCATCCTCCTGGGTTCAAGCAATTCTCCTGCCTCAGCCTCCCAAGTAGCTGGGACTACAGGCACATGCCACCATGCCTGGCTAATTTTTGTACTTTTAGTAGAGACAGCGTTTCACCATGTTGGCCAGACCAGTCTCGAACTCCTGACCTCGTGATCCACCTGCCTTGGCCTCCCAAAGTGCTGGGATTACAGGCATGAGCCACCATGCCTGACCTCTAGGTAATTTAGTGTCTGGAAGAATGAAAGCAATGAGGAGCTATGGCAGGGCTTGAGGAAGGGGGAAATGGCAGGTACCCCTCATCTAAAAGGTAGTTTAATAATAAAAGCTAATTTTTTTTGAGACAGAGTCTCGCTGTGTCGCCCAGGCTGGAGTGCAGTGGCGCGATCTCGGCTCACTGCAAGCTCCGCCTCCTGGGTTCACGCCATTCTCCCGCCTCAGCCTCCGAGTAGCTGGGACTACAGGCGCCTGCCACCATGCCGGGCTAGTTTTTTGTATTTTTAGTAGAGACAGGGTTTCACAATGTTAGCCAGGATGGTCTCGATCTCCTGACCTCGTGATCCACCCGCCTCAGCCTCCCAAAGTGCTGGGATTACAGGCTTGAGCCACCGCGCCCGGCCAATAAAAGCTAATATTTTTAAAGCATTTCCATGCACCATTCCATTCAGGTGATGGACTGAATGCCTCACATGGGTTTTCCTTCTCAACAACCCTAAGAGGTTTACTATTATCAACCTGGTTTCGCAGAAGGGGAAATTGAAGCTTAGAGAACTCAGATTTGATTCTCACCCAGAGTCACCCAGCTCATAAGTGATAAAGCTGGGATTCAGAGGCATTCGAATGCCAGAGACCAGCTCTTGATCCTTCCTTGCCCATTGAAGGTCCTGGCCTCTGTGTGGCATGATTGATGCCCACGAGACATACTGGTGAAAGGAAAAGAAGGGGAAAAGCTGGGGAAACTGAGGAAGGCTGGCAGGATCCCAGGTGTGATGGCACCAGCAGCACATATCTCAAGCACCTGCTCTGAGCCAGGCTCGTGGGCACTTAGACACAGTTATGCCCTGCCCTCAAGGATCACACAGCTCACGATCACTCTGGTGCCCATGGGCATAAGACCTAGCACCAAGTAGGCACAAGACTAGATTGTCTTGAGACTGC
This sequence comes from Papio anubis, assembly GCF_008728515.1. Lineage (NCBI taxonomy): Eukaryota > Metazoa > Chordata > Mammalia > Primates > Cercopithecidae > Papio > Papio anubis. The sequence goes on from NC_044980.1 coordinate 170,102,875, forward strand.
ACATGCCGCACCATACACATCCCCACCCAAGGGTTCTCAGGAGGAGGAGCCACTTACCGACTGTGTGCTCTTCAGCTTTGTACTTATGCTCCTTGGGTGCTTTCCAAGGTGGAATCTACAAGGGAGAGAAGAAGGCAGGGAACTGCCTAGAAGTCATAGCCTGCCACCGATCTGTTGCTAGTCTGCAGCTTCCTCTCACAGCCCAGAAATGCAGAGATTTCCTCCCAAGACCCAAACCCTTTCTACCTCCTCCCATTGTCTTCTTAAGGCCCATCTCCCCCAGAAATGTCGGCTGTGCCCTTGTATCCACCCAGTCTGGTTATCTGTCTCCTCTGCCTGGGCCTTCGGGGCTGGCCTCACCTTTCCACATAGCCTCCTGGTCACCTGAACCCACAGGTCATGAGCAGAGACCATGGCTGTGATAGCGACCGCCCCCACCCCAGGACCATCCTGGGACAATCCTGGTTCCCACAGCACTCACCGAAAGTGTTGACTCCAGGCTCACCAGCAGGAACCCCAGGAGCAGCAGAGCCCTCATGGCGTCTGTCCGTTGGTCCAACTGCCTGCCCAGGAGTCCAGATCAATAGGGTTGGCCAAAGGTCTTGGAAATAGGGATTGGTCAAGCTGCCCCCCTGAGCCTGGTGGGGCACAGGCTGTTTATGGAAAGCCAAGTGGACTGACTTCCTTGGTCACCCGCTGAGGGCCAGGAAGTTGGGAGTTAGTGGGTGGGGGTGGAATGATGAAGAGCTGGGCTCCTCCTCTCTTTTCTAGACGGTGGGACTGGAAGCAGGAGAAGGGACGTTCTTGTGCTCTGGGTCCTGTGGAGATGAGGAGGTTAAGGAGATCAAAGAGAAGCTGCCTTTCACGGGCATCTTGGAGTCCACTGCGAAGTGTGTTCGTTTTCTATTGTCATGTAACAAATTGCCATAAACTCAGCAGCTTACAACAATGCCCATTTTCAATTTTTTTTTTAATTTTCTTTTTTCGAGACAGAGTTTCACTCTTGTTGCTCAGCTGGAGTGAAATGGCACGATCTTGGCTCACTGCAGCCTCTGCCTCCCGGGTTCAAGCGATTCTCCTGCCTCAGCCTCCCAAGTAGCTGGGATTACAGGCAACCACCACCACGCCCAGCTCATTTTTGTATTTTTAGTAGACACAGGGTTTCATCATGTTGTCCAGGCTGGTCTCGAACTCCTGTCCTCAGGTGATCCACTCTCCTCGACCTCCCAAAGTGCTAGGATTACAGGCGTGAGCCACTGTGCCCAGCCAGTACCCACTTACTAATTCACAACTCCGTAGTTTAAAAATCCCATGCGGGGAAGATTCACTTCCAAGCTCATTCAGGTTGTCTGCAGAATTCAGTTCCTTATGGTTGCAGGAATGGGGTCCCTACTTCCTTGCAGGCTGTCAGCCAGGGGCTATCCTCGGCTCCCTGAGGCCTGTGTTTCTGGTCATGTGTCTCCTTTTTTTTTTTTTTTTTTTTTTGAGATGGAGTTTCACTCTGTCCCCCAGGCTAGAGTGCAGTGGCGCCATCTCAGCTCACTGCAAGCTCCACCTCCCGGGTTCACGCCATTCTTCTGCCTCAGTCTCTCGGGTAGCTGGGACTACAGGCACGTGCCACCATGCCCAGCTAATTTTTTGTATTTTTAGCAGAGATGGAATTTCACCGTGTTAGCCAGGATGGTCTGGATCTCCTGACCGTTATTTGCCCACCTTGGCCTCCCAAAGTGCTGGGATTACAGGCCTGAGCCATCGTGCCCGGCCCAGGTGAGTTCTTAAAAGGAGACACATGGCGGGGCCCGGTGACTCACGCCTGTAATCCTAACACTTTGGGAGGCCGAGGTGGGCGGATCACAAGGTCAGGAGATCGAGACCATCCTGGCTAACATGGCGAAACCCTGTCTCTACTAAAAATACAAAAAATTAGCCTGGCGTGGTGGCGGGCGCCTGTAGTCCCAGCTACTCGGGAGGCTGAGGCAGGAGAATGATGTGAGCCCAGGAGGTGGAGCTTGCAGTGAGCCTAGGTCATGCCACTGCACTCCAGCCTGGGCGACAGAGTGAGACTCCGTCTCAAAAAAAAAACAGAAACAAAAACAAACAAAAAAAACTCACTTGATTAGGTCAGGCCCACCAAAGTCATTGTCTTTTTTTTTTTTTTTTTTTTAGACACAGTCTGGCTCTGTCCCCCAGGCTGGAGTGCATGGCACGATCTCAGCTCACTGCAAGCTCCGCCTCCAGGGTTCACGCCATTCTCCTGCCTCAGCCTCCCGAGTAGCTGGGAATACAAGTGTCCACGACCACACCAGGCTAATTTTTTGTATTTTTAGTAGAGACAGAGTTTCACTGTGTTAGCCAGGATGGCCTCGATCTCCTGACCTCGTGGTCCGCCCACGTTAGCCTCCCAAAGCACTGGGATTACAGGCGTGAGCCACCGCACCTGGCCCTGCCATTCTCCTTATTTTAAGGTCAATTTGGGACTTTAATTACATATGCAAAATTCTTTCACAGAAGCATCTACATTCGTGTTTAACAGAATAACTGGGAAGTGTGCAAGCATCAGGGGTAGAGATCTTGGGGCCATATTAGCATTCTACCAACCACAGGAAGTGAGGCAAGAAAGCAAATGATTTCATGAGAAAAGTGCTAAACCAAGGGGCACTAAGTTGTGCAGCTGGAACACAAGAGAAGATGGGTTCTGCCCAGTATCTGTCCTGGTTCGGTAATGACACCTTGATTTTTCCTTTAACAATGACTCCTCTCTTACTTCTTCCATGGGCTCTAGTGCTGCCAGCTCTACCCTCAGAACTAGGGCTATGGGTGTGGCCTAGGTCTGGCCATTCAGGGCATGGCATGGACCTAGGTCTGGCCAATCAGGGCATGACATCTCTACTCCACAGTGATTGGTTCAGAGATAAGCATATACACAACTTAGGCCAATTAAAGTGCTAGTTTAGGACTTTTGCCAGAACTTTTGGGAAAGCAAAAAAGTTGCACTGGGGTTACTAAGCACAGAGCATGTGGGTCTGAACACGTTGATGATCACCTTTGTCACTGTCTAGGGAGGGCCTGTTTGAGAATGAAGCCTACACATAGGAAAAGCAGAGCAAACAGGGCAGAAAGGATGGAGGGATGCTGTGGCAGACGGCCTCAAAGACAGTCCCCATTGATCTTCACCACCTAGGATTCATGCCTTTGTATAGTGTCCTCCCACATTGAGTTAGGGCTGTTCAGTGTGTCCTTTAGAATATGACAGAAGTGGCTGGGTGCAGTGGCTCACGCCTGTAATCCCAGCACTTTGGGATGCCAAGGCAGGCGGATCACTTGAGGTCAGGAGTTCAAGACTGGCCTGGCCAACATGTTGGCCAAACCCCGTCTCTGAAAAATACAAGAATTAGCTGGGCGTAGCGGCACGTGCCTGTAATCCCAGCTACCCGGGAGGCTGAGGCAGGAGAATCACTTGAACCCAGGAGGCAGAAGTTGTAGTGAGCAGAGATTGCACCATTGCACTCCAGCCTGGGCGACAGAGACTGTCTACCAAAAAAAAAAAAAAAAAAAAAAAAAAGAATATGGCAGAAGTGAGGGTGTTGGACTTCCAAACCCAGGTCATAAAAGACATTGCAGTTTCTGCCTCAGTCTCTTGGATTGCTCACTCTGAAGGAAGCCAGCCACTACACTCTAAGGACACGCATGCAGCCCTGCAGAGAAGCCCATGTAGGGAGAAGGTAAAGCGCCCTGCTGACTGCCAGTGCCAATTTGACAGCCACATGAATGAGCTGCCTTGGAAGTGGATACTGCAGCCCTGACTGATATTTGGCTTGCAATCTTGTGAAAGACCTCAAGGCAAAACCGACCATCAGAAACTGTGATAAATCATCATTAAATGTTGTTGCTTTAAGCCACAAGTTAGGGTGATTTGTTATACAACATTTGAGAACTAATACTGATGGACTGATTTCTCATGACTTTGACAGCCTAGATCCTAAAACTAGAAGTATCCTTAAGACTTGGTCAGTTATGGCCAGGCACAGCGGCTCATGCCTGTAATCCCAACACTCTGCGGGGCTGGGAATCACTTGAGGATCACTTGAGCCCAGGAGTTCAAGACTGATGTAGGCAACATAGTGAGATCCCAACTCTCTGGCTAAAATTTAACATTAGCCAGGCGTGGTGGCACGTGCCTGTACTTTCAGCTACTTGTGAGGCTGAGGCAGGAGGATTGCTTGAGCCCAGAGGTCCAGAATGCTGTGAGCTATGATTGTGCCACTGCACTCCAGCTTGGGAAACAGAGTGAGACTGTATCTCAAAAAAAAAAAAAAAAAAAAAAAAAAAAAAAGACTTCTCAGTTATATGAGCCAATAAAACCAATTTGAGTGGACTTCTGTCACTTTCAGTTAGAGTCCTAAGTTATCCCATAAGTAATTTACGGGAAATGAAAACAGAACGGAGCAATGTATTAATTCTGCTGGAAGACAGGCAGGCTGCGGAAGACTTCTTGGAACAGAAACGCAGAAAGAGGAGGGCAGGAGAGGAGGGGCATCCTTCCAACCTCTGGTTTCGAAGTCATTGATGTGACAGCTGTTAACTCCACGATGAAAGTGAAACTATTAGATGCATTGACGAGTCATTAAAGCGAAAGCACCTTTGTCACCTTTTTTTTTGTTGTTGTTTTAAAGAGACAGGGTCTTACTAAGTTGCCCAGGCTGGCCTGCAAATCCTGGGCGCAAGTGATCCTCTTGCCTCAGCCTCCTGAGTAGCTGGGATTACAGGTGTATGCCACCATGCCTGGCTCTGTCAATTCTTTTTTTTTTTTTTTTGAGACAAGAGTCTCCCTCTGTCGCCCAGGCTGGAGTGCAGTGGCGCGATCTCGGCTCACTGCAAGCTCCGCCTCCCGGGTTCGTGCCATTCTCCTGCCTCAGCCTCCCGAGTGGCTGGGACTAGAGGCGCCCGCCACCACCCCCGGCTAATTTTTGCATTTTTAGTAGAGACGGGGTTTCATCGTGTTAGCCAGGATGGTCTCGATCTCCTGACCTCGTGACCCGCCCGCCCTGGCCTCCCAAAGTGCTGGGATTATAGGCGTGAGCCACTGCGCCCGGCCGGCTCTGTCAATTCTTGGTTGCACCTGAGTATAGACCCTGGCCCTAAGGCCACTCCCACATTGGCTCCTTCCTCTCGGGGAGAAGGCAGCTGTTCCTCTAAATGGAAGGCGCCTTTTGAACAAGTCTTCGCCCCAAGCAGGGGTTTGAGGCAGAGTGAGTAATACAACTGCACAGAAGCCTGAATGCAGCATGTCAAATGGGGAATGTGGTGAGCATAGGGAGCCTTGTAGGGAGTGTGAGATGAGGCGTGAGGTGGACATTAATGGGCATTTGGATGTTCAACATCCATCTCCCTTCCTCTTCCCCTCCCAGTTTCATTTTGTGATCACGCCTCCCCAGTTGTGGTGGTGAAAGGCTACTTTATTGGCCAGGCGCAGTGGCTCACGCCTGTAATCCCAGCACTTTGGGAGGCCAAGGTGGGCGGATCACAAGATCAGGAGATTGAGACCAGCCTGGCTAACACAGTGAAACCCCGTCTCTACTAAAAATACAAAAAATAAGCCGGGCCAGGTGGCGGGCGCCTGTAGTCCCAGCTATTCAGGAGGCTGAGGCAGGAGAATGGTGTGAACCTAGGAGGCGGAGCTTGCAGTGAGCCAAGTTCGTGCCACTGCACTCCAGTCTGGCTGACAGAGTGAGACTCTGTCTCAAATATATATAAATATATATATTTTTTTCTTTTCTTTCTTTTTTATTTTTTGAGGCAGGGTGTCACTCTGTTGCTCAGGCTAGAGTGCAGTGGCATGATCATGGCTCACTGCAGGCTTAACGTCCCAGGCTCTAAGCGATTCTCCCACCTCAGCCTACCAAGTAGCTGGTATACAGGTGTGCACCACCACACCCAGCTAATTTTTTAATTTTTTGTAGAGGTGAGGTGTCACTATGTTCCCCAGGCTGGTCTCAAACTCCTGGGCACAAGCTATCTCCTCAACCTCAGCTTCCCAAAGTACTGGGATTACAGGTATGAGCCACTGCACCATATTTTTCAAATATTTGAATATTTGAATATTTCTCAAATCTCTCCATCTCTCTCAATTTCTACTGCCTCTTCTTTGACTTCCAGAAAATTCAAGGTGGCTACAGCTGTGAAACACAATTTGAGAGCCAGTGATGGACGTCTATCATTTCCTGTTTACCATTCATTCTCCCTGCTTCTAGAAATGGCCTTCAGTGTTTCTTTGGGGAATCGCTCCTCTCCACTCTGCATCAATATACATAAAATAAAGTCTACCCCATCCCTTGGCTGAGGGTGGAGTGGGCATTTGATCTAGACCTGGCCAATCAGAACACCACCTCTGCCTGTCTTCAGCGGTTGGTTCAAAATGAACACCTGAATTAGCTGGGTGTGGTGGCACACGCCTGTGGTCCTAGCTACCTAGGAGGCTGAGGTGGGATGATGGCTTGAGCCCAGGAGGCAGAGATTGCAGTGAGCCAAGATGGCACCACTGCACTCTAGCCTGGACGACAGAGCCAGACCCTATCTCAAAGAAAAAAAAAAAAAAAAAAAAAAGAACACCTAACCCACATCAAACCAGTGAGAGGCAGCCCCAGGATTTTTGCTGGAATTATAAAGCTAGAGGCGTTCTCTTTCCATGGAGGTTGCCACATTCCTAGCAAATGAGCCTGGAGCTGCTGGCAGCCATCTTTAACATCTCAAAAGGAGAACCTACCTGAGAATAAAGATAATAAAGATTAAAAGCAGAGACAGAGTATGGACGCTGGGCACGGTGGCTCACGCCTGTAATCCCAGCACTTTGGGAGGCTGAGGTGGATGGATTATCTGAGGTCAGGAGTTCGAAACCAGCCTGGCCACCATGGTGAAACCCCACCTCTACTAAAAATACAAAAAAAATAGCTGGATGTGGTGGCGTGCCTGTAATCCCAGCTACCTGGTAGGCTGAGGCAGGAGAATTGCTTGAACCTGGGAGGCAGAGGCTGCAGTGAGCTGAGATAGTATCACTGCATTCCAGCCTGGCAACAGAGTAAGACTCCGTCTCAAAAAAAAATAAAGAGCAGAGCCACGGTATGAAGAGAGAGATTTTGGGCCGGGCATGGTGGCTCACACCTGTAATCCCAGCACTTTTGGAGGCTGAGGCAGCTAGATCACGAGGTCAAGAGATCGAGACCATCCTGGCCAACATGGTGAAACCCCGTCTCTACTATAAAATAAAAAAAAAAAATAGCCAGGCGTGGTGGCATGCAACTGTAGTCCCAGCTACTCGGGAGGTTGAGGCAGGAGAATTGCTTGAACCAGGAAGGTGGAGGTTGCAGTGAGCCGAGATCACGCCACTGCACTCTGGCCTGGCAACAGAGCGAGACTCCATCTCAAAAAAAAAGAAAAAAAAGAAAAAGACAGATTTTGAATGACACCATTTAAGACCCAGCATCCAGAGACGTTTGAAGTCAGAACCACCCCCTATGCTTTTCTGTTACTTGAACCCCAAAATTCCTTTTTTTGCCTAAGCCACTTTTAGTTTCAACCAAAAGTCCTAACTTATGCTGCCAGAGTTCATGCACTGTTACCAGGAAGTTCCTAAAACAAAACAAAGCAAAACAAACCCTTCATGTGATTGTGATGGGTAAGTCAATAGTTTAAAGGACAGGAAAATACCGACCTTAGAAGCAAGGTAGGGAAGCTCTGGACTTGAGTCAGGAAGCCTTCCACTCCCACCTTGGCCACCGCCCTGCAGTGTGATGATGGCTAAGAAGCTCGGCCTGTCTCAATCTGCATTGCCACGCCTCTGTAGGGAGGGATGGGCACTCATGCTGTCTGATAGACTTGTTGAGGTGTTTGAATGGGATTGCATGTGAAAAGGCAGAACCTGGCATGTGGTTGGAGCTCAGTCCATAGAGGTGTACAAAGAAACTTTCCAATGCGGATACATTTTTCTCTCTAATTTCTGCACACTTGTCCCCAGATCTTCTTGCACATCTGCCTGTCTTCCACCAACTCCTTTAGACCAGAGCAGAAAGGCACTGTCCCCTTGCCCTGGCTTCTGTCTTTCTACAGCTGGGCTTACCTGCCCAGGTAGCTGGGATTACAGATGTGTGCCACCATACCAGCTAATTTTTTTGCATTTTTAGTAGAGATGGGGGTTTCACCACGTTGGTCAGGCTGGTCTCAAACTCCTGACCTCAGGTGATCCACCCACCTCGGCCTCCTGAAGTGCTGAGATTACAGGCATAAGCCACTGCTTCCGGCCAAGATAGAGTCTTTACACAAATAAAAGCCATTCTTTCTTCCAGACCAGTGCCATCTGAGAACTTTCTGTGATCATGGATGTGCTCTCTGTCTCTGTTGTCTAATACAGTAGCCACTGATTACACAGGGCTATTGAGCACTTGAAATGTTTGAAATGTGGCCAGTGTCACTGAGGAACTGAAGTTTGATTATTTTATTGTTAGTTTTGAGAGACAGGGTCTCGGTCTGTTGCCCAGGCTGGAGTGCAGTTGTGCCATCATAGCTCACTGCAGCCTCAACCTATTAGGCTCAAGCCATCTTCTCACTTCAGTCTCCTGAGCAGCTGGGACTACAGGCCTGAGCCATCATGCTTGGCTTGTAGTTTTTGTAGAGACAGAGTTTTGCTGTGTTGCCTAGGCTGGTCTTGAACTCCTGGGCTCAGGTGAACTACCAGCTTCAGCCTCCCAAAGTGTTGGGATTACAGGCCACCACGCTGAGCTTTTTTTTTTTTTTTTTTTTTTTTTTGGAAAAATGGAGTCTCACTTTGCTCCTGTCTGGTCTTGAACTCCTGGGTTCAAGTGATCCTCTTCTTGTTTCGGGAGTAATCCTCTTCCTGCCTTCAAATGATCCTCCTCCTGCCTTCCAAAGTGCTGGGATTAGAGGCATGAGACACTGCGTCTGGCCTTGATTTTATATATATATATATATATATATATGGAGAGAGAGACAGAGAGAGAGAGAGAGAGAGAGGGAGGGAGGGAGGGAGTTTCACTCTTGTTGTCCAGGCTGGAGTGCAATGGAGCAATCTCAGCTTACTGAAACCTCCACCTCCCAGGTTCAAGTGATTCTCCTGCCTCAGCCTCCCAAGTAGCTGGGATTACAGGTGCCTGCCACCACACCCAGCTAATTTTTGCATTTTTAGTAAAAACGGATTTCACCATGTTGGCCAGGCTGGTCTTGAACTCCTGACTTCAGGTGATCCACCCGCCTCGCCCTCCCAAAGTGCTGGGATTACAGGCATGAGCCACCGAACCCAGCCAAATTTAATTAATTTAAGTAGTCACATGTGACTAGGCGATACCATATTGGACAGTGCAGTTCCTGACGGATGCAGGAAGAAGGTCAGTGTGTGGCTGCTGGTGCACGCCGAATGAGAGGGAGATGGCATGAAATAACGCTGGAGAGGGAAACAGGGCCCGGATCAAATTGGGCCATTGTAGGCCACAGGGAAGAATATAGGGTTTTTAACATTTTAATTGTTTATTTTTTGTAGAGATAGGTCGCACAATGTTGTTGTCCATGCTGGCCTTGAACTCCTAGGATCAAGTGATCCTCCCACCTCAGCCTCCCAAGTAGCTGGGACTACAGGAGGGTTTTTTTTTATTATTTTTTTTTTGAGACAGGGTCTTGCTGTGTTACCCAGGTTGGAGTGCACTGGTATGATCATGGCTCACTGCAGCTTCAAGGAGGTTTTATTTTATTTATTTATTTATTTATTTATTTATTTATTTATTTATTTGAGACGGAGTCTCGCTGTGTCGCCCAGGCTGGAGTGCAGTGGCATGATCTCGGCTCACTGCAAGCTCCGCCTCCCAGGTTTACGCCATTCTCCTGCCTCAACCTCCGAGTAGCTGGGACTACAGGCACCTGCCACCACACCCGGCTAGTTTTTTGTATTTTTAGTAGAGACAGGGTTTCACCATGTTAGCCAGGATGGTCTCGATCTCCTGACTTCGTGATCCACCCACCTCGGCCTCCCAAAGTGCTGGGATTACAGGCTTGAGCCACCGCGCCTGGCCCAAGGAGATTTTATTTTTTAAGTGTAATGAGAAGCGTATTAATTGTCTATGGCCGCATAACAAATTGTCCCAAAATTTAGCAGCTTAAAATGACATTTATGTAGACTGATTTCAGTGATAACTCTAGTTCTCTCATGTGGGCCAGCCTCACATCAATTAAACTCTTTTTTTTTTTCTTGAGATGGAGCTCTGTCACCTAGGCTGGAGTGTGCAGTGGCATGATTTCGGCTCCCTGCAGCCTCTACCTCCTGGGTTCAAGGGATTCTCCTGCCTCAGCCTCCCGAGTAGCTGGGACTACAGGTGCCCACCATCACACCTGCCTAATTTTTGTATTTGTAGTAGAGATGGGGTTTCACTATGTTGGCTAGGCTGGTCTCAAACTCCTGACCTCAGGTGATCCACCCACCTTGGCCTCCCAAAATGCTGGGGTTACAGGCATGAGTCACCCCTCCCAGCCATAAATTCTTTTTTAAAAAAAGGTATTTATGGGTCACAGTTTCTATGGATCAGGAACCTGGCACTGTTTAACTGAGTGCCACTGGGTCAGCATCTCTCACGAGGCCGCATCGGAGGGTCAGCTGAGGCTGCTGGGGGAAGGATCCACTTTCAAGTTGACTTACAAAGCTGCTGGCTAGAGACATCAGTCACCTGCCACATAGGTCTCTCTGTCTCACAACATAACAACTGGCTTCTCTCAGATTGAGCCAGTGAGGGAGCAAGAGGAGTTACCTAAGCTGGTAGCCACAGTCTGCAGACGGAGGTCTCGCTTATCGCCCAGGCTGGATTGCAGTGGCCCGACCTCGCTCACTGCAAGCCTCCTCGGTTCACGCCCCATTCTCCTGCCTCAGCCTGAGTAGCTGGGACTACAGGCGCCACCACGCCTCGCTAAGTGTATCTTTAGTAGAGACGGGTTTCACTGCAGCAAGGCCAGGATGGTCTCGGACGCCTGACCTCGATCCGCCTCGCCTCGCCTCCCAAAGTGCTGGGATTACAGGCTTGAGCCACCGCCAAGCCACAGTCTTTTTTTTGAGACGGAGTTCTGTTTCCACAGCCTAGGGCTGGGAGTGCAGTGGCCGGATCTCGGCTCACTGCAGCTCCACCCGGGTTTACGCCATTCTTTCCTGCCTTCAGCCTCCCGGCAGCCGGGACTACAGGCTGCTCACCACCCGGGGTTGGTTTTTTGTACTTTTAGTAGAGACGGGTTTCACCGGTTGGGGCCAGGATGGTCTCGACCTCCTGGACCTTGTGATTCGGGCCTGCCCTGGCCTCCCAAAGTGCTGGGATTACAGGCTTGAGCCACCGCGCCCGGCTGCCACAGTCTTTTAGTAATCTCATGTTGGAAATGACTTCCATCACCTTGGCTGCATTTTTTCCATTGGAAGTGAGTCAAGCTGGGTGCCGTGGCTCACGCCTGTAATCCCAAGACTTTAGGAGGCCAGGGAGGGAGGATTGCTTGAGCCAGGAGTTTGAGAGCAGCCTGGGCAACAAGGGGAGACCCTATCTCTACAAAAAAATCAATTAGCTGGGTATGGTGGCATGCGCATGTAGTCCCAGCTACTTGGGAGTCTGATGTAGGAGGATCGATTGGGCCCAGGAGGTGGAGGCTGCAGTAAACTGTGATTGCGCCACTGCACTCCAGCCTGAGTGACAGAGCAAGACCCTGTCTCTTAGGGAAAAAAAATGTGGCTGGGCACAGTGGCTCACGCCTATAATCCCAGCACTTTGGGAAGCTGAAGCAGGTGGATCACCTGAGGTCAGGAGTTTGAAACCAGCCTAGCCAACATGGCGAAACCTCATTTCTAACAAAAATACAAAAATTAACCAGGCGTGGTGGGCGGTGCCTGTAATCCCAGCTACTTGGGAGGCTGAGGCAGGAGAATTGCTTAAACCTGGGAGGCAGAGGTTGCAGTGAGCTGAGATTGCGCCACTGCACTCCAGCCTGGGCGACAGAGCGAGACTCTGTCTAAAAAAAAAAGAAAAGAAAAGAAAAGGCCGGGCACAGGAGAGGCCCGGTGGCTCACGCCTGTAATCCCAGCACTTTGGGAGGCTGAGATGGGCAGATCACTTGAGGTCAGAAGTTCAAGACCAGCCTGGCCAACATGGTGAAACCCCATCTCTACAAAAATTAACTGGGCGTAGTGGCACGCACCTGTAGTCCCAGCTACTCGGGAGGCTGAGGCGGGAGAATTGCTTGAACCCCAGAGGCGGAGGTTGCAGTGAGTGGAGATCATGCCACTGTATTCCAGCCTGGCAACAGAGTGAGAATCCCACAGAGTGAGACTCCGTCTCAAAAAAAAAAAAAAAAAAAAAAGACAGAAAGAAAAAGAAAAATGCCGAGTGTGTTGGCTCACACCTGTAATCCCAGCACTTTGGGAAACTGAGGCGGGCAGATCACAAGGTCAGGAGTTCCAGACCAGCCTGGCCACATGGTGAAACCCCGTCTCTACTAAAAATACAAAAAATCAGCCAGGCGTGGTGGTGAGCGCCTTTAATTCCAGCTACCCAGGAGGCTGAGGCAGGAGAATTGTGTGAACCCAGGAGGTGGAGGTTGCAGTGAGCTGAGATCGCACCATTGCACCCCAGCCCGGGTAAGGAGAGCAAAACTCCATCTCAAAAAAAAAAAAAAGTGAGTCAGGAGGTCCACCTGACACTTAAGGGGATCTCAAGGGTGTGAATACCAGGAAGAAACAGAGATCCCTGGCAGCAGGGGTACCTTGGAGGTTGCCTACCGCAGTCTGCCACTGGAGAGTTCCGAGCAAGAGAGTGACACGATCCAGCTGATAGTTTTTAAGACAGGCCATCCAGTCACACGATACAAGATTAACGGTGCAGAAGGGAATAGGGTGAAAAACCTCCCTCCTGCCCCTGTCCCCAGCCATTTAACTACCCCTTCCCAGATGCGAACAGCACTTCTGCTGCCTCATGTGGCCTTCCCAAAGTGGCCAACATGTATATAAGCAAAACTGTCTGTGGTGGTTGTTAGTGTTGTTCACCAAATATTTCCAATTCTTTTCTCCTTCCAGGCCTATAGTAGTTATGCCAGATACCTGTTTCTGCATTACAAACTACTCCAAACTTAGTGGCCTGCTTTATTATGCTCATGGATTATGTGGGTTGGGAATTCAGGCAGGACTCAGCGGGGAAGATGCCAGGGGCCTCAGCTGGATACTTGAATGGCTGAGGGTGACTCAAATTGCCAGGGGCGGAGGCTTCTTCACTCACATGTCTGGTGCTTGGGGTGGGATGACTGGATCATCCCAGCATCCTGGGCTCAGCTGGGATTGTCAACCACAGCAGAGCACACACGTGTGGCCTCTCCATTGGGCTAGGGCTTCTCACAGCAGCGGCTGATTCTGAGGAAACAGCCCAAGAGGACAGTTCTGGAAAGCCGGCATTTTGTGAGAGCCAGGCCATATGGCCTTTTCTGACCTGGCCTCAGACTTCACTCTGCATCATTTCCACCATATTCTACCAACGACAAGAGAGTCATTAAGGTCAGACCAAATTCAAGGGGAGGGAAATTAAACTCTATCTCTTGCTGTGGGGGTGGCAAGGTTCCATTGCAGGAGTGCCTGTGGGATGGGAATGCATTGTTACACTCATCTTCAGAAAATATAATCTGCCATAGTAATGTTGTGTCTCCTCACTCCTTTATTTATTTATTTATTTATTTATTGAGACAGAGTCTCACTCTATCTCCCAGGCTGGAGTGCAGTGGAATGATCTCAGCTCACTGCAGCCTCCGCCTCCTGAGTTCCAGCAATTCTCCCACCCCAGCACCCCGAGTAGCTGGGACTACAGGTGTGCAACACCACGCCTGGCTACTTTTTGTATTTTAGTAGAGACGGGGTTTCACCATGTTGGTCAGGCTAGTCTCAAACTCCTGACCTCAGGTGATCCACCAGCCTTGGCCTCCCAAAGTACGGGGATTACAGGCATGAGCCACCGCACCAGCCCTTCTCCCCACCCTTTAAAAGCTAGTTGTGGGCCGGGCGCGGTGGCTCAAGCCTGTAATCCCAGCACTTTGGGAGGCTGAGACGGGCGGATCACGAGGTCAGGAGATCGAGACCATCCTGGCTAACACACTGAAACCCCGTCTCTACTAAAAATACAAGAAAATTAGCCGGGCAAGGTGGCGGGCGCCTGTAGTCCCAGCTACTCGGGAGGCTGAGGCAGGAGAATGGCGTGAACCCAGGGGGGCGGAGCTTGCAGTGAGCCGAGATCGCGCTACTGTACTCCAGCCTGGGGCACAGAGCAAGACTCTGTCTCAAAAAAAAAAAAAAAAAAAAAAAAAAAAGCTAGTTGTGGCCATGTGGTCTGCTTTGACCAATGAAATGTGAGCAGAAGTGACTTGTGTCACTTTTGGGTGTGAGCTTTAAGGACCATTGTATGATTTACCACATTCCTATTTCCTGCCATTATAGAAGCAGAAATTGCAATGAAGCCCCTATTATGCTGGGCCCTGAGTGACTACTATGTGTAGTGCCACCCCACCACCCAACAAGCTGTGTTGGACATGTGGTACATGTGAGAAATGAACTTTTGTTGTTTTAGGTTACTTAAATTTGAGATTGATTGTTACTGCAGCAGAACCTAATCTATCCAGACTCTTCTTTAGTTTTTGAGACAGAGTCTTACTCTGTCACCCAGGCAGGAGTGCACGATCTCGGCTCACTGCAACCTCTACCTCCTGGGTTCAACCGATTCTCCTGCCTCAGCCTCCTGAGTAGCTAGGATTCCAGGCTCAGGCCAGCATTCCTGGCTAATTTTTGTGTTTTTTATGAGACTCTGTCTAAAAAAAAAAAAAAAAAAAATGCATCTTTTTGGACAATGCTGCAATGAATAGCACCAGACTAAGCGCAATGATATGTGTAAGATAAATTCCTAGACACGCACATCTCAGATAGTTGGTGGCAGATTTTCCCTTTTATTTATTTATTTATTTATTTATTTTTGAGATGGAGTCTCCCTCTGTTGCCCAAGGCTGGAATGCACTGGCGTGATCTTGGCTCACTGCAAACTCCTCCACCTTCAGGGCTTAAGCGATTCTCATGCCTCAGTCTCCTGAGTAGCTGGGACTATAGGCGCGCACCACTATGCCCGGCTAATTTTTTTTATTTTAGTAGATATGGGGTTTCACCATGTTGGCCAGGATGGTCTCGAACTCCTGAGCTCAGGTGATCAGCCTGCCTTGACCTCCCAAAGTTCTGGGATTACAGGCATGAGCCACCATGCTTAGCCAATTTTCCCTTTTAAAAATATGACTTTGGCTGCAGGTAGAAAATGGCTTGAAGAGCTGGAACCAAATTTCCTGAGTGACATCTTCTCTTCACCTCTTATCTATTGCCATGTCCTGTTCATGCCAGCTACATGCCAGGTCTCCATCTGTCCACCTGTCTGCATGTCATGGCCACTGCCCCAGCATAGGGCACCATCATTCCTCTCTCTAAACGTTCCTTCTAAAAGGTCTCTCACCTGTCTTAGGATACTTGGCCTGCAGACAAGGAAGCCAATTCTGGGTAACTAAACAGACGAGGAATGGACAGGACAGCCTGGGGGGCTTGCTGAATCCCCCTCCCCCAGGAAGGGCCTAGCTTGACTGCCTTCCTTCCCTCCCCCAACCTCCACGGCCTCCACAATGAATTCGATGTCTTGCGCTGCTCACTTGCTCTAGATTCAAAGACCTAGTTGGAAACATCGGAATTGTGCTCCAGCTACCAGAGACCTGGGAGAAAAAATTCTACCTCCCTTCTTTGATTTCCTTAGTTGAAGGCAGGGTCTGCCTCCACATCTCATAGGATTCTTCTCAAATGGGAAGGGCTTCAGATGTTGGGAACTAAAACAACAAGCCAGCCCCCTCCCCTCAGCTTATCCTTCACAGTGCAGCCCAGAGCTCTCTATGAAAGCAAATCTGATCACCGTACTCAAAACCTCCTTGACAGCTCCCTACCACCTTCAAGATGAAGTCCAAAATTCCTTAGTTGGCTCTCAAGGCCCTCCCTGATCCAGGCGCCTCCTGAGACTTCAGCCTCATTTCTTGCCCCCCATGTCCACCCCATTGTGTACCTTTAAACTCTAGCTGAATGCTCTGCCCTTAGGTGCTGAACACAGGAGCCCTTCCTGACTTCCTCTACAGAACTTTGAACATGTGATACCCCTCTGTCCAGAAGGCTCTTTCTCTCCCTACCTCCCTTCTCCAGTAACCTGCCCATTTTCACTGAAATCTTCAGATTTCACTTGGACACAACAGCCTTCACTAAGTGAGACAACTGCCCTATGTTCCACTGGCCCCTGGATTTCCCTCTTTTTTTTTTTTTTTTTTTTTTTTGACGGAGTCTTGCTCTGTTGCCCAGGCGGGAGCGATCTCAGCTCCCTGCAAGCTCCGCCTCCCAGGTTCACACCATTCTCCTGCCTCAGCCTCCCAAGTAGCTGGGACTACAGGCGCCGGCCACCACGCCTGGCTAATTTTTGTGTTTTTAGTAGAGACAGGGTTTCACTGCGTTAGCCAGGAGGGTTTCCCTCTTTTAAGGTACTTATCTTAACTCCCTAGATCCTAGATCCATCCACTTTTCTCCATCTCTACTGCCACCTTGTTAGTCCAGGCCACCGCCATCGCTGTCCTGGAATTCTGTAACCTCCTGACTGCTCTGCTTCCACTCTTGGCCCCCCTAGGAATCCACCAGAGTGACATTTTTAAAATATAAATCATTCTTTCAAATGTTTCACATTTCACTTAGCAAAAACATTTCAACCTCCTGGACGTGTTCAGGGTCTTCCATGACCTAGCTAGTGCCTTTGCTCCTTCTGTCTCATCTCAGACCACTGGGCCCAGAAGCTGCAGACGCCTTCTCCTATTCCCTGAAACACCACTTAGTCTGGCTTAGAGCCTCTGCGTTTGCTGTTGCTTCTACTGGATCCGCTCCAATGTCACACACTGAGAGTGTCACACACTCTATCTTGTCTTAACGTCCCAAGAGCAGTTGTCACTCTCTGAAACTATCTATTTGTTATTTACAGAATGATTACCTCTATCTCACCCGGCCCTCACTTGCTCCCTCCACTTCTAGCAAGTAAGCAGGGAGCCTGGCTATCTTGCTGCCACGACTGTATTCTCCAGCACCTGGCTTGGTGCCTGGCACAGAGGTGTTGCTCAGTAAGTGTTTTCGGATGAATGAATGAAGAGGGACTAGAGAAGCCTAGATGGATCCGGCTCTGCCTTACTCGCGGAATTTGGGCAAGCCCGTTTCCTGCTGCGTGAAGTGGGGGGTGGAGGAAGTGGGGTGTTAAGCTACAAGGTGTTGATTAGTTGTAAGATTTCAGCCTTGTTTTCTCCGTAGTCTTCGGGCTGGAGTCAGCCACTTGACGTCCGGCGCCTCAGCTCCCCACCTGTATAACGGGTGTGAACTCATCCCAACGTCTAGGGGTGGTAGCGCTGCCTTATAAGGCAGCAGAGGCCAAGGGACGACTAGGCCGAGTGGGTGGAGAGAAATCACAACATCCGGCTGCGGGGGCTGGGCGGGGCGCCTGCGGCGACCGGGCAAGAGGTCGGGGAACGGCTGCGGAGGCCGCAGCCTCCTCCCTGTCTCTCCCTCTTTCGATGTGCGCCCTCCTGGTTGGGACCGACCCAAGGGAATAAGGCCACGCAAGTGGACCAAACAAACTCGCTGCCAGCCCGCAGGAGGCCCAGGATACGGAGCGCATCCCCAACAAAACCCTAGAAAAGCCATCTGCGAGCTAAAGGCTGCCGGGCCACACCTTCAGGCGATGGCCCAATCAAAATGCAGTACTTAAGACGACGGACGTCTTCTTCACCCAATCACACATTCGGCCTCCTGGGCGTGCCCCAGAGTACCCACCTCCGTTGTCCCGGCTGAGGGCTCGGCCCTAATTGGCAGTTTGGTATCCTACGAAAGCCTAGAAATTCGAACCTAGGGGCTGAACCCCGCCCTCAGACCAACCAGGAAGAGGTGACGTGCTTGATCCCGCCCCCATACTCCTTTGAGCGAGTCCCCAGCTCGGGGGGCGGGGGAAAGAGGAAGAGGAAGACTAATGGGAAGACGGCGCGGGGAGCTTCTGCCCGATGATTGGTCTTGTAAGGTAAACAGAGGGCGGGGCGGGGCGGGCCAGCGCCGGGGTGGCCCCCGGGAGGGGGCGGAGAGTGCGCGGCTGGCTGCGGCGGCCGGGGAGGCCGGGGAGGCCGCGGCGCGGTCACTGCGAGCCGAGCCGAGCCGCGCCGATCCCATCCGGCCTCGGCACTCGCGCGCGATCCCGGCCGGCGGTGCGGCCCGGCGCGCCAGGCGGCGCCACAGCCCATGGAGCTCGAGAACATCGTAGCGAACACGGTGCTACTCAAGGCCCGCGAAGGTGAGGCGGCCGGGCGGGCGGCCGGGCCCGGGTGCATGGAGCGCGAGTGCGCGGCGTCTGAGCTCCGCGGGGCTACCCAGCCGTCGAATCCCCTAGGCCCGCGGGCCCTGCGCCCTACACCCCGCCCAGACACGAGCCTTTCCGGCCCGTCGTCTTCCTTCTCAGCACCTGCCCCCGGGATTCGGGGCCCAGGAAGGGGCGGGGGTCAGGCCGCCGCCCTCACGGCGGGTGGGGGTGAAGGAGTGAAAGAAGGAGAGACGAAGAGGGAAGGGTGGGACCGGAGCCCCAGGAGAGCCTCTCTG